>NC_053155.1:15783030-16117173 GCF_016835505.1 Polypterus senegalus
GAACTGAGCAGAACACACAGAGCGAGAGAAGAGAAACATCTTAAACATATACTTCATGTTTTCCTTTAAATTATTCTGTTCAACAAGCATAGCCAAGTCAAACAAAATACCTGTATAATTAGAATCGGCATTCAGTGAAACAATTCAAGTTAAGATGATGAAGAAACTGCAGTGCCTTTAGGAAGACTTTACAAAAATCTGGAACTGCAGGTAACGTATTATATTTAATATGGACAGTTAATATACAGTAAATATAATGGGAAATTTCAGTTGTTTTTCTAAATTTGCTTTACATATATATATATATATATATATATATATATATATATATATATATATATAGTATTTTTTAAATGTAGCTCTCTCTCTCTCTCCCTTTGTAAATTTATATATATATAAATAAATAGTATATACATATATATATAAATTAAATAACTGAAAACAACTACAACTTTTAGAATTACAACCCTAGCAGCCTGCAGTAAAAAAAGAATTAAGTCCTAAATTAATAATGTAAACATTTTTGTCATCAGCAATGCATTGCCACAGCTGTAAAATAAGTCCACCGTTGTGTTCTCAAATTCTTGTAAATAAATGTGGCAAACACATCACGTGTGTTTGAGTGACACGGGCTCTCTTCACTTTACCTGCTACAGTCTAGTTTGACTAAAAAGAACAAGAGTAGGACTTATGTCGTCTCAGCTTTATGTGGCGTGTTGGAGTAACATACAGACAGAAAAAGATGACAAAATTAAAGTCAACATGAAGAGCGTTTGCCTTTTTGTTTTGTAATAGGAGTGAGATTTCTTCTTTGTGTGGTCACACTCATTCTGGATATCTTATCAAGTGTACATCTCACTTTCCTCTTTTCCTATGACATTGCTCCAAAATTCAATCTAATTGCACTGCTTCAGGTACCTGATCTGAACAAACCGCCCTAGAAGAAGTGGCTGTATTTGAATTACTACGAGGTGGTATGTCCACTTTTGCTGTAGCTACAAGCGCAAGGTTTGTGGAACATGCAAAATAACTTTGTTCTTAATAGATGTATTGTTATTAAAGTTACTGATTTAAATTTCTATTTGAAGCAATCGAGGTTTTGAAATATATAAATAACTTTTGTGTATGGCAATACAAGGGGCTGTCTACGGGAATTTCACTGTATTTAATACTTACAAAAACATCTCTTAACATAGGGTTCTACAGAATATCAAGCGTTTCAACTTGCATATAATCAATGTAATTTAACCAGGTAAATTGTGCAATATCATTTATGCTATTTGACTAAAGAAATTAAATATTTCATTAAAAACAATAAAAAAAATGTATAATCGAATTTCAATTGGTTTTTCAGGGTCTCTCACCATTGATTATATCTCATACAAATACACAACATAATGAAAATGATTTTTTTGCAATATTATATTTGTTGATGATTTTTGACTAATAAAACAAGTATCGTTTGCTTTTTTTTTTCAACAAAAATTAACAAAAAAATCTGCAAATTGAATGTTTGGCAAGTATTATCTCTAAAAATTGCCGGTGTCCTTTCAGACATTGCCAGTGAGCACAAGAAGCCCGCTAGTGCAGTTAGTATTGAGACTCTGTGATAAACTAGAAGCACCACAAAAACAGAATTAGCAGGTGGTTAGTTGGGTCAAATGAAGCTAAAGTCATCCTTGGTGGGGGGCAGAAGGTTGGGACGGCTTAACATCCGCAGTGTCCTGAGCGAAGATGTTTAGATGTCTTCAGGTATCACCTGAATACTGACAGACCAGGAGCAGTTCAGATGATCTTTTTACAGCTTTTGATGAGAAAAGACAAACAACACACATTTAAGTGTTTCTGTAAGTTAAACAGACAGTAGTATTTTTTATTATGTTTAGGGATATTGTACCTGTTCATCTAATTGTATTACATTAACTCTAAATAGTTTAGTCATATCACTGAATATATTTAGCTAGTTTAACATTGGGACATTTTCTATTGAATTCTTAGATATACAGTGGTCTTTATTTTTGGTACATATTTTCCGTACATCCTTAAAGCCACAGATTGATCACAAAGGAATGGTTGTTGCTGGGAAAATCAACAGCCTTGATTTTAATATTTTAACAAAAGCGACTTTAGAGAGGTCGTTCTGAGAATGAGGTAAGAGCCTCATCAAGGAGTTCTTAACACCTTTAGTAAATAACATTTCCTTTAGTCTTTGTCTCTTTACAACTATTAAAGTTCAGGTTTTCTGGTTGAAAAACGCTGAAATTTTGGATAAAGGAATGGTAAGAGATTCTCCAGTGTTTAGATCGATAACCTTTTGATCATTCAGATTGTTGTGACTGCAAGGGGTGGACAGTGTTGGTGTGTATGATAACTTTTAATTTTGAAATCACTGTCTCCTATCTATACATATAAAGGAGAGTTGGGATCCGAGAGACTGTGTTTATGTGTTTGTGGAGGGATGGAGAGTTAAGGTGGGTGGGAGAGTCACATGATCATCTCCCCTCCCATTCACGTCATTTCATTCACTTCATTTCACTCCGAGCTGAGCTCCGCAGCTGACGCAGTCTTGCCGTTCTGTTTCCTTACTGTTTTGTCCTCTCTCCTTTACTGATTTATTTAAAGGAGAGTTGGGATCCAAGAGACTGTGTTTGTGTGTTTGTGGAAGGATTGAGAGTTAAGGCGGGTGAGGGTGTTGTATATAAAGAAGCTCTATAAGTCACATGTACATACATAATTATTCCAACTACAATGACTGCAGCGAAGCGCACATGGTCTGCTAGTTATTTACACAGCACTACAAGTTGCACAGTTTATATAATGGATGTAAAGAATTTTGTTTTTTATTATTTTTTAGAGTCTACAAAGATGACCAACACTACCGTCATTGTCTCAGAATTTATATTGCAGTGTGCCATTCAAGCAAACCAGAAGACCATTGCGATTTGTGTTCTTGCATTCATCTACTTCATATCCATGTTTGGAAATCTACTGGTGATTCTGATAATAATCCTGAATGCTCAACTCCATGCTCCAATGTACATTTACATCGGTACCTTGGCTGTGATTGACTTGGCAAACAGCTCAATTGTTATCCCAAAGATGCTGTCTGTCCTGCTCGGCTCTTCAGTGATACCTTATGCAGCCTGTGTGTTACAGATGTTTCTTATGACTTATGTTGAGGAGATGGAATCCCTTCTCTTAGGTTTTATGGCCTTTGATCGCTACATAGCTATTATTTACCCTTTGCAATACGCTTCAGCCATTACTAACAAAAAAGTTGGCATTGGTATCTTAGTATCAAACATTATTGGCATAATTTTCAACTCACCTTTGCTCTTATTTGTTGGTGAGCTTTCATTTTGTCGCACCAATATACTTCCTTTCTGTCTGTGTATTTATAGCACAATGGTCCGCGTGTCATGTAGTGAAGATCCTAAGTATTTTTTATCCTTGTCTGCTAGTGTGACTGTCACTGGTGCCTTCCCACTCCTGTTAATTCTCCTGTCATACAGTCGGATTGCTATGGAAGCCATGAGGATTGCTTCAGCTGGTGGGAAAAGTAAGATTTTCAGCACATGTGTGACCCACCTGCTAGTGATTGGCCTCTTTTATATTCCACTTTCATTGTCTTTTATATTACCAGGAGCAGGAGTAAGGATACCAGCAGAAACTTATAATATTATGTTTATTCTTGGAAATGCAGTACCTCCAATGATGAACCCTATTATTTACAGCTTTAGGAATAAAGAAATAAATAAAAGCATTCATGGACTATTTACAAGGAAAAGGTAAACTCCTAGAAGAAGGAAATAAGATGATATACTAGCTGTTCAGTTCAGCTTCACTAGAAAGAGTGATAAAACATACATCACATGCATTAAATAAATAAGAAGTAGATCTCACCCTTATGACCTTCTCATTGCCACAGAGAGACATATTTTTAGTATTATTTTGCATGTAGTGGTTATGAGCTTAACAAGCTCTTGTGAAATTTTAATGTGAAATTAAGTATAAAATTTAGAAAAGTAGATGTAATTATGCAGCAAACAACTGTTCATAGATAAGTAGTTCAGTAATAATAAAAGTGAAATGTTGTAGAGCATGCACAACAGTTGTAATGTACAACTCGATCGCTGAGAGACAAATGAGGGTCAAGTCGTTCACATACAGCCTCCTCCTCCCTGTGCAGCACATCTGATGGATCACAATGATGTGCCTACCCACTTACACTCCCGCCGTCTCAGAAGAATTTCATTAGTCCAGCTCAGGCATGGATCTCATCGCAGATGCTTTTTTGCTTTCTTATTATTTGCCCAAGACAAAAATTGAACATGACCTTTTATATTTGACATAAAAAGAGCATTCAGAATAGAAGGAACAGATATCTGATATAATAAACCATTAAAGACATACTGAGTGACACACTTAAATATTTAAACATTCTCAATAATTATTCTTGTCAGCATAAACATTTGAAATTTGTGTCATTTGTAATTTTTTGAAGTAAAAATCACATTAATACTATATTGTGTTCTGAGGATATTGAGGTAAAAAGGAGCAAAAGTTTAGCGAGAATGACAACATTTAGTGATGTCTTTTTTTTCTAATTATTTACACAAAGAAAATCAAAACTTTTTCTAGGCTAAATTCAAAGTAGACTATACCAGAAATGATTGTAAAGTTTTATAGAAGTCCAGAGATTTTCATGTGATACTCAAACAGACAAAGAGGAATGAAATTGGCAGATTTTCACTGAAGGCATCAAAACTATGAATGAACACACGTGGAGTTATGTACTTAACAAAAAAAGGTGAAATAACTGAAAACATGTTTTATATTCTAGTTTCTTCAAAATAGCCACCCTTTGCTCTGATTACTGCTTTGCACACTCTTGGCATTCTCTCGATGAGCTTCAACAGGTAGTCACCTGAAATGGTTTTCACTTCACAGGTGTGCCTTATCAGGGTTATTTAGTGGAATTTCTTGCTTTATCAATGGGGTTGGGACCAGCAGTTGTGTTGTGCAGAAGTCAGGTTAGTTGGACGATCATTTATTTTTCAACAGGACAATGACCCCAAACAGACCTCCAGGCTGTGTAAGGGCTATTTGACCAAGAAGGAGAGTGATGGAGTGCTGTAAATGGTCATGAAAATAAAGAAAACACATTGAATGAGGAGGTGTGTCCAAACTTTTGGCCTGTACAGTATATTTATATATATATATATATATATATATATATAGTGGTAAACCAGCCCAGACACAAACACGCAGACACAGAATGTCCCGAATTTGCACATGTATTATTTAAAGTCCAGTACACATCACAGTGTCCATGCACCAAACATGTTTCCGAGTCCATTTCTCTCCCTTCTGGAGTTCTCCAGCCACCTTTCCTCCAGTCCTCCCGAGTGATGCCTTCTTCCTCCTGACTCTGGCTCTCCTGCTCGAGGTAGGCAGCCTCTTTTATAATCACCCGGATGTGCTCCAGGTGTTCTCTGACGAACTTCCAGCGGCACTTCCTGGTGTGGAGGAAGTGCTGCATGAGCACCCGGAAGCACTCCGGGTGTCCCTGGAATTCTTTCCGCCAGCACTTTCCCGGGTATGGTGGAAGTGGTGGCACCCAAGGCTCCACAAGCCACGGGCCCCAATTGGGTTGAGCTTCCATGCTTGGTCCCCATGGCCCCCATGCATAATCTCTCTCCCGGTCCTTCCAGGCGTCCTGGCTGGGCATAAGCCCCTAGTTGTCCACCAGAATATATATATATATATATATATATATGTATATATCACACAAATATCCAACATACGCTTGATCTCCAGCTCTACTTCGGTTCTGTGTGCCTTGGGAAGCTGACAAGGATGTTCCTAAACGACTAACCTAGTTTAGTGATTATGTCATGCTTAACCAAAGAGGTCCATCCTGGTTGTTTGCTCACTACCTCCGGGACAGACAGGATCACTGTCTCCAGTTTCTGACATTGTTGGGGCATCAAATTAGAACAGAGTTTAAGGAGATGCTTTTGAGCAAAGAGGCAATGAGGCTGTCCGGAGGAGGAATCTCTATCCCTTTTCTTCCACAGTTTCAGCAGGTTGACATGATATATTCGTTCACTTGATCATCGGTTTGGTTGTTTAACCAAATATTCGACAAGTCCTCTTCTATCCTTAATCT
Source organism: Polypterus senegalus (assembly GCF_016835505.1). Lineage (NCBI taxonomy): Eukaryota > Metazoa > Chordata > Cladistia > Polypteriformes > Polypteridae > Polypterus > Polypterus senegalus. The sequence continues at coordinate 15,789,203 of NC_053155.1, forward strand.
TGTATGGGCCTTGTCAATGTGCCAACACTTTGGAATGAGAGGTAGGATCTAAAACTTTGACCCGATCCCCCAGAAGAAATTCCTGCCAGGTTGTTTTTCTGTTAAAATGCTGGGCATGTACCAATTGAGCTTTGTCCCTATTTGATTTTAAAATAGGTCGAAATAGGCATAACTGCGTGATATATTCCAAGATACTGAGTGAGAGAAGGGTCCTCTCAACCTTGTTTTAAGATGTCCAATATGCCCTGGGGTTGTTGTCCCATATAATAGCTGAAAAGGGGAAAATCCAGTAGAAGCTTGGGTACTTCCTGATAGGCAAATAGAACCAGGAGAAGTAATTGATCCAAATTTCTTTCATCATCATTGATCACCTTATGTAACATCTGTTTTAGCATCTGGTTAAATCTTTCTAACAGTCCGTCGGACTGCAGATGATAAACAGATGCTTTCAGATGTTTTATCCAGAGTAACTTAGCAACCACCTTGAACATCTCGGAGATAAAGAGTCCCCTGGTCTGTAAAGACCCCTACTATTGAGTAGCATAATCCACAATGACTAAGATATATATATATATATATATCTCCTTGGGCAGAGGTTTCTAATGGACCTATAAGGTTGATACCGACTTGTTCGAACAGGACATCAATTACAGGAAGAGGAATTAGAGGAGAGCAGTCCCTCCTGGGAATCTGTCTTAACTGACATTTCAGGTCAGGAAGTACAGAAACGACAGACCTCCTTAGTTATTCAAGGGCCAAAAAAGCAGAGCTAAATTCTCTCAACGGTTTTCGCGGCCCCTAAGTGGTCGCCTAGGAGATGGGTATGTGTTATCTCACAAACCTGCTGCAGGTAAGTTCATGGAACTAGCAACAGTAACCTCCTCTCGCCTTCATGTTCTGCTACCCTATATTGTAAATCATTTTGTAGCATAAAGAGGAGCTCTTGCGGCATGGGAAAATGTATGTGTTGGCTGTCGACTGAAACTACTGAATTTCTTGCAAACTTCAGTGAATCATCATTCCACTGTTCTCTTTTAAAAGATGACAGTGTAGCTCCAAACTGAAAGTGAACAGAGCTAAATGGATCCCTATTGAACTAAATGGGTGGAGTTTCAGGCCGTAGCGCTGCCGCGGTTGTGATGTTCACTTCCGAAGCGAGCGTGGGGTTTTCCACTATGTCACATTGAATGGCGACATGTAATTTTGCTGCCGGCAGTAAACACGGCATGGGGACAGCCGAGTTTGAATCATCCCTGTCCATTACAAGGCCCAATTTATTCACAGGAGTGGGTTTATTCATACCACTCTTACTATCAGACCAATCCCATCCTAAGATGACAGAGTATGGAGGTTTAGGTAACATGGTCACCATTAGTTTTCTCAGCTTGGACTAAATAATCATACAGCAGGCAGACCTATACCATTGAGTTTCTCCTGAATACAGGTTAGACTGGTCTTGCCTTTCAATCATTGTCATGGTAGAATGAAGTGACAAGCAACAATGGAAATGTTACTCCCAGAGTCAAACATGGCAGTCACCTGCTGCCCATTTACCAACACCGCTCCTGTATATGGGAGAGTTAAAGGGTTAGCTAAAGCACAATACCTTTCTCCCTTGATCCAGGTCCATAGGTTTGCTCGGATGGGGGCAGGCAGAAACAATGTTTCCAACTTCCCCACCCAGGAATCAGTGAGGAAGGTTGGGTTGTTTCTTTTGAGGTTTAGCGGAGTGGCTCTGAATGGGCGACAAGTCCCTGTCAGGGTAGGCAAGCGGACCACTCTGCCCTCTCCAATTTACAGACCACAGACCCTTCAATCAAGGCTTCCACATTCTTATATGGCTGTTTGCGGACCTGCTGGGCAAGGTAGTCGGGGAGTGCATTAAGGAATGTTTTGCAGGCCAACTGCTCTACGACTTGCCTAGCATCATTTATATCTGGCCCTAGCCAGCACCCCATCTTCCTACATATTTCAAAAGCCTGCGCCCTGGTCGGTCGATCGGGGTCAAATTTCCAGAGGTGCCATTCTCTTGCCTGCTGATCTGCAGTGATCTATAGTCTCATTCTGTGTTCATACCTGTACTTCTATTTAAAAAAAAACATTACATTTAACGTCTTGTTTTCATTTCATGTTCATACCTGTGTTTCTATTAAAAAAATCCAATTTTCATGTTAATTTGGTGTTCATACCTGTATTTCTATAAAACAAAAGTTCCATCTAATGTCTCATTTTCATTCTGTATTCATATTTGTACAGTAATCCCTCGCTATATCGCGCTTCGACTTTCGCGGCTTCACTCTATCGCGGATTTTATATGAAAGCATAACTAAATATATAACGAAAATTTTTCGCTGCTTCGCGGGTTCTGCGGACAATGTGTATTTTTTACTTCCTGTACATGCTTCTTCAGTTGGTTTGCCCAGTTGATTTCATACAAAGGACGCTATTGGCGGATGACTGAGAAGCTAACCAATCAGAGCACGCAGTTAAGTTCCTGCCTGCTGAATGCAGTGTTAACCAGGAAGTCTCATCTCGCTCATTCAGCATCAACGTGTTTTGCTGTATAAAGAGTTGTGCTCTTTTGTGTTTATCTTTGCGCATAGTCAAGCCCTACAATATGGCTCCAAAACGATCTGCTACTGCTTCAGAGGCCGTGCCCAAGCGCAAACGGAAGATGTTAACGATTGCCAAAAAGGTAAACGTTTTGGATTTGTTAAGGCTACGATTCCTTTTATTTAAAAAGTAGGAAAGGAATATAAGATCTACGGCCACAGTGTCCTTTTAACCAGGGTGCAAAACGAGTTGTAAGTGGATGTAATAAGGCAGTAGTCTGGTTGGAATCGCCTGAAGTGGCTCCTTTGGAAGAGCTGTAATGCTCTCCTTTGTTGTGCAGTAAAATTAAACTCATTGTTATCGGACAAGTCATCGTGTCATTGTTGGTGAGTAACCATATTTAATTTTCTACTTACAGTACTTAGTACATGTACGTACGTTGTGTCACTGTACACACATTTACTGTATACTATTTTTCTTGCGTTGTACGTATTTATTGCTGGTGGCCTGTCTATCGTAATGGCTGTAACATATGTGATATCGGAGACACTCGATATCTTTAAAATAATATTTAGGTTTTACTGTATATAAACAGTGTGTTTATATACATAATTTCAATGAATCTTACCTAATATCTAAGAGAATACAAAGGGATTATGCAGTATAATTGTGTGGGGAATATTTATAAACAGTGTGGGAGAGTTTATAAAAATAACCATACAAACATATGGTTTCTACTTAGCGGATTTTCACCTATCGCGGGGGGGTCTGGAACGCAACCCCCGCGATCGAGAAGGGATTACTGTATTTCTATTAAAAAAGGTAACATCTAACATTTTATTTTCATTTTGCATTTTCATACCTGTATTTCTACTGTATTATAAAAAGTTACATCTAACATCTCATTTTGAAATAAAATACTTTTTGTACTATAAGAAGCGCTTTTTTGTTATACAGGTATTGTCAAGCTTAGCTCACAGAGTTGCACAGGAGACAGGAAGATGAGTCCAGGTTTAAAAACAAAATACACATACTTTATTGCTGTATAGAGAAGGCAGGTACAGTCTGAAGACTTCATTCAGTACAGGAGCTGTACAGCACAGGCAATCGTCCTGCTTTAGCTCCCATCTTTAGATTAGAAGAACACCAGTAACTTGGAATCACTGCCGTGGCAGACACGGACTGGAGAAGACAGATCAGGAGAGAGCGAGGTGGAACAGATCAAAGCCCAGAGTTAAATGTTAAACATTGTGCGATAAGCACAGTAACCCTGATCCTGCAGAGGACAACCAATTGCTTTGCTCTTGGTTTAATGTTTAACAGAAGCAGCAGAGCGGATACAGAGCTGTCCTTGTGTTGCTGCCATTAGATATGGCGAATCGCTGGCAGCCCCGGTCACAATACTATACGTTTCATTATAACAAAATATTTTTATGGTCCCATGAGTTTTGTTATAATGGCATTCCACCTGTATATATAAATAACAATAAGATATACAGTAATATAAGATAGATGGATTCTAAATTAACAAAGTGCCATTTCTTCCAAGCAATTTGAATAAAGCAGAGTCAGTATGATAATGCCTTATGGTGAAACTGTAGGATTGCCTGATTTTGATCAAATACTGCAAATGTTTATTCTTAATGATACTTCATTGTAAAGAAACTTAATGCTTGTGATATTGAGCACCTAGGATTCTTGCACTAGAGTCAACAAGCCATGTACTTGTAATTGAACAATGGGAACTTGTAGATATACAGTATGTCCATTAGCTGATTACACAGTGTCACACACGTGTGAGTAGGAGGCAGCTAAAGGGTCTGAGTAAGTGTAATAAAACATCCGGCCAGGGGGCGGCGTATGGTGATATGGGTCCACAGCTCTCTTAGCAAAGTCTGTTTTAGTTTTTAAATAATCACCGCGCTCATGGCTCAGTTGGGCTGTAGCATGATCTCAGGGTAATCTGCGGTGTGGGTGTTTCTCACCTAGTGCACAGGTGAGGGACTACCCACATCGGTGATTGTTCCTGGGATTGCTAATGTGCTGCAGCTGCTATGGCCCCCCAATATAAACAAGCGTAAGTCACTTAGAAAAGAGATCAGAGAGAACAAACAAGGAAGAGAGAGAAAGATGGAGGTGGCTGGAAAAAGCAGGAGAGTGAGAGAGACGGTGCGAGTGGGTGAGCGAGCGAACGAACGCTCGTAAGCAGCTGTGTGGAAGCCTGGGTTTTAGGCGGACACCTGGGTGTCGAAGTAGAAGTCGCTCCTGCTGAGCGATCATGTAGCGAGAGTGACCAATGAAGAAGTGACTGTCCGCATAAGGCCGGGACAGCAGTGGGAGTCGGGAGGCTTGGAGGAGAAGTCCTTGGTGTGAGCGTCCTGGATGCCAAGGTTCCAAGTCAGGCCTGGGAAGAGTACCAGACCGAAGCCAGGATCGGGAGGGCTCCAGACCTGTGTGTGTGTGTGTGTGTGAAAGAACGGACAGATGCTGAGAGAGCGTCTCACCTGCTTCTCCCGGTTGGGCTTTACAGCAGGCGAGACGCTCTCTCAGCATCTGTCAGCTAGTTTAAAAGAGGCACCGGGCTTATTGATTTTAGAAGACTGTTTCCAGCGATGGTTTTAACCTTGGGTTTTAAAGGATTGTTGTTCTATTCATTGATTTTTTAACCCCCATGTTTTATTGGATTATTTATTTATTGAACTCTTTTGAAGCACTGCACTTATTTAATGGAACACTTTGTTTTGTTTTGATATTTTAAATAAAAGCACTTATGCATTTTTTTTACATCATCCCCTTGCTTTGTTGTTGCCTCACTGTCTAGCTAACCTCGGTTATAACTATCGACGGTGTTAGGTTCAAGGGCTCCCGAACAACGATGGGAGCATGGAACTGAACCCGCATTGTCACACAGCGGAGTGCGCTGACTGTCTTTCTCAGTTCCCTACAGACCTTTCCCGAGAAATCCTGCAAGGTTCCGGCACCTCTGAAGACATCACTTCCGGAGCTGGCCCCTTTGCTGACGTCACTTCCAAAGATAGCCCCTTTGCTGACATCACTCCTGAAGCCAGCCCCTTTGCTAACATCACTTCTGGTTCCGGCCATTTTGATGACATCAGTTCTTCTACAGGCCTTTAAAACCTCCATCTTGGGCTACTATAGGCAGTTCTGTTTTGGACTCTGTTACATGCACACCGTGCTACTTATTTCAACCCTTTTGCAGTCTTATGATGTCTTGGACTCTTGATTATCACAGTGGCGTAGTCGGCAGGATGAAGTCCCAGAAGAAACTGGGACTCGGACATGAAAGTAACCAGTTAGGAAAGTACCGGGTCCGAATTCCTAGGAGGGACCGTGCTCCTCTTGTTCCCCTTCCCTTAGTTGATGTCTTCTTTGAATTAATTGGGGTTGATATTGTAGGACTCTTAGAGACTTCATCCCAAGGACATAAATATATATTAGTCCTGGTGGATTATGCGACCCGATATCCGGAAGCTGTTCCCTTGCGCTCAGCTACATCTAAAGCAATCGCGCGGGAACTAGGAGGAGTATTTGCGCGTGTCAGCATTCCTAAAGAAGTTCTAACGGACCAAGGAATGCCTTTTACCTTGGAGACATTCAGGGAAATGGCCAAGTTACTGAAAATAAAGCACTTAAAGACCGTGGTGTATCATCCTCAAACCTATGGTCTTGTGGAGAAGTTTAATCAGACTCTCAAACATATGCTTCGCAAGGTGTTCAGCGGGGATGGGAGGAATTGGGATCAATTCCTCCCCCTCATTCTCTTTGCCTATCAGGAAGTCCTCTACGGGGTTCTCTCCTTTTGAATTGTTATACGGACGACAACCGTGAGGTGTATTGGATATTTTGAAAGAAGGTTGGGAAGGAGAGGCGCTTTCCTCTACAAATATTTTGGAATATACAATTACGCAAAAGATTTGTGAAAATCCGACCTATTCTAAAACATCATATGGAAGAGGCACAAGCAACACAGGTCCGTTATTATGACCGAGGCACAAAACTCAGAGAATTCCATCCGGGGGATCGTGTCATGATATTAGTCCCCACCACCCATTCTAAATTGATCGCCCAATAGCAAGGTGCTTATGAAATTAAGGAGAGAAAAGGATTGGTTGACTATTTGGCAGGTAGAAAATTCTTTGTTAGTTGTGGTAATCACAACTCAAAGACACATGATATTCTATATGGTGTTCCACAAGGCTCTATCCTGGGTCCGTTGCTTTTCTTAATCTATATGCTTCCATTAGGTCAGATTATCTCAGGTTACAACGCGAGTTACCACAGCTATGCTGATGACACACAGCTGTACTTATCAATAGCTCCTGATGACTCCGACTCTTTCGATTCACTAACACAATGTCTTACTGGTATTTCTGAATGGATGAATAGTAATTTTCTCAAACTAAATAAAGAGAAAACTGAAATTTTAGTAATTGGCAATAATGGATTCAATGAGGTTATCAGAAATAAACTTGATGCATTAGGATTAGAAGTTAAGACGGAAGTAAAAAACTTAGGGGTAACTGTTGACTGTAATCTGAATTTTAAATCGCATATTCATCAGACCACTAGGACAGCATTTTTTCACTTAAGAAACATAGCAAAAGTTAGACCTCTTATATCATTGAAAGATGCTGAGAAATTAATTCACGCTTTTGTTTTCAGTAGACTAGATTACTGTAACGCACTCCTCTCAGGACTACCCAAAAAAGACATAAATCACTTGCAACGAGTGCAGAATGCAGCTGCTAGAATCCTAACTAGGAAAAGAAAATCCGAACACATTTCTCCAGTTTTGATGTCACTACACTGGTTGCCTGTGTCATTCAGGATTGACTTTAAAATACTGCTTATGGTTTATAAAGCCTTAAATAATCTCGCTCCATCTTATATATCGGAATGCCTGACACCTTATATTCCAAATCGTAACCTTAGATCTTCAAATGAGTGTCTCCTCATAATTCCAAAAGCTAAACTTAAAAGAAGTGGTGAGGCGGCCTTCTGCTGTTATGCACCTAAAATCTGGAATAGCCTGCCAATAGGAATTCGCCAGGCAAATACAGTAGAGCACTTTAAAAAACTGCTGAAAACACATTACTTTAACATGGCCTTCTCATAACTTCACTTTAACTTAATCCTGATACTCTGTATGTTCAATTCATCATAATAACTATTCATAGTGGCTCCAAAATCCGTACTGACCCCTACTCTCTCTTCTGTTTCTTTTTCCGGTTTCTTTGTGGTGGCGGCCTGCGCCACCACCACCTACTCAAAGCATCATGATGCACCAACATTGATGGACTGAAAGCCAGAAGTCTACGTGACCATCATCATCAAGTCCTTCCATGAAAACCCTAAATACAAAGAGAACTGTTTGATTTATGTTAGGTAGATTGCCCAGAGGGGACTGGGCGGTCTCTTGGTCTGAAATCCCTACAGATTTTATTTTTTTTCTCCAGCCTTTGGAGTTTTTTTTGTTTTTTCTGTCCACCCTGGCCATCAGACCTTACTTATTCTATGTTAATTAATGTTGACTTATGTTTATTTTTTATTGTGTCTTCTATTTTTCTATTCTTCATTTTGTAAAGCACTTTGAGCTACATTTTTTTTGTATGAAAATTTGCTATATAAATAAATGTTGATTGATTGATTTGGTGAAACAACCTAATCATAGACCAAGCGAGGTTTATCATGTGAACTTGCTGAAGCCATGGAAGGAGAGGGAGCCAGATCCCTCCTCCATTCAGCCCTGCTCATTCTTTGCTCACATAGACAGCCTTAATTTCGGTTAGGAATTAACTTATAGACAAATATGGGAGCTGGAATCAGCTATCCTGTCCGTCTCAGAGGTGGTGAGTGAAAAACCCGGGAGGACCTCTCTGCGCATGACATAGTGACTGAACCGGGGGTTACAGTCCGAAACCGCCCCTATAGACTTCCTGAGGCAAAGAGAGCAGAAGTGGAGCTGGAAATCAAGTGGATGCTGGAACTAGGAGTGACTGAGGAAAGTTATAGTCCCTGGTCCAGTCCAATTGTCTTGGTTAGTAAGCCTGACGGCAGTTGGAGGTTTTACAATGACTACCATTAGCTTAACCAGGTCTCTTTTTTTGATGCTTATCCCATGCCTCGCGTTGATGAACTTTTCGAGAGGCTTGGACAAGCAGAATTTTTGATCACGCTTGACATGACAAAGGGGTACTAGCAGATTCCTTTAACGGACTCGGCAAAGGTCAAGACAGCGTTTAGCACTCCTAGCGGAAACTGGCAGTATCGTGCTCTTCCATTTGGGTTACACGGGGCTCCTGCGACTCTTCCAACATCTGGTGGACAAAGTGCTCCAACCCTATAATGCGTATACTGTAATGCTGCCTATCTGTGGCATTGTGGACACTAGGAGAAGCCGGGCTTCATATTAATCCTAAGAAATGTTTCTTTGGATTGAAAGAGGCTAAATATTTAGGCTACCTGGTGGGTCGGGGTACCATGAAACCACAGTGTTCAAAAATAGATGCCATTGTAAAATGATCCCATCCGCGAAGCAAGAGGCAATCCAAGCCTTTCTCGGATTGGCCGGGTACTACCACCAGTTCGTACCTCAGTTTTCAGAGAGAGTGGTGCCCTTGACTGATCTAACAAAGAAGAGGGTTCCTAATCATGTTGTATGGACTGACAAGGCAGACATTGCATTCGGTGACTTAAAACAGGCTCTTACATCAGCACCAATATTAAAAGCTCCTAATTTTTCTCTCCCTTTTATTCTCCAGATGGGCGCTTCGGACACAGGCCTTGGTGCCGTGCTGAGCCAAAGTGTTGATGGTGTTGAAAACCCTGTCATGTACCTGAGCTGGAAACTGTTGGATCGATTAAATGGCCGATTACGCAGTTGAGGTACTACCTCTTGGGCCGGGAGTTCACTCTGGTGATGGATCATGCTCCCTTACAGTGGATGGCCCTTCACAAGGTGCCAGATCCACGGTCACTAAAAAGTTTCTTAACCTTCAACCTTACAAGTTTTCGCTAATTCATCGTAAGGGTTCTCTCCATGCCAACGCTGATGCTCTCTCTCGTGCCCATGACCTCTCTGTGCAGGACGCCCGACCTGATGGTACACAGATTACTGTAGAAACAGAACAGACATGAAATGTGTGTGTTCCAAACAACGATCAATTATTTCCACTCTAAAACTCAACTTCACTCCCAGAAAATCAATCAAGGCATGAGCTGGGAGCACGTTATAAGTCGGTGGGGGGATGGAATAGCCGGCTGCTTGCAGCCTGATTTTTATCAGCACATTTCGATGACAAAAGACGCTGGTGGAGAGCTGTAAACGATTTTAAGAAGCTATTTAAGGTGGGACGGATTTACGAGTTTTTTCGTAGGCTCTGGTAATTCTAGTTTTAATGGTTTACTTTTCAGTGATGTAGAATACATTAATGTTTGACAACAGTTTAACTGTAAATATCTTATATGAAGCCCTTCAAGTGTACTACAGATGTTGCAAGACAAACTAATGTTTCTTTCTTTTTTATAGTTTTGATTTGTTAGGGTGCCATGTCTCTTTCTGCAAAATTAAGGGTCATACTATGACAACATCCAGAAAATGGTTTTGAGTTCTGGCATACCAGGCACCATTTTAGAATTAAAATCCAAGGTACATTATCTTCCACCTTATCCAGCTGAGGAAACAAAGCAAAGTCTTGAAAAAGAAAGAGAGGAGCTTTTGACCAAGGTGAAAAAGAAAGATAATCACAGTGTTATCAGACAAAAAATGGCCAAAACATTTTCTCTCCGAAGGCAGGAAATTGTGAATGAGTTTCCAAGGATTGGAGATTTCAAAGCAAGATGGCCAGCTCTCTTCAAAGCAACTCAGGCACTGAAAAAATATTTAATTATTCTAAAATTTAATTATTCTAAAATATTTATTTTCTAAATTATTTGGAATGGTTATAGTTTCTTTTTTATGTGTAAAATTGTGTAGTTTTAGAGCTTGTAAAATGCACCTGTTTGTGATCATTTCAAAACTGCTTGTAATTAGCTCCACTTTATGGTTTGTGTTCTATATCTGCAGATCAGCGAAGAATTCTTGAGAATTGCAACAATCCATCTGGTTTATGTCTTCCCTGGATAAATTCACACCAAGGCTGATAAGCATTTTCCGGAATAGGGGAGGTGCTGCCCGAAAATTATTTACTTACATACGTGTGTGTGGCTGCTGGCATGCACCCACACCTCCAATTTCAGACAGCTTACTGAAGTTACTTTCATTTTACACTGTCTCCGGTACAGTTTTTTATTAGGCTAATAAAATTTTAGATTTTTTTTTTTTTTTTTTTAATTTTTATTTATTAATTTTATTACAATCAATACATAGCAATCAAGTTTTACAAAAAAGAATTATGTTAAGAACAGATCGATCCCCACCCTGAGAGAGAGAGCAAGCCAAACGTGTAAAATTTAAGGCTTGTAAAAATACCTAAATTAATAAATTCTCTGTGCTTTATAAACTTATTTTAAAATATTACTGATTAGATCCTGCCATGTTTTGAAAAAGTCTGCACAGATCCTCTAACTGAGTATTTGATTTTTCCAATTTTAAATAATATAACACATCAGTTTCCCACTGACTTAAAGAGGAGAGTTTGGGTTCTTCCAGTTTATCAGAATAAGTCTGCGTGCCAACAGTGTAGTGAATGCAATCACAATTTGTTTGTCTTTCTCCACTTTAAGCCCCTCTGGAAGAACCCCAAACACAGCTGTTAATGGGTTAGGAGGGATTGTGAGTCCAAGACTGTCTGAGAGGTAATTAAAAATTTTTGTCCAGAATAATGTTAATTTGGAGCAGGCCCAGAACATGTGACCTAGTGAGGCTGGGGCTTGGTTGCAACGTTCGCAGGTTGGATCATGCCCTGGAAACATTTTGAGAGTTTTAGTCGAGACAGATGTGCTCGATATATAATTTTGAGTTGTATAATTGTATGCTTTGCATATGGAGCTTGAGTGAATTCTCTGCATTGCTACTTTCCACTCCTTTTCTGATATATTAATTGAGAGGTCATTTTCCCAGTGTCCTCTTGGATCTTTGAAAGGAAGGGATTGTAAAAGGATTTTATATATTGTAGAGATGGAGTCTAACTCCTTGAAATTGAGCAATATTTTTCCAGCGTGGATGAGGGTGCAAGATGAGGAAAATCTGGAAGGTTCTGTTTAACAAAGTTCCTGATTTGAAGATAGTGAAAGAAATTTGTAGCTGGAATGTTAAATTTGGAATGTAATTGTTCATAGGATGCAAAGACGTTGTCTATATAAAGATCTCTAAGCAAGTTAATTCCAAATTTTTCCAGATATTAAAACTGCATATGTTTGTGAAGGTTGAAAGAGGTGGTTCTTTTGCAGGTGCCACAGAAAGAAGCTTCTCCGTCTTAAAATGCTTTCTACATTGGTTCCAGATTCTAAGTGAGTGGAGCACAATTGGGTTATTAGTGTATTGCCGATAACGTGTGTTTATTGGAGCACAGAGCAAGGGATACAAAGAAGTACTGCAGGATTTTACTTCTATTGCGGTCCATGCCTGTGTATGTTCTTCTATTTGTGTCCAGGTTCTTATCGACTGTATATTTGCGCCCAGTAATAAAACTGGAAGTTAGGTAGAGCCATGCCGCCTTCTGCCTTTTGTCTTTGTAGGGTCGCTCTTTTGATGCGTGGATGTTTAGAATTCCAAATAAATGAGGTTATTGTTGAATCTAATTGCTTAAAGAACGATTTATTAATGTATATTGGTATGTTTTGAAATAAAAAGGAGCTTAGGAAGAATATTCATCTTAACAGTGTTAATTCTTCCAGCTAGTGTGAGATGAAGGGTTGACCATCTATGCAAGTCTTGTTTAATTTTTTCCATGCAGACGATAAATTTTGTTGATAAAGAGCTTTATGTTTACTTGTGATGTTTACCCCGAGGTATTTAAACTGTTCTGCAATGATAAAAGGAAGGGTGTCTAATCTAATATTATATGCTTGAGAATTCACGGAAAGAGTACACTTTTATTCAGATTAATTCTGAGACCAGAGAGCTTTTGAAATTCTGTGAGTGCTGCTAAGACTGCAGGCACAGAATTTTCTGGGTCCGATATATACAGTACCATGTCATCTGCATATAATGAGATTTTCTGTTCCAGTCCTTCTCTGCTAATCCCCTTTATCTGATCAGTATTTCGACAATGTATTGCCAGTGGTTCAATGGCAATTGCAAACAGCAGTGGTGACAAAGGGCATCCTTGTCTTGTGCCACGCTCTAGTTTAAAGTAGTCTGAGCAAATGTTATTGATGCAAACTGAAGCTTCTGGGTTAGTATACAGTAATTTAATCCATGCACAAATGTTCGGGCCAAACCCAAACTTCTCCAAAATAGTAAAAAGGTATTTCCATTCAATCATGTCGAATGCTTTTTCTGCATCCAATGATAATAATATTTCTGGGGTGTTTGATTTAGTTGGTGAGTATATTACATTAAACAGGCGTCAAGATTTGAAGATAAGTGTCGGCCCCTAATAAATCCAGTTTGGTCTTGTGATATTACTGAGGGGAGCACTTTCTCCATCCTTCTAGCTATGATTTTAGAGAGTATTTTAACGTCGTTATTCAGAAGTGAAATTGGTCTGTATGATGCACATTGTAATAAGTCCTTATTTTGTTTTGGAAAGACAGTGATTAGTGCTTGGCGAAAGGTTTGTGGAAGAGATTGGTTATCTCTGGCTTCTGTAAATGTTGCTAATAGGAGGGAGCTAGCTGAGCGGAGAATTTCTTGTAAACCTCTGCAGGGTAGCCGTCAGGGCCTGCTGCTTTTCCACCTTGGAGTGACTTTATAGCATCCAGTAATTCTGATAATGACAGAGGTTTATCGAGTTCCTCCACACTAAAAGCGTCAATTTGTGGTATCTGTAATTTATCCAGAAATGCATTAGATTGTATATTGTCTTCTTTAAACTCAGTAGTATATAGGGATTTATAGTAGTCTCTAAAAGTGCACATTATATTTTTGTGTTCGATGATTTTATCTCCTCGTGTTAGTAATTACCGAGATTGCGTTGCGCACTTCTTGCTTGTGAATTTGTTGCGCTAAAAGCTTATTAGCTTTCTCCATGTTCATAATAATGATGTCTGGATTTGTAAATTAGTTGTTCAGTTTCTTTAGTTGTCAAGAGGTTTAATTCTGAATGTAGAGCCTGCCTCCTCTTATGTAGAGTCTCGCTTGGTAGTCTGGCATGTTCTTCATCTATTTTAGTAATTTCGCTTTTATCTCTGCTACTTTCTTCGCTTCGGATTTATTTCTGTGGGAAAGATATGAGATAATCTGTCCTCTTAAGAAGGCCTTAAGAGTTTCCCAGAGTATTCCTGCAGAGATCTCAGGGGATGTATTTGTCTCTAGAAAGAATTCAATTTGTTTGGATATAAATTCAGTACAATTCTCGTCAGCTAATAGAAGCGGATTGAGACGCCATCTGCGGGTGAGTGTATGGGGCTTAGTAATTTCAGCTCCAAGATCATCGGAGCATGGTCTGAAATAACAATAGCATCGTATTTACAAGATTTAATCTTAGGCAAGAAGTTATTATCTATAAAGAAGTAATCAATCCTTGAGTAGCAATGATGTACTGGTGAGTAGAAAGAATATGTTCTTGAATTTGGGTTTAAAAACCTCCAGGGATCTGATAAGTTGTGATCAGTTATAAACTTTGTAATTATCTTTGCGGTGTTAGTTGCCGTTCCCCCTGTGGAGGAAGTCTTATCTAAAAGTGGATTTAGAACACAATTAAAGTCCCCAGCCATTATAAGTTTATGAGTGTTCAGATTGGGAATGGATGCAAATAAATTTTGTATAAATTCCTTATCATCAACATTAGGTGCATAAACATTTATCAAAATCATTTTACAGTTAGATAAGTCTCCCATGACCATCACATATCTCCCTTCAGGATCCAATACTACATCTGATGCTACAAATGGTACTGTTCTATGTATGAGAATTCCCACCCCTCTAGTTTTCTTTGTAAAACTAGAATGGAACATTTGGCCAGTCCAGTCTTTTGCAGCCGGAACTGATCCTTACTTAGTAAGTGGGTTTCCTGTAAAAATACTATTTTAGCATTTAGACCTGTTAGGTGAGAAAGTACTTTCTTTCTCTTTAATTCGTGATTCAGGCCTTTAACATTCCAGCTTACAAGTTAACTGTCCCATCATGGAGACACTGATTCTGAGTTTTTGATGTCATTTTATAGTCTTAACTGGAAGTGAAATAGTTTAGGTCTTAATTTCCTATTCCCCAAGAGTTGTTGCCATGCAGCTTATTATTACGTTGATAGTTATAATTATAAAGATTGAGATGATAGATTAGGTATAGATCAAGCCTGCTCTCTTTCTCTTCCCCCCTTAACCCCCACCCTCCCTTTTTGCCTCCCCAGGTGAGGCTAAAACCCACTTCACGCAGTCCCAGTCCTCTGACATACCCAGAGACAGAGCACGTCCAAAGCACATCAAGCCCCATGCAGTGGCGCTTTAAGGTTAAAAGATAGAGATATCTGTTACCAATATAGTCTTTAAAAGAGGAAAAAAAAAAAAGAATTTTGCACTTAATATATATATATATATATATAATCTTCAGCAATTTTAGTGCATTAAGATGATACCCCAGATAATAAACCCAGGTGATGGTGTTAAAGATGTGTTTTTGATTTTATGCATAAATGTCTAGAGAATTATTTATTTTGTCACTTATTTTATATATATATATATATATATATATATATATATATATATATATATATTAAGTATGCATCATTGCAAAGAACTGTATTTAATTTGAAGTGCATGACAATAGAATTTTTTGTCTTGCTGGCATTATAATAAAGAATTGTTTTCTTCATGAATATTTTGTTTGATTTGGGACTTCCACTTTCCTCCACTGATTCGTTCAGATGTGTTATAGATGCCCAGCGTTTGAGCGTGTGCAGAGGTGCCACTGCATGGCTGCCACAGCACAAAGTGCTTATGTCCACTCACAGTTACACACAATGAACATTGGGAGAGGTACACACGTAAAGAGTACACGTAACAGAACATGGGTAGCAGATTAGGGAAATACAATAGGAATGTATACAACATAACAAATATTATCAGAATTTGGTGAAGTGCTAAATGAATCATATTAGTATTTTAGACACCAGTTACACTTGTACTGTCTAAAGAGCATGTCACATTATCTTTCCACCAATTTTCTGTCGGAGGCAGTCGGCAGCATGTTCTCATGAAGACAGTGGTCTGACACACCCAACGACTCACTCTAACGAGTCTGCAAGTCACTCCGATACTGATTATGTGGTAAGTTGTAGGGCAGCTCTTTGTGCCTGAGAGCTGAAAACAACAACAAGAACAATTTATTTCTTGTATAACCCAAAATCACACAAAGAAAGCCTCAATTGTATTGGATCCCCAAGAAGACAAGAAAAAGAATTAATGGACCAATGAATGCACATTCAAAATTACAATGCATGAAACGCAGCAACAAGAATAAGTAATGGAAATGTCTTGGACTTCACAAACAGAAAAGAAGCTTTTCTGTCTGATGTCTCATACTTTACTAACCATGACAAAATGAAAAAAAGAAAAAAAAAATGGCCAAGATTTTGGCTGAACTCGCCATACCTATAGAACTCGTAGAGTACCAGATCCATCAGGCAGCACGCTATTGGCTGTCAGAAAAAAAGGGCAAGCACAAAGTCACAATTTTCAGTTGTGTAAACTGGCATGGCCAATTGGCAAGATTAGCAAAAGCAGTCAGCTAGTTTCACATGCTCAACGACTGGATATCATGAATTGTGACAACGACTTAATTATTTTTGTGTTGTTCTGTTTGGTTTAAAGCTCTTCGCTTATGATAATCTATTTTGTAACCTTCTCCTATAACACTTGCTTCCAAACAATACCAAGAGTGATATTTATTCAATTATATTGATCTCTTCAGTTAGTCGGTTTGGATAAAAGTGTCTTTTAAGAGAATAAATGTAAATGTAAGTGAATACTTTTGACAGTGGTATATAAAGGTTTCCATGTGTGAACAATGATGTTAGATTCAAATAAATATTAAAAAGCAGTTAAACATGTTCATACAGGCCAGGGCTGTCATTTCACAGAACAATTCATGGGTCTCTAACTGTTTTGGTTGCCCACATCCCACATGGCACACTACCAGCATAGAGATATGCTTTATTTTAGTAGAATACTGATTTTTTCTTTTATACCTTACATTGCCCCTAACTCCGTAATCTCAGCCTCTCATGACAATGTGTATGAATGGACACAATCTATTAGACATAACATTTTCAATTGCCAAGCCAGCAAATATATTTGTGAAGTCAAAATTATGTGATTAATAAAAATTTGGTAACAAAAATTTTTTATTTCTGTGACAATTTATTTCTGTTGTTGATGTTATCACTGCTGAACTAATTCAGTTTAATAACACTCAAACACAGTGGCATGCAAAACTATTCAATCCCCTTGACAGTCAATATAATTTTCTGCATGACAAAATATTTTTACACTTTTTATTTAACCACTCAGTATTTTTAATTTGAGCTCTTATACTGTAACAATACATTTTCAAGGTCAAAATAAACCATTTTCTGTGGATATTTAACTGAAGAAGAAAAATTCTAAATTTCGAAGTGACTCGTGCAAGTCTGTCCTCTGGTCACAGTATGCAGTCTATGTAATTTATCCTTGTGTGTGATTTTTTGGGTCCTTACAGTAACGGTTTCCTAAGATGCATTTCTCATCGGCCATTCAGTTGTATGTGTGCTGCTATATGATATTTAGATTTTTGAAATCAAAAAGGTAAAAATGAGTATGGCAACAGCAATACACAATGTATTATATATTGTAATCAATACACAATGAAATATTATAGAAATGTCAGAAAATCGAGTAGCGAGACTGCTCACATGGCAGGCTGACTGAAATTTTTGATAGCTGATAGAAATTCTTTTAATTGTATAATAGCCTAATTGTAACATGCAGTCAGGCATCACAACTGTACATGAAACAATTGCTGATGAAGCCAAAATTCGGGCAGACTCAGAAAATCTGAATGCAAATTGGGCTTAGAATTGTGCCAAAATCGTATAGTTTATGCCTGGCATAACACATGTTCCTAAACGGTCCCCCAGACTGATGTTTACTCAATTATATTGAAATCTTTTGTAAGTCACTTTGGATAAAACCAAATAAATGTGGAGCGGTTGTAAGGATGATAAAATTCACACCGTCTGAAAACTGAGATTTGTTTATTTTACTAAGGGGAACCCATGAACACACCCAGGTTTTACCTGGCATGCAGCAACTCCCACAAAGAAATACTGATAAATGACTCAAAGAATACATTAGTCAGATAATGAAGAGAAAAAAAAATATTACACAAAAACATGTATGTAAAGGCCCTCCCCAGTTCCATGACAGCGATAATTATTTACATACATTATATACATGAAACTGAATAAAACAACTGGCATTACTCAGTAAACAGTTAACACTAACAACAAAGTCTAACACAGTCCAATAAAGAAGAAATAGATGAGAATGGAGTATGGAATGCAAAACCCTGTAAACAGCCCTCTGAAGAAAATGTAAAATTTTGTTCTACCGGGTTCTTCTTGTGGCTTAAAGGTTTGGTGTGATTGGGAGCACTCCCCCAACAAAGACGTATTGAACAGACACAAAATCACATAGACAAGCAGGCACAGGAGAGCACAAACATCTAGATGAAACTGTAATCCACAATAGTTGAAGTTATAATCCAATAACGGGTGTGATGTGTAAAGACTATTACAGACTGTTGATTGTGATCCTCTCAGCATTTCTTTGGCTCTTTTTTTAAAAAGCCAGCTTAATTATCCTTCTTCCCAACGTTCCCTGGACCCGCTGAATCTGCCCAATAGTGTAATACTGCCGGGGCTGCTGGGAGTTATAGGCAATTTTAAGTAGCATTGCTACAAATGGCCTTTAATGACCTGTCTGTTTGCAGAGAGAGTGCTGACCTTGTCAAGAGGTTTACTTACCTTGAGAGCAACATTCATGTCTCTGGTGACTCTTCCTATGAAGTCAGTAGATGTACTGGGAGAGCATGGGGGGGTCATGAGTTCGTTGGAAAGGGGTGTGTGCAAAAGGACGAAGGTCCAAGTCTTTAGAGTCCTGGTGCTTCCTGTCTTGCTATACGGTTGTGAGACATGGATGCTCTCCAGTGACCTGAGATGAGGACTGGACTCCTTCAGTACTATGTTTCTTCAGAGAATCCTTAGATACCGCTAGTTTGACTTTGTGTCGAATGAGCGGTTGGTCACAGAATCCTGAATGAGGCACATTACCTGCATTGCAAGGGAGCTTCAGTTACAGCACTAGAGCCATGTGGCACGATTACCTGAGGATGATCCGGCTCATTGTTGAAGATCCGAGTGGCTGGACCAGGCCACATAACACCTGGCTGCGGCAGATAGAGGGTCAATTCCGGGTGGTGGGACTGGACCGTGTATCTGCCTGGGGGGTTGTCAACCAGGATCCCAAGCTGTTTTGTCGTGTGGTGGGTGCATCAACGGCATGCTCCCCAACTGGACCTGACCTTCTTCAAATAGAAATAGAAATGTAATTTTATCATCTCATGATATTTATAAATATGGCAGTAAACTGAATATTGGCTAACAATGTGAAATGAAAACTTATCATGGCAATCTGTTTCATTGACTCTACTCCTTGCCATCTTTTAGTGCGTTTTGTGCTTTGGTTAGACTTTCAATTGTTATTACAAACTATGACACACTCCTAATAGTCGGTGACTTTAACACTAGAATTACCAGAGCCTACGAAAAAACTCGTAATTCCGTCCCACCTTAAATCGCGTCTTAAATCCCTTCACACCTCTCCGCCAGCGCCCTTTGTCTTCTAAATGTACTGATAAAGAGAAGCTTGGAGCAGCCGGCTATTCCATCCCCCCACCAATTTAGAACGTGCACGAACTTCTCTCAGCTCATGCCTTGATTGAGTATCTGGGAGTGAAGTGGAGTTTTAGAGTGGAAATAATAGATCGTTGTTTGGAACACACGCATTTCATGTCTGTTCCGTTTCTACAGTAATCTGTGTCAACACATTGTTAAAACAAATGTTTTTTATATTCTAGTAGTAGATGACAAAATGTAGGCATAAACTATATAATGTATGAAGCCTGAAGTCCAAATAGCAAAGAAACATTTTCACAAGAATAACACAATTGCGCTTTTATTCAAAAATATAACTGCAGAAACAAAAAGCCGCCTAAACATGCGACATTGACAGCACTTTATTGTATCTTCCTCTGTGGTTCAATAGACTCAGCCCCCGTTTGGGAATCAAGAGGTCACGAGTTCGATCCTGCGCCACTCCGTTTTGAGAAGTAAACTGCTCTTAGTCTTGTTGTTTTAGAATAAAAGCATACATTTGATTTCAGTCTGTAACTGCCGGTGCAATTTATGATCCTTGTAAAGGTTAGCTTTTTTTTTAATTCACTTTTCATTCTCTCAGTCGCGTTCAGAATCAATCCATACAACCCCATCTGACACGGCTGTTTTCACTAAAGACGCGCTATAGCGCTGCAGTGTACCATGATGCATACTAACGCACCCCCCAACCGGGTTCTGACACACAGACGCTGGCGAAGCTGCCTTCTTCGTATCTCACCGTCACTTGCTTTTCTTTTTATTCAGTTTTATTGAGTGTTCCTGCCAGTCCCCGCAGTTACTGTAGAAACGGAACAGACATGAAATGCGTGTGTTCCAAACAACGATCTATTATTTCCACTCTAAAACTCCACTTCACTCCCAGATACTCAATCAAGGCATGAGCTGAGAGAAGTTCGTGCACGTTCTAAATTGGTGGGGGGATGGAATAGCCGGCTGCTGCAAGCTTCTCTTTATCAGCACATTTAGAAGACAAAGGACGTTGGCGGAGAGGTGTGAAGGGATTTAAGAAGCAGTTTAAAGTGGGACGGAATTACGAGTTTTTTCGTAGGCTCTGGTAATTCTAGTGTTAACTTTCATATCGATAATCAGTGTGACCCAAAAGTAAAATAATTCATGAACCTCCTGGACTCTTTTGATTTGAGCCAGCACATTAGTCAGCCTACACATAAAGCAGGTCATACGTTAGACTTACTAATTACCAAAGGACTAAAAGTTGATGTGAAGCAGATCATTGATATTGGTTTATCAGACCATTATCTGTTACTATTTAATATAGAAATAATGATAGAAAATATTCACGAGAAGCATATTAAAAAACGCTTCTTTGATTCAGCAGCATCTTAAAAATTTACAAACATTTTAAGCAACCAGTCCATTTGTAGTGCTTACTACAATAGTGAGAATAATGTAAATAGTAAGGTGGAAAATTTTAATATTAAGGTGGGAGCTGTTGCTGAAATAGTCGCACCTGAAAAGATAGTTAAAAAGTCTTCTAGTATTGTTATACCGTGGAAGACCCAAAGATTGATTGAGTGCGTATTTGCCACGTTTATTCTACAATCACGAAGCTGACTATTTTTTTCTCCAAGCCACCATGGCAGACAATAATGATTGTGTTTTTTGAAATAGACGGTCATGTTCATGAAGAGTTTCTTGCCCATGGAGTTAATCAGTGACATTAAGTTGAAGTGATGAGGTATCTACAGGGAAAAAAATCTGGAAAACAATCAGAGCAGTACTTCCCAATCTGAGGTGCAAGATGGCATTGCAGCAAATGCCATCATTTGTTGGTCATTTATTAGTTAGTCTGTAATATGATATGAAAAGAATCAAGTATTATGCACACAATTGTGACCTGTGAATAAGGTGCAGAAATGTGCGTTCTCACAGGTTCCTTGCTGTGGGCAGAGCGGTTATGTAATGATCTGTAGAGAAGTGTGAGGTCTAGTATTGACTTCTGAGCAAGCCTTGATCATGAAATATCACTCATTCTGAGGTATGATTTTCATTTTTGATGGGGGGACAAGAGGGGCTGAATTGGAGGCAACACCTGCTGCTTACACTCAGCCCATCTCTGCTGCTGGTGGTCCTGACGATGGCACAACAATTTTAACTGTGTGGTGCATCTATTTTTGAACTGCCGTGCACGTATTATCAGTGAACAAAGCTTGTCGACTGTGTTTCATTGCTTAGCAAAGCACTGGCACCCGTTACGTCACGGACGTCTCCTGTCTCCCCAAACCACTTGATTATTAATTGTGTGTCATTTCCTTGTGCCATTTGATGCTTTGTGGGATACCAAAACCCCTAGATCATTAATCAGCTGTCTAAACTTCACAGGGGACACGTTTACAAGATTATTGAGATTTATAAAGGTAAATCGCTCAGTTCATATTAGTAGGGTGTTGTATCATGTTAGCCATTATGGATGCAATGATAAGTCAAGCAAAATGACACCTTCTAATGCTGTCATTTTACTTGACTTTTCAGTTTATATTTAAATTTTATACACTAAGCTATCAGCTTATTTTTTTGAGTTCAATTTGTTCACTCACAGTACTGTGTGTGTTTGAACTTGTGATTCAAAAATTATAAATTTGACTTCTACATCTTGAAATGTGATTTGACATTTGTAGGGGGTGTGAACATAAATCAGTGAACAGTTTCTTAATCAGAAGTCAATTCTTGTTCATTAAAACAATTTGTTAATTTCATAGCTTGTTGGTACTCTCATTCTGCCACAGAACTTAATTGTTTCTAAGAACACCATCAAGATGTTTTGTGGACCTGAGCATATCCAACATTACTGAGACCTTCATTCTTCTTCAGATGTTGCATGATGGACACAGGATAGCTGGTTATGTGCTAGGAATATCCATGTACAAATGTAATTTTTATTTATATCCTCGGTGTACAGATTGATCAGTTGTCTTGTAGCTTCTGTTCCCTTAGTTTGAGAGTATGTGACCGGCAAGATATCTAGCATGACTCCATACACTTAGAATCATCTTTGACAGCACACAAAAGATGTATAAAACTGAGAAACTGGCAGCTGAAGGAGGCACACCCCATGCTTTAAAAGGTAGGGGGGCAGGCTTTGGAAGGTTTAGTAAGTGATTTAGTGGTTTAGTAAGGCTCTGAGGCTAGGGATCTGCACTGGCAATCGGAAGGTTGCCAGTTCGAATCACGTAAAAGCCAAAAGGGACCCTGCTCTGTTGGGCCCTTGAGCAAGGCCCTTAACCTAAATTGCTGAGCACTTTGAGTAGTGAAAAAAGCGCTATGTAAATGCAAAGAATCAGTATTAAAACTCAGGGTTTATTTTTATTGTCAGTGTGTGTTTAGCTTTACATCATTTGCATTTGACATTTACTATTAAAAAGTCGAAGGATGAGTCAAGGCTCTCCAGTCACAGCAGCACCACATGGCATGGTAGAGACCTACCCTGTGAGCAAAGAGTAGCTGGGTAGAGGAATGGCAATGTCACCACAGTCATTTGCAATGATGTACTGAGAGGTTGCTTCAAAATAACAAAAAAACAAAATCAAAATAAAACAGTGAAAGCCAGTGTAGTTCTGAATTTCCCCATGGGATTAATAAAGTTTATCAAATCTAAGGTTAACACTTTGAACGTGAGGTACGAGTTAAGTCTTACATCATTGAGCATGTCAGGGTGTGACATGAGTGACTGCTTTTGTTATCATATTATTGTTTGACTGCAGAGGGGACTGGGCGGTCTCTTGGTCTGGAATCCCTGCAGATTTTTTTTTCTCCAACCGTCTGGAGTTTTTTTTTTGTTTTTTCTGTCCACCCTGGCCATCGGACCTTACTTA
Organism: Polypterus senegalus; assembly: GCF_016835505.1. NCBI lineage: Eukaryota > Metazoa > Chordata > Cladistia > Polypteriformes > Polypteridae > Polypterus > Polypterus senegalus. Next base: position 15,812,640 of record NC_053155.1, read on the forward strand.
TTCTATGTTAATTAATGTTGACTTATTTTTATTTTATTGTGTCTTCTATTTTTCTATTCTTCATTTTGTAAAGCACTTTGAGCTACATTTTTTCTTGTATGAAAATGTGCTATATAAATAAATGTTGTTGTTGTTGCAAAATAAGAAAAAATAAATAATTAAAGGGTCTGAGTCTTAAATAGCCATTCAATTATAGTGAAGGCAAAAGAAGTTAATTAGCAGCAAAAACTAGTCACTAATTAATTAAAGGGTTAGAATAAAAACCTGCAGCAGCTGTAGTCCTCTAGCCCCAGAAACCCATTGGCTAAACATTAATTTATTAATCCACACATTCTTTAAATTACAAATGTAGTTTCTCTTGATTTATGTAAACGTATGTAGCAAACATATTTTGTGTCCTTTAGTTATATTGTTACACTTCACTTTCATGGAATACTGCACCCAAACTATTTTTTTAATTGGTTATTTATGCTGTGTAGTTTTACTTTCCTGTTTATGTTATGCACTGATTATTCTGGAAATATGTATTTAATAATATTTTAGTGAAAAACCATGCATTTTACATGTTTGAGCATTCGACTGGATAACTGACATGAATTATGTGATGTGTGTAATTTAACACGTGAACATTTTTTGCTGTTGTTCCACATTAGTCAATAATTGGCTTCTTTATATATTTTTTTTTCATTTTGCATGAAAACATGAAATTAAACATTTTATTAAAATATATTTAATATAGTTATAAATATAAATATTTATATAAGGTACAGCAAGGTTACATAGGATTGGATGTTGATTTTAAGAGTAAGAGCCTTGATTTTAATATTTGCTCTGATAATAGCAACTGAAAAAGCTCACCTTTTGTAAATTGCATACATTTTCCTTTCATTTCAATGTATTGCATAGTCCTTTTCTTCGGTATTTACTATTTCATTGAATGATTAATCACAATCAAAAGATACACAATTGTTACATGATGGATATCATGAATTTTGGTTTAATTATTCTCTAGATTCTATGAAGATGAGCAACACCACCATCATCACCGTCTCAGAATTTATACTTCAATGTGCAGTTGAATCGAACCAGAAGACCATTATGATTTGTGTTCTTGCAGTCATCTACTTCATGTCCACATTTGGAAATCTACTGGTGATTATGGTTATAATCCTGAACTCTCAACTCCATACTCCAATGTACCTCTACATCATCACGTTGGCAGTAATAGACCTGGCAAACAGCTCAATTCTTATCCCAAAGATGCTGTCTGTCCTGCTCGGCTCTTCAGCGGTGCCTTATGCAGCCTGCGTGTTGCAGATGTTTCTTGTAGCTCATGTTGAGGGGATGGAATCCCTTCTTTTAGCCTTTATGGCATTTGATCGTTACATAGCTATCGTTTACCCTTTGCGGTACCCGTCAGCCATTACTAACAAAAAAGTTGGCATAGGTGTATTACTGTCAAATGTTTTTGCCATAATTTTCAAATCACCTGTTGTCTTTTTTGTCCGTGAGCTTTCTTTTTGCTGCACCAATATTCTTCCTTTCTGCTTCTGTGATTATGGTACAATTGTCCGCGTGTCATGTACTGAAGATCCCAAATACTCAAAATCCTTATCTGTTGCTGTTGCTGTCACTGGCGCCTTACCACTCATGTTAATTCTCCTGTCCTACAGTCAGATTGCAAAGGCAGCCATGAGAATTTCTTCAACAGGTGGGAAAGGAAAGATTTTCAGCACTTGTGTAACCCACCTGCTTGTGGTCGGACTCTTTTATGTTCCACTTTCAATGTCTTTTATATTGCCAGGAGTAGGAGTAACAATAACAACAGAAACTTACAATGTGATGTTTATTCTTGGAAATGTAGTGCCAACTATGATGAATCCCATTATCTACAGTTTTAGGAATAAAGAAATAAATAAAGGCCTTCATAAACTATTTACTAGGGAAAGATCAACTCCTAAAAGGAGAAAATGAAAAATATGTCTTCCATTGATATGTATGTATTGTTACGCTAATAGAATTGTAAATTATTATATATTGATGCTTAAATTGTCAAACTACCAGATACTACTTATTTTAACAGTCTGTCCAGACAATGTGTAGACCCAATGAAAGAGGTAAATAAAATGTTAAAATATATTTAATAACTGCTGCTCTTGGATCAAGAATGGGAAACAGTAGACAAGGAGTTAATGAGATTCTTGGGAAATAGCAAGGGAAGTGTTTAGAAAAAGTTAAAAAAGATAAGTGAGTAGTACTGGGGTGTTGTACCGTGTTAGCCAAGCAAAATGACACCTTTTATTGGCTAACTAAAAAGATTACAATATGCAAGCTTTCGAGGCAACTCAGGCCCCTTCTTCAGGCAAGATGTAATGATTAAGATGTAATGTAATGTGAAGATGTAATGTGATGGAATGTTTACATCGTTTTAGTTAGCCAATCAAAGGAGTCATTTTGTTGACTTCTCAAAAGATAGGTGAGATTATTTATAACTATGGTTTGGAAAGATATGACGTCTATGAGCCTAGCAGAAATAAGGTGAAAGAAAAAATGATGTCACGCTGTCAACTGCGAACACATGAGTTAGTGTTAGAAAAAAGGAAATTGAAAAAGCAATGGAAAAGAATTACTTGTGACACTGAGAAAAAGGGCATCGAGATAATGCAAAAAGAAGTGAAAGAGAGACTGGCGAGGAGAGCAGAGAGTATATGGAAAAATAAGAAAAAGAAATGTGTAAGTGTGGTTTTTCTAAGCAACCCATTACAATTTATACACACTGAAAGAGAGGAAGACTGATAATATCTAAAGAGGAATTAGAGTGGAACTTGCAATCGACGTATACTGATAAGGAAAAGCTGGGAAAGATGAGTCTACCATTGGATATGCCACCGGTAGGAGATGTGGCAAAAGATATGGACTCTAATTGTCCTAGGTGGTCAAAAGTATTAAGAGTTATGCAACAAGCTACAGCCAGGTAAGCTCCAGGACCCAATGGAGTTCTGTATAAAGTGTACAAGAAGGTGTTGAGATACTTGTGGAAATTATTGAGGGTGGAATGGCAACATAACATCATTCCAAAGACATGGTGGAGTGCATGGAGAGTATATATTCCCAAAGAAAAAGATTTGCTTGCTATTAATGAATTATTCCAATATGCTAACTGAATGTGGAAGGGAAGACTTTCAACAGCATAAGAGCTTGAGGATCAGTTTCGTATGTTAGATAACAAACTGGGATCGTACACATTTTTACAAAAACATTTCCATGACTTTTCATTTATTCTAAGACAAATTTCCATGACCATATGTTCTCTGAAATCTCTGTGTAAATTTGTAAAACAATAATAAAAATGAATGTCAAATTTACCAAAATATTGTTAAACTAAAATAAATATTGCTGGCACTCCAGCACAATGTATACCCTGAAAAACATTATGCAGCCCTAATTAACATGAATGACTGGAAGGCAACAATAAATAAAAAAAAATAAATACAAATAAGTAAAAGTGTTCGGTAACACTGACATTAAGTTCAGAAGGCAGTAGTATCAGGGTGGAAACAGTCCATTGGAATAAAAGATATTGTTGTTAAAACCACTAACATACTAAATCACTAACTTAATGTTAACAAATAACAGCCTTCTTTATTTGAATCCCATGAAAACAATCCATACAAAGTTAATTGTTTCATTTCTGCAAGCTTTTCATCAATATGCTTTTCAATATTCAGCAGAGATGCTTTCTTTTCTTTTGCAGTTCACTGCAAACTGTTGGATTTAGTGACAAAGGTCAGCATATTCATCAACAGATTTCTCAAGGGTGCAAATGTCAGTCTCCACCCTAGCCCTCTTCATTTTCAATTCATGCAGTTCATCTGTGAGGGACTTCCGCTTCAACTCGACATCTTTTTCTTAAAGTAAGGAGCCATTCCAAAAGTACATCCATGTTTCCCCGAAAATAAGGCCTAGCATTATTTTCAGACTGCTCTGTAATATAAGCCCTACCCCAAAAATAAGCCTTACTGTAGTCAAGATGTTCAGCTGAAAAGTAAGGCGCCTAAGGCCAGGTTTATACTTCATGCAATGCAACACGTGTGCCGAAACATCCATTAAATTCTGAGGACACCTTGCCACAATATCTCTGAAAAGGATGTTTAATGATTACATCCATCAATTCGGTGATGCACCCATTCCAGCAGCATTGGCGCAAGACAGAAACAAAATCACTGGACGGGGCATCAGCTCATTGCAAGGTGAACGCAAGCACATATACCTCTGGTGTCATTGTAGCTTCACCAAATCCCCAAACCTTCATGTCTTTGGATGGAAATCTGACCACACTGTGGAAACCCACCAGGAAAACATACAAACTGTAGGCAGGGAATACCAGCGACGTGACTCCCTGCAAGAAAGCAGCGCTACTGCACTGCCAACATGCCGCCCCTTATGTGTAGCTATTAACAGTATTCATTATTTAAACAAAGATATGGAAGAACATAATCCGCTGTGGCAACCCCTAACGGGAGCAGCCAAAAGAAGAAGAAGAAGATTATTTAAACAAAGTTGACGATTGATCTGTAAAATGTAACATACATACTTTAAAGCATTTCATCATGAAAGTGATATGAAGTATAAATCTAAGAATTCTAAATGTAGAGAGAGCTGGAATATTTTAAATTTAATAGTGTTCTATGTGGCAATCCTGCTTGCCGCTGCTGTCAGGTCTTGAGGAAGCCCCAGAAGTGCGAAGTGATTTAATACAAAAGATTGTATTGATTGTAATCGTATGATAATGTTATTTAGAATACAAAGGTGACCTGCGTGTATGGCTAAAGGAATATCTTTAGTCTCAACATATTGGAACTCTCAAAAAGCAGGTGATTCTGTGAATTTTCCAGCTCCCAACGTTGTCATTTAAATATCATTAAAAAATCTCTTTGAACCTATTACCTAACTGGTAAAGGATGTCACTGAGTTGTCTTTTGGCTGAATTATCTTTTGCAGAGTTGTCTTTTCACCAAGTTGTCTGTCGTCCAGTTGCCCCAGAACAGACTTTTCTGCCTTTCTAAAGTTAATTTAATATTAATCAATTTGTAGTCTAGATGCACCCTAAGCCTTCATGTTAAAAGTATAATATAAGAATACATTGAATGAATTTTAACCCTTTAACCTAAGAAAGAAAACTTTATCAGCTCACATGATTTATGAATATGCCAGTACACTGAAACATACCTATCAATATGAAATGAGAACTCCTGGTGGCACTGTGTCATGGATGTCACTTCTTGCCATCTTTAAATGAGTGTATCATGACATCCATGCCCTGGTTATTCCTTAAGGGACACATCAACAAGGTGCATTATGTGACATACTGCAACTCTGAACAATTAGAATGGAAATTAACTACAAAAATTTACGTGCCCAACCCACACAAGGCAGTTGTTTTAAAAATAGCAATTAAATGTGTTTTTAGCAACCGCTTTGTCATTAACAAGGACAGCCCCAAGAGAAAATTGTTTTAAATGCAGCAGTGACTTGAGTCTCCTGTGTATAGCTTTACCAATAAAATAACAAAGCTGTAATAAAGAGACAGGTGTGTAAATCTAGGATATGCCGGACTTGTCTGTTCTGTGTTATTTTACCAGATATTTTCTAATAGCAGCAATAAAAAATGGATGCTGTGTTTCTGTTAAATTTTTAGGTTTATCAAACTATTTAAAAGTGAAGAAGGCACAAATAATACAGCTTCACAATAAAACGGATTACACTGAGAAAGTTCAAAACTTAGAAGATGAACACCATCGGAAGAATTGGAGAACAGAGCAGGAACTGTAGAAAAAATCTAAAAGGTAACTTTCATGCATTTATTTATAAACTTGTACTGTTAATTTGTTCATTTTTATTGATTGTTTTTGGAACTTGCTCTACACATAGTAGCCAATTGCCCCCTGCTTCCTTTTCTTGATTTTGCAGCAGATAATTTGCCAGTTTTGTAGCTCTAGAATGCCAGAAGTGACTTCATTTTCATGTATCATTCTTTACGTCGTATCAGATGACTTTGTGGTGCTCAAAATGTGGTCACATTTTTGTAAATTTAGTATTGTCCCCATCCTTTGTCTTTACAAGTCTCTGTGGAAAACAATAAATGTTATGGACTTAATCACATTCCGTCAGTATTATAATGCACATTTAATAACCTGATGCCCGATTATTTTCCCAGGCACTCTCTTGACCCCCTTCATTACCTGCTCCAAAAGTAACACATCTGCAGTCAATAAAAATGTGGACATATTTTCAATTGGTATATTGGAAGGCAGCCTATATAGGATAAATAGAAGGGACTTAAATCCAGTGTCTATTGAAGTCAGAGCACTCCCAATTCATAAAGTAGTTTTAAAAATGATTGTCATATCAGTTCTTAACAGTACTGTTTTATAACAAAAGCCTCCTGTACAAAAAAAAAAGATGTGTGTTGAATTGATTTCTAAAATTGAAATTTCTCTTCCACTAATATTTTTCTGCGAGAAATAGGATTCAGTCAAAAATTCATTTTTTTAAAGTTACGTTTGTTTTATATCTTGAGTATTTTTCATGCACAGAATATTATTCAAAGTATATTTTGAGCTGAAAAATGACAGTTTTCCTTGTTCTTCCTTGTTAGTTAAGGTGGAAACAATGCAAAAATCTTTTTTTTGCTGTCAATCAGTATTTCTATTTTCTCTTCTCATTCCTTCAAAATTGCTAGGAATGAATATATAGAAGGTTGGAAAGCAGCCTTTTTATTGTCCAAAAGAGAGAAAGTTGCTGTTTAAATGTATTTTACAAAAATATGTAAGGTTAGGTTTATCCATTATATTGACCAAGTAACAAGAAAGCAAATGGTAAAAGAATACAAAGCTTTACTTTAATGAAAAGAAAAGAAAAAATCATGTGGCACATTTTTTTGGGAAAAGTACAAGGACCTATTTGAGGATTTTCTCTGCTTCTACCTAGCACTTAAGTGCAGCACATCTTTAAAAATCCATTTCATACACACTCATTTTTTTTCCTCTTAGAATATGGGAACGGTCTGCGATGAAAATACGGAGAGGTTCCACCAGGGCATCACTCAAATGGAGAGATGTTATAATGGAAAGATGAGTAAGCCCATGTTAGCTGACGTCTGTTGGACATTCCACCACGAAACACCTTCTGAGGATTATGAGAGGAAAATAACTATCAAGTGACTACTTTTTGTAAGTAACAAATATATTTAAAACAATTGTATGTGTAATTTATATATTTTTTCCAGTCTAAATAGTTACTTTTAAAAGTATATTACTTTTTGAAGAGTTTTTTTCATTTTAAACCTTCATCTCTCAAAAACTGGATGTGATAAAAAATTTGGATTTCAGATTTGCATTCTGCACCCTCAGATTCAGAAAGAGCACCTAAAATCCTGTGCAGTTACCACAAACACAGTTCTCTGTTATCAGTTCTGCTTCCACTGATTATTTTTTTTTAAATGTAAGGATTCAATTATTATTTTTATTAATTTTACTAGCTCTGTTACTTTTCTATTTATTATTATCCTTTACTTTTATATACAGAACACCCCTAAAATGTGCAGGGTTACATCCCTAGAGCATCCGCAAATTGTGAAAATCCGCAACTTTTGGATGTGGTTAAAAAATGCCTTTTAAATGCCTATTTTTATAGTTTAAACCCATACAGTATGCCCCCAAAGCACTTTAATTTCGTTGCAAACCCAGCTTAATACATTACCTAAAAATTACCTTACTACATTACCTAAAAATAGAATGTAAAGGTAAACCCGTATACTGTACACTACTGTACTGCTATGTCTCCCACGGTGCTAGAATGTAAAATACCAATTTTACCGCTATACGTACTCTAATTCATGCAAGCATGTTTTCTTTGGTATGCGCTGTTGTTTTCTTTGTTATAAATAGAGTAAATACATAATAATTTAATTTAATTAAAATACAGTAAAATGTATGTGTACTCACCAATGATGCATGATATTGATGATGATGAAAACGATCAAACCATCCCTTACTGACTTGAAAATCTTCAGGCTCCGGTACTGTTGATGGTCCTGGTTGCGGTTCTTCGGTACCTTCTATAATGTCTCCTATAGCGAACTGCTGGTACAATTTCTGTGCTTTCTCACGGATGATGTTACTGTCCAAGGGGATGTTCTTCTTCCTGCAGTTGGTGTTCTACAATGCCAAGGCAGATTCCATCCTGACAATATTTGTATTCCTTACAGTCCGTTACCTTTTTAGCACTATCACAGAAACTTCGGATCGCTGCTTAGTTCTTCTTTATGTAGCTTACGGTGCTTTCATTAATGCCATAGTGGCATGCTACTGCAGCATAACTCCATTCTCCTGGAGTGTTTTAAACTTCTTCTGGCGCTTAGAAGGTGCAGGGCGTTTCAGCGAAATCTTGTGCATTTAAGAATAACAAAATTAATACAATAACAAAATGGAAAACACAAGGACACTCAGCTGGAGACGCGTCACAGGGCGGCAGTCAATCAGCAGCAAGGAGAAATGAATAACGTTCTCAGATTGGCTACTTTCACCATCTCAAACCACATTCCCTCAGCGTTTGCTTCCTGGTCTCTCTACAGCACAGTATTGCCATGGAAAAAGCCATAAAAATTGCGAAGGATATTTGCGCTTTCCCCTAACAATTAATGGTTAGGTTCTAAGGAAAAATCCGCGAATGACCGAGTCCGTGAACCCTGAACTGTGTCTTGGCGGGGGTCTACTGTAGTGCTTTTTCACACTACTCAAAGCGCTCTAAGACAATGGGCTTCGGTTTTAATACCATTGGCTAAACAGATGTATCTATATAACTAACTGCATACCTTTCTGTATATAATGTTTGTAGATATTTTTTTTTGCCATGAGCTAATGTTACAAGCTCACTGGAGCACTAAAACATGCTACATACAATTGCACACGAGTAAAACATTCCTGTTGTAGATTCATTCCTGCATTGCCCAGTGACAGACCTTGGATTTCGTTGATGGTCATTGGAAAACACAACCTTTTACAAAACTGTATTGTTTTGAATTGAAACAGAATATTAATAGGAAGAATGCAAATTTTGGGTATTTAATTTTCCTATAGGAAAACTTGTAAAAATTGTAGCTTTGGTCAATGTAACACATTGATCTGTAATTTTCTGCTATAACAGAAGTTTTGAATGGTTTAGATGAAAAGTATAATAGAAACTGAAACAGGGATAGCATATGGAAGCAACAGTTTACTTTTGAGAAAGTTTTGTTCTTCAAAATTGAATCCAATATAAACTGATATAAAACTTAAACTTAAAAAATGGAAAATTCAATCAAAAGTACAGCAAACTTCAAATCTAAACTTGCAATGCTTACTACAAACTTATCATGCAATGTTAGCAAGCCAGGTGAAATAAACTTCAACTCTGGGTTTTTACATTGTTCTCTCAAGACTTTGTTTTTGAGTTTATCACCAGGCGTATGTTCACCTGCGGTGGGAGAGATAAAGTAATATAGTATTATTGTTATTATTATCAGATATTTAAAACTTTCATTTGTTTATATCATCCAATCATGCTTTTGTTTTCATGTTTTTTTGCATCCATTGTTTAAGTACTAAATGACATTTTACTTTAACTTAATACAGACTGCAATAACGTTTACCGGCTACTGATTTACATGACCCATGCAATGAATTGAACGTTTTTAATTCTGGGGTTGTATTATTCATATAAATGTATTGTTGTGACCTCTGCAGTACCTACACTCAAAACCATAGTGGCTGCCACCTAGACTTGATCTTTATAGCACATTTAGTAATCATGTCTTACTTGAGCTTCGCCGAACACTCATTTTGCTCACTCTCCATGTCATATATCATCTTCACTCATCCATCTGCATATTGGTCACTGCCACTATGCCGTGAAATTTTTGGGAATCATCTTGCAATAGAGCATCAGATAATTAAAGTAATTGCTTTCACAATCTGTCATCCATTATGTAAAGTTAAAGAGTTTGTATGCAGTGTGCTGTTCCTTTCTTACTTGGCACCTAGTGTACCTTCTATAATTCATACAAGGATTACAGATATCCTAATATATATATATATATATTTTTTTTTTTTAGATTTATGAAGATGAACAACACTACCAACACAGTCTCAGAATTTGTACTTCAATGTGCCATTGAATCAAGCCACAAGAACATTACAATTTGTGTTCTTACATTCATCTACTTTATGTCCATGCTTGGAAATCTACTGGTGATTTTGGTAATAATCCTGAACACTCAACTCCATGCTCCAATGTACATTTACATCGGTACCTTGGCAGTGACAGATATAGCAAACACTTCAGTTCTTATCCCAAAGATGCTGTCTGTCCTCCTGCTCGGCTCTTCAGTGGTGCCTTATGCTACTTGTGTATTACAGATGTTTCTTGTGTCTCAGGTTGATGAGACAGAATCTTTTCTCTTAGCTCTTATGGCCATTGATCGCTACATGGCTGTGGTTTACCCTTTGCAGTACCCTTCAACCATAACTAATAAAATAACTGCCATTAGTGTCTTAGCAATAAATGTACTTGTAATAGTCTTAAATGTACACTCCCTCCTTTTAGTTTCTGAGCTTTCATTTTGTCGTACTAACATCCTGCCTTACTGTTTCTGTGATTATGTCACCCTGATTCATGTGTCATGTAGTGAAGATTCCAAATACTTAATATCTTTGTCTTCTTCTGTAATTGTCTATGGTGTCTTCCCACTTTTTTTGATTCTACTATCTTATAGTCGGATTGCAATTGAAGCCCTGAGGATTTCTTCAGGAGGAAGGAAAAGTAAGGTTTTCAGCACTTGTGTGACCCACCTGTTAGTGATTGCACTCTATCATGTTCCGATTACATTGTTTTATATGTTGCCAGGAGCAGGAGTCACGATAACAAGAGAAACTTACAATGTTATGTTTATTCTTGGACATGCAGTCCCATCTATGTTGAACCCTGTTATTTACAGTTTTAGGAATAAAGAGATAAATAAAAGCATTCATAAACTCTTTACTAGAGAAAGATCAACTCTTTAATGATGAAGTAATATATATAATATACTGTAAATTGTATATGTTATTTGTAGTCTATTACAGATTAAAGTATAGACCGTTGAATGCTGAAGATTGTCAGTTGCAGTTTTATTGAATGTTATGTCCGGGTAATGTGTTAAAATTAAATAAGATAATATGCTAAGTTACACCGTATGAAGGGTATAGGCTGCTCTTCTTTGTCCAGCTTCAGTAAAGTCAACTCTGTTTATACGAGGGGGTACCCAAAAATATCTGGAATTGGAAAAAAAAAATTGTTTAATAATTTTTACTTATTGAAACTTTAGTCTCCTTCAAAGAGTGAATGAATGCACTTTGTCCCAATGGTTTGCCCACTGGTGGAAACATTTTTGGAAGTGCTGAAGAGGAACGTTGTCCAATGCCTGCAGCAATTTTTCTTTGACTTCGCCCACGGTACAAAAGTACTTTCCTTTGAGTTCTTTTTTCATATGCGGAAACAAAAAAAAAGTTGTATGGATCAAGATCAAGTGACATTTCTCTTTGTTTGAAACCCGAAAACCACTCATAGACCTGTGTTTTACTTAAAGCTTCCTGTTTAAAAGCATCACTACAGTTTCAGCAGCTGTTTTCTCTAAGAGAAAACAAAATTTAACGCAGACTCACTGTTCTTTATGAGCACCCATCACATAAACTGCAGAACACGTTTAATATGCACCAAGAAAAACTAATACGTAATGCCATACAAACAATACAGAGGAACGCCACTTGGCAGACTGCCAGAGAATACTGTAAGTAAACTACACCTAGCGGCGAAATTTGCAACTAAGTCCAGACGGAGCACCAGGTACAGATTCCGGTTATTTTTGGGTAGCCCCTTGTATATTTTATTTCTTTTTTTAAAAAGTGATAGAAATGTGCTACTTGTTTTCCACACAATAACACAGCCCAGCAAGCATGTTGTCCTGTTGGGGATTTGCACACATTTTTCCTCACTAGGGATTCTTTATCAGAATGAATGCATGAAAGCGATTTAAAACAGGATTTAAATGCCTTTCTTCTTGTGTGTATAGTGCCAGTTTTACTGGACTTGAATTGCAATTTATTTTGTAAAAATTGTTTCATTCAGTTTTACACAAATCATTTTGCTTGTCACTACAAAATACCCTCTTTATTTGTTTTACTTCATAAGTTTGACAATATTTGTTCTTTTGTACGTGTACATGATGAAAATTAATTTATTAATGCTTGTGTAGTTTTTCATAGGAGTTATTTTTTACTCCAATTTTTATACATTAATTGACAATTAAAAACCTTTCATTTGTTCAGTTTTTACTGATGATGTTTTAAGTTCAGTATATTGACAAAATCCTGTAGTGAAAAGTGTCAAAAAAAACACAAGTTACTGTAGGACTAGAGTGTGTTACTGTAATTTGGCATTTTTAACAAATGTGTCAGTTCCATTACCTCTTGGTTAAGGAGTCCACTTCCAAAATAACTGAGTTTCACATCGCTGTTGATATTCTTTTTCTTCTAAATTTTTCACACGCTATGACAGTTACTCCCAGCTGCCGTTTGTTATGTACAAATTTAGAAATTATGCAAAACTTCATTAATTTCTAAATAAACAAAGTTTGAATCTCCAAAATTCCTGTTAATATTATTAGAACAGATACACTTTATTAATCCCAAGGGGAAATTCTGATGGATGCAACAGCAGAAACATAAAAAATAAAGATACACTCTCACAGGACAGATAATACAGCCAATCAATCGATAAGTAAATAAATACATAAATAAATAAAATAAGCTTAACAAGTACATTGGATGGAAGTACTGAAATGCTTGAGAACAGCGGGCAGAATAGAACCCCAAAGGTGCCTCTTTTCCACAACAGCTTGCAGTGTGTCCATGGTTCGCCCTGTGATGGAGCAGGCTTTCCTGGTAAATTTGTTCATGCATTGTGCTTCTTTTCAGCTCAAGATGCTTTCCCAGGAGACATGTGGTGTAGAACATCACACTGGCTAGAACATGTTCAGCAATTTGTTGCAGACACCCAAAGACCTGACTCTCCTTAGCAAGTCCAGTCTGCTCCTGCCCTTCCTGTCCAACAACACTGTGTTGTCAGACCATTCCAGTTTGTTGTTCATGTGAACCCCCAGGTACTTGTAGCTCTGTACCACTTCCACGTCCTTCCCCTGAATGGTGACTGGTCTTAGAGTCTTCTTGGCACACCAGAAGTCCATCACCCATTCTTTTCTCTTGCTGATATTGAGTTGCAGGTTTTTCTCCCTGCACCACAAGATGAAGTCCTCCATAACCTTCCTGTACAAGTCATCTAAAAATTTATGTAGATGGCAAGCATTTATATTGCCCTGGAAGTTCGTTGTGTAGGGGGGTAGACAGGACAGTTCTCTGAGGTGCTCCAGTATTACACACTACCATTTCTGACACATAGCCCTTCAGCCTCACAAATTGCTGTCTGTTGGTCAGGTAGTCCATGATCCAGGAGCTTGTGGGAGCATCAAGATTCAAAGCCTTGTCAATGAGGTAGAATTAGGATTAAAAGCACTAGAAATGTCAAAGTCAAGTGGGAGAAGGCTCTGGGGAGCATGGAGATCAGAGTATCTTTCAAATCTACTGCAAAGGATCCAGATGTTCTGAGACCAGAGGTTGTAGCTGTTTTAGGACCAGCCTCAATAATAATAACTACTTTATTTATCAAATAAGGAAAATTGCCATGTTGCAGCAGCCAAAGTCATTAGAACGTTGTACACTGCACATAGTACAGAAAATACAAGTAATTTTATAATATGGCTGAGTTTTTTTAGGTAAGGAAGTCAACAGATTTGAGGTAATGTAGTTATACTCAGTAATCAAGGCACCAGAGAGCAACATTATGTTGCATGTTGATTAGCAAAGATATGTAACAAACTTAAAGACACAAATTGAAGAGGAAAATGTGAATGGGAAATACTGAGATTTTTTTAAGGAAGCAAACAAAACCACAATTGTTGTACCAGGCAGGGTTGTTACACAGAAAGGTAATTGATTGTTATGTCAGATGTGACTACTTCAAGCACATTTCCTGGGGTGTGGCACAGACGTTCTCCATCCACTTAATAAATTCCAGAAGTCCTGCAGACAAAGCGAGAGAAAGCAACTGTCAGATTTTATTATCAAAAGACTTTCAGATGTACGTGGTTTTAGAATAGAATAAATGTTTCTAAACAGATTATGAATTGCTATTAAAATGAGTGAATCTAACCATTATTGCAGTTAAATAAAATTGCCAGGAGTCATTACCATGAGCAAAACAGTTAAACCAAAGCTAAAGCACTAAAACTGAGAATCAAACAGGGATTTGGAAAGTTATGTGTCATTAACATGAAAATCATAGCTTAGTCTCAAGCACAACATAAAAACATGTTCACAGTCCATCTGCATAATATCGGTAAGAGGGTGAATGCTTATAAGCATATTTTTGTGACTCAGATCATGGTGTCTTTTTGGAGGGAGTTCATAACATCCATGCAGTGCTTCTCAGCAACCTATTAACTATCCAATGAAATGGCGTGTGCTATAAATGTACTCCAGGGTTGATGCTGGAAAATCCTCTGCGCTCTCGACACAAACCGCCATAGATTTTCCAGTCAGCCGCTGTACAGCTGTGATTCCACACTCAGATACAGTGGGTTAAAATACTTTGAGTGGTGCACTGAGAGTAACAACGCTAAAGCAGCTATAGTATTTGGAATAGTTTATCCTTTCTCTGGACCATTATATTGTTACAGGTTGATTACAATCAGATGCGTTAACTTTTTTAGGGCTGATTTTATTTTTTTAGTTTGTGTTCTCCCAGGCCTGAATATTTTTCAAAAAACTCACTTTAACACAAAGCAATAGTTTAACACATAAAATCAACAACAAAAATTTATTTTTGACAAATGTTACTGTCTTGCATGTTGTATGAGCCTGCATACTATATGATTTCACATTCACACCACATACATGTTACACAGCAAAATCCTGCAAAGCATAACATCGCTCAAAGAAGCCAATTGCATGCATTGCCACATTGCACTGCTTACAATATGTGCTGCACTGGTGCCTCCTTTTCAATTGTCAGTTGCTGCACACAACACCGTCAGGTTTGTACTTTTTATCCTCGTATGTTGCAGGAAAGTGGCGCTCAGTCAGCCAGTCTGGCATTGCTCTTTGTGGTGCCCTTTTTCGCTTTGCAAAAGGCACTGCAACATACTCTGCTAGCAAGCCATTGACCACCTTCTTACGGAAATCTACTGCAGTCATGGTGCTGTCACTGTTTGCCTGCTTAGACATCGGTCAACTCCAGAAATTTTATAGTTATATTTTTTAAGTGCAACTGTCTTGTCCAGCTTCCTACCTCCTGGGTTTCCCTTTTGACTAATAAATTTCTCGCATGTATTGTTGGTGTGTACTGTATAGAGACAAGTCACCTGTTTGCCATCGTGCCATGCCACTGCCACAAAGTTTTCTGCCCGCATGAAAACAGATTTGTTACCTGTTTTCATTTTCAGCTTGTCTAGCTTGAACTGTGAAAGCATGTGTCTCCTGTTCACCCTCACTGTGCCAAACGCTCTAATTGCTTCTGGTTATCACTTAAATGAATAAAACTTTGCAGGCACACATACCTATCATGCAGCATAATCTGTCCAAAGCCACAAGGGGACAAAGAAGGGGACCAGTGCTCCCTTAAGGTATATCGCCAGTCCAGTCCCATCTCTATTTGTAATGACACAAATTGCTTTATCTTATCTTTTGTTGTGGATTTCCACTTTCAAAAACGAGAATGTGGTGCAAGCCTGTTTGTCTCATCTGTCAGTAGCTGAAATGCAGTCTCAGGAAAGAACAGCCTGAAATAGTCCAGCGGCTGGTAATCTGTCATGTCCAACAGCAATCCCATCTTCTGAAGTCCTGCAATCAGATTGACTCCCACAGATCGATGCCTGGGTATTCCTCCCAGGCAAACCTTGCCATAGGTGCATTGGCTACGAGAATGCGCTCAGCTGGTGCAGCATTGGCTGGGGTCTGATCAGCTGATGCCAGTTCCTCACTCGCCTGCTCGATCTCCCAATTATTATCAAAAAAATCAGATTCTGAAAAATCAAAGTCTGATTCAAGCGCAAAACATAATCTGCTGAGTATTGTGTTTTATGCACTTGCTTTGTTCCCTCGAGAGATGTCATCATGCCTTTGTTTATGTTTCGTAACTCACGCACATGCAGGGATTAGTTGACGAGTCAACAAGTCTAACATTCTTCCAAGAAAGAGGTAATACCTTTAATGTAACTGTGAGTTTTGTCTCTACTTACAGCTGATTATCGCTCTCCACTCCTGGATGTCGAATTTTGTCAATAGGAGGGGTTGAGGGCACAATATATATAGGTAGGAATAGGTGGGTCACGGTCGCAAGGCGTAAGGTAAAGGGTGCACACTGTCCGGGGGCATCAACCCCAGAATTAGAAGTGTCTAACCGTTATCATGTCCTGGCGGAGCTGGACGGTGACTCTGATAATTCTGAGGTGGTAGGCAGGGTTGAGGAGTCCCAACGGGCCACCACAAAACCAGTTCCCAAAAGAGAGAGGTAGTGATAGTTGGGGACTCAATCATTAGGGGGATTGAAGCGCAGGTGTGCTCCAGAGAGAGAGAGTCTCGGACGGTGTGTTGCCTTCCGGGAGCACAGGTGGGAGACCTCCCTGGAAGGGTGGATAGGCTCTTGGCCAGAGCGGGGGTGGATCCAGTTGTCATTGTCCACGTTGGAACAAATGACATACATAAGGGTAGTCTGTCAGTTCTGCGATCCAAATTCAAAGAGTTAGGTACCAAGCTGAGGAGCAGAACTGACAAGGTAGTCTTCTCCGAAGTTCTGCCTGTGCCACGCGCCAGTCCAGGTAAGATTGAGGAGATTAGAAGGCTTAACGCGTGGCTCAAATCTTGGTGCAGGGTAGAAGGGTATAGGTTTATGGGGCATTGGGACTCCTTTTGGAACAGATGGGACCTGTTCCGCGTGACGGGTTACATCTGAACCGGAGGGGCACCAATGTATTGGGGAGGCGTATGTGTAGGCTAGTCGAGGATTGTTTAAACTAGGGAATGGGGGCAGGGAGTTTAGGACAGGCCAGGTTTAGATCTGTACATGGAAGAACAAACAATGGTGTAGAAATAAAATGCATAGTAATGTAAATTTTAAGCAAACACGTAAAGGTAGGATTAACACATTAAAAATAGCTTGTCTTAATGCTAGAAGTATCAAAAATAAGGTAAGTGAGTTGGAGTTGTATGTAGCAGAGCACAATTATGATATTATAGCAATAACGGAAACCTGGCTAAATAACAAAGATGGGGATGAGTGTAACATAGAGGGATACACATTTTTTAGGAAGGATAGACAGAACAGAAAAGGAGGTGGGGTTGCTGTTTATGCCAAACAGGAATTAAATGTAAGTCATCTTCAGTTGGATGATGAGCCCCATCTTAGTGAGGACATGTGGCTTCGCCTGGAAAATATTAGGGAAAAAGGTCTCATTTTAGGAGTGTGTTATAGACCACCCAATTCAGACAGTAATTTCAACACACATCTTTTAGTAATATCAAAAAGGCAAGTTTACAGGGGGATATTATAGTCATGGGGGACTTTAATTATCCAAATATTAACTGGGATAACCTTACAGATGGAGGAGCACAAGAGCAGGAGTTTTTAGAAGTAATCGGCGACTGTTTTTTAACACAGCATGTTAAAGCACCAACAAGGGGTGAAGCCTATCTGGATTTAGTATTGTGTAATAATCAGGATAGAATTGAGGGTGTAGAGGTGATTGAACCACTAGGGTCAAGTGACCATAATGTAATACAATTCTCAGTATTTTGTAAGAGTACAGATGCAAAGACTAAAATTGTTAAATTGAACTTTAGTAGGGCTAATTTTGAGCAGATGCGACAAAGTCTAAGTAGGATAGACTGGGATAAGCTTTTAAATGTGGAGACGGTCGAGGAGCAGTGGAACAGGTTTAAAAATGTTTTACATGTAATGCAGGACAGATACATACCTAAATTTGGAAATAATAGGAAACTAAAAAAATCTCCACGATGGATTAATAAAGATTTAAAAAAGAAGTTGCAAAGGAAAAAACTGCTGTATAAGGCATATAAGACTAATGACTGCAAAGAGAACCGTAGTGCATATGAGAAAATGAGGGCAACCATTAAGAAGGATATCAGGGAGGCTAAAAGACAGTTGGAGAGGAATATAGCAGATAAGGCGAAAGAAGACCCCAAGAGATTCTTTCAGTATTTTAGTAGTAAAAGAACAGTTAAGGAGGAGGTCAAGTTCATCAGGAATAGTAAAGGGAATTAAAAGATACAGACAATGAAATAGCAGATGCCCTAAACTTACATTTTTCTGAGGTGTTTACAAGTGAGCAAGTGGATAACCTGCCAGAGGTAAACACAACTACTAAGGAGGTACTGAGGGATTTGGAAATTGTAGAGGGAGAAGTGCTGCTCAGATTAAATAAGATGAAATCAAACAAATCACCAGGCCCAGATAATATTTATCCTCGTGTTCTTAAGGAGGCTAGTGAGTACATATATAAACCCTTGACACATATTTTTAGGAAGTCACTGTGCACTGGAGATTCCAAAGGACTGAAAATGGCAAATATCATCCCATTATATAAAAAGGGTGACAGGGCAGATCCAAGCAACTATAGGCCAGTAAGCTTAACAAGCATCACAGGAAAATTAATGGAAGGAATTATTAAGGATAAGATTGAGCAACACATGACAAGGACAGGAGTTATTCTGAACAGTCAGCATGGGTTCAGAAGGGGGAGGTCGTGTTTTACTAACATGTTGGAATTCTATGAGGAGGCAACAAAAGGATACGATCAAAGTGGAGCTTATGATATTATTTATCTGGACTTTCAGAAAGCATTTGATAAGGTGCCACATGAGAGGATGGGCATCAAGTTAAAAGAAGTGGGAATTCAGGGTGATGTTTTTAGATGGGTGCAGAATTGGCTCAGACACAGGAAGCAGAGGGTGATGGTGCGAGGAACCTCATCAGAACTGGCGATGTTAAGAGTGGTGTTCCACAGGGTCAGTGCTAGGGCGCTGCTATTTTAATATATATAAATGATTTAGATAGGAATATAAGTAACAAGCTGGTTAAGTTTGCAGATGATACCAAGATAGGTGGATTAGCAGATAATTTGGAATCAGTTATATCATTACAGAAGGACTTGGATAGCATACAGGCTTGGGCAGATTTGTGGCAGATGAAATTTAATGTCAGTAAATGTAAAGTATTACACATAGGAAGTAAAAATATTAGGTTTGAATACACAATGGGCGGTCGAAAAATCGAGAGTACACCTTATGAGAAGGATTTAGGAGTCATAGTGGACTCCAAGCTATCAACTTCCAAACAGTGTTCAGAAGCCATTAAGAAGGCTAACAGAATGTTAGGTTATATAGCACGATCTGTGGAGTACAAGTCCAAGGAGGTTATGCTCAACCTTTATAATGCACTGGTGAGGCCTCATCTTGAGTACTGTGTGCAGTTTTGGTCTCCAGGCTACAAAAGGACATAGCAGCACTAGAAAAGGTCCAGAGAAGAGCGACTAGGCTGATTCCAGGTCTACAGGGGTTGAATTATGAGGAAAGATTAAAAGAGCTGAGCCTTTACAGTTTAAGCAAAAGAAGATTAAGAGGTGACATGATTGAAGTGTTTAAAATTATGAAGGGAATTAGTACAGTGGATCGAGACTTGTATTTTAAAATGAGCTCATCAAGAACACGGGGACACAGTTGGAAACTTGTTAAGGGTAAATTTCGCACAAACATTAGGAAGTTTTTCTTTACACAAAGAACGATAGACACTTGGAATAAGTTACCAAGTAGTGTGGTAGACAGTAAGACGTTAGGGACTTTCAAAACTCGACTTGATGTTTTCTTGGAGGAAGCAAGTGGATAGGACTGGCGAGCTTTGTTGGGCTGAATGGCCTGTTCTCGTCTAGATTGTTCTAATTCTAATTCTAATTCTAATTCTAATTCCATCCATTGTTCCTTCAGCTCTGACATGAAAGGTATCCCCAAAGCATGATGCTGCCAACACCATATTTCACCGTAGGTATGGTGTTTCTTCAGGCATGGGCAGTATTACTTTTATAGCACACGTACCTTTTTGAAATCTGAGCAAAAGTTCTTTTTTTGTCATCTGACCATTAAGCCATCTGAACTGAGTCTTTTTCATGTTTGGCATCCGGCCGGGGCTGGAGCCTGGCTGGGACGCCCAGGAGGACCAGAGGAGGGCTTGTACCTCCTCCAGACTGCGAGGCGTCTGCCCTGGTTATGTTGGGGGCCACGGGTAAAGGGCTTGGAAGCCCAGCCCTGTAGGGACCTGTGGCCACCGCCAGGCGGCCCGGTGCCTGAATATCCCTGGAGCCCAGCACTTCCGCCACACCAGGAAGTGCTGGGGGAAAGACGACGGGACACCCGGACGGTTTCCGGGTGCGCAGCCGGCACTTCCGCCACACTGGGGCGTGCCTATGGAGGAGTGCCAGGAAGCAGCTGGAGCCCATCCGGGTTCCTATTTATTTATTTATTTATTTATTTATTTATTTTTTATTTATTAATTTTATTACAATCAATACATAGCAATCAAGTTTTTACAAAAAAAAAGAATTATGCTAAGAACAGATCGATCCCCACCCTTGAGAGAGAGAGCAAGCCAAATGGTGTAAAATTTAAGGCTTTTAAAAATACCTAAATCAACAAATTCTCTGTGCTTTATAAAATCATTTCAAAATATTACTGATTAGATCCTGCCATGTTTTGAAAAAGTCTGCACAGATCCTCTAACTGAGTATTTGATTTTTCCAATTTTAAATAATATAACACATCAGTTTCCCACTGACTTAAAGAGGAGAGTTTGGGTTCTTCCAGTTTATCAGAATAAGTCTGCGTGCCAACAGTGTAGTGAATGCAATCACAATTTGTTTGTCTTTCTCCACTTTAAGACCCTCTGGAAGAACCCCAAACACAGCTGTTAATGGGTTAGGAGGGATTGTGAGTCCAAGACTGTCTGAGAGGTAATTAAAAATTTTGTCCAGAATAATGTTAATTTGGTCAGGCCCAGAACATGTGACCTAGTGAGGCTGGGGCTTGGTTGCAACGTTCGCAGGTTGGATCATGCCCTGGAAACATTTTGAGAGTTTTAGTCGAGACAGATGTGCTCGATATATAATTTTGAGTTGTATAATTGTATGCTTTGCATATGGAGCTTGAGTGAATTCTCTGCATTGCTACTTTCCACTCCTTTTCTGATATATTAATTGAGAGGTCATTTTCCCAGTGTCCTCTTGGATCTTTGAAAGGAAGGGATTGTAAAAGGATTTTATATATTGTAGAGATGGAGTCTAACTCCTTGAAATTGAGCAATAATTTTTCCAGCGTGGATGAGGGTGCAAGATGAGGAAAATCTGGAAGGTTCTGTTTAACAAAGTTCCTGATTTGAAGATAGTGAAAGAAATTTGTAGCTGGAATGTTAAATTTGGAATGTAATTGTTCATAGGATGCAAAGACGTTGTCTATATAAAGATCTCTAAGCAAGTTAATTCCAAATTTTTCCAGATATTAAAAACTGCATATGTTTGTGAGGGTTGAAAGAGGTGGTTCTTTTGCAGGGTGCCACAGAAAGAAGCTTCTCCGTCTTAAAATGCTTTCTACATTGGTTCCAGATTCTAAGTGAGTGGAGCACAATTGGGTTATTAGTGTATTGCCGATAACGTGTGTTTATTGGAGCACAAAGCAAGGAATACAAAGAAGTACTGCAGGATTTTACTTCTATTGCGGTCCATGCCTGTGTATGTTCTTCTATTTGTGTCCAGGTTCTTATCGACTGTATATTTGCCCCAGTAATAAAACTGGAAGTTAGGTAGAGCCATGCCACCTTCTGCCTTTTGTCTTTGTAGGGTCGCTCTTTTGATGCGTGGATGTTTAGAATTCCAAATAAATGAGGTTATTGTTGAATCTAATTGCTTAAAGAACGATTTATTAATGTATATTGGTATGTTTTGAAATAAAAAGGAGCTTAGGAAGAATATTCATCTTAACAGTGTTAATTCTTCCAGCTAGTGTGAGATGAAGGGTTGACCATCTATGCAAGTCTTGTTTAATTTTTTCCATGCAGACACGAAATTTTGTTGATAAAGAGCTTTATGTTTACTTGTGATGTTTACCCCGAGGTATTTAAACTGTTCTGCAATGATAAAAGGAAGGGTGTCTAATCTAATATTATATGCTTGCGAATTCACGGAAAGAGTACACTTT
Organism: Polypterus senegalus; assembly: GCF_016835505.1. Lineage (NCBI taxonomy): Eukaryota > Metazoa > Chordata > Cladistia > Polypteriformes > Polypteridae > Polypterus > Polypterus senegalus. Next base: position 15,835,088 of record NC_053155.1, read on the forward strand.
TATTCAGATTAATTCTGAGACCAGAGAGCTTTTGAAATTCTGTGAGTGCTGCTAAGACTGCAGGCACAGAATTTTCTGGGTCCGATATATACAGTACCATGTCATCTGCATATAATGAGATTTTCTGTTCCAGTCCTTCTCTGCTAATCCCCTTTATCTGATCAGTATTTCGACAATGTATTGCCAGTGGTTCAATGGCAATTGCAAACAGCAGTGGTGACAAAGGGCATCCTTGTCTTGTGCCACGTTCTAGTTTAAAGTAGTCTGAGCAAATGTTATTGATGCAAACTGAAGCTTCTGGGTTAGTATACAGTAATTTAATCCATGCACAAATGTTGGGCCAAACCCAAACTTCTCCAAAATAGTAAAAGGTATTTCCATTCAATCATGTCGAATGCTTTTCTGCATCCAATGATAATAATATTTCTGGGGTGTTTGATTTAGTTGGTGAGTATATTACATTAAACAGGCGTCGAAGATTTGAAGATAAGTGTCGGCCCCTAATAAATCCAGTTTGGTCTTGTGATATTACTGAGGGAGCACTTTCTCCATCCTTCTAGCTATGATTTTAGAGAGTATTTTAACGTCGTTATTCAGAAGTGAAATTGGTCTGTATGATGCACATTGTAATAAGTCCTTATTTTGTTTTGGAAAGACAGTGATTAGTGCTTGGCGAAAGGTTTGTGGAAGAGATTGGTTATCTCTGGCTTCTGTAAATGTTGCTAATAGGAGGGAGCTAGCTGAGGGAGAATTTCTTGTAAAACTCTGCAGGGTAGCCATCAGGGCCTGCTGCTTTTCCACCTTGGAGTGACTTTATAGCATCCAGTAATTCTGATAATGACAGAGGTTTATCGAGTTCCTCCACACTAAAAGCGTCAATTTGTGGTATCTGTAATTTATCCAGAAATGCATTAGATTGTATATTGTCTTCTTTAAACTCAGTAGTATATAGGGATTTATAGTAGTCTCTAAAAGTGTACATTATATTTTTGTGTTCGATGATTTTATCTCCATTCGTGTTAGTAATTACGAGATTGCGTTATGCATATCTTGCTTGTGAATTTGTTGCTAAAAGCTTATTAGCTTTCTCTCCATGTTCATAATAATGATGTCTGGATTTGTAAATTAGTTGTTCGGTTTCTTTAGTTGTCAAGAGGTTTAATTCTGAATGTAGAGCCTGCCTCCTCTTATGTAGAGTCTCGCTTGGTAGTCTGGCATGTTCTTCATCTATTTTAGTAATTTCGCTTTTTATCTCTGCTACTTTCTTCGCTCGGATTTATTTCTGTGGGAAAGATATGAGATAATCTGTCCTCTTAAGAAGGCCTTAAGAGTTTCCCAGAGTATTCCTGCAGAGATCTCAGGGGATGTATTTGTCTCTAGAAAGAATTCAATTTGTTTGGATATAAATTCAGTACAATTCTCGTCAGCTAATAGAAGCGGATTGAGGCCATCTGCGGGTGAGTGTATGGGGCTTAGTAATTTCAGCTCCAAGATCATCGGAGCATGGTCTGAAATAACAATAGCATCGTATTTACAAGATTTAATCTTAGGCAAGAAGTTATTATCTATAAAGAAGTAATCAATCCTTGAGTAGCAATGATGTACTGGTGAGTAGAAAGAATATGTTCTTGAATTTGGGTTTAAAACCTCCAGGGATCTGATAAGTTGTGATCAGTTATAAACTTTGTAATTATCTTTGCGGTGTTAGTTGCGTTCCCCTGTGGAGGAAGTCTTATCTAAAAGTGGATTTAGAACACAATTAAAGTCCCCAGCCATTATAAGTTTATGAGTGTTCAGATTGGGAATGGATGCAAATAAATTTTGTATAAATTCCTTATCATCAACATTAGGTGCATAAACATTTATCAAAATCATTTTACAGTTAGATAAGTCTCCCATGACCATCACATATCTCCCTTCAGGATCCAATACTACATCTGATGCTACAAATGGTACTGTTCTATGTATGAGAATTCCCACCCCTCTAGTTTTCTTTGTAAAACTAGAATGGAACATTTGGCCAGTCCAGTCTTTTGCAGCGGAACTGATCCTTACTTAGTAAGTGGGTTTCCTGTAAAAATACTATTTTAGCATTTAGACCTGTTAGGTGAGAAAGTACTTTCTTTCTCTTTAATTCGTGATTCAGGCCTTTAACATTCCAGCTTACAGTTAACTGTCCCATCATGGAGACACTGATTCTGAGTTTTTGGTGTCATATTATAGTCTTAACTGGAAGTGAAATAGTTTAGGTCTTAATTTCCTATTCCCCCAAGAGTTGTTGCCATGCAGCTTATTATTACGTTGATAGTTATAATTATAAAGATTGAGATGATAGATTAGATATAGATCAAGCCTGCTCTCTTTCTCTTCCCCTTAACCCCCACCCTCCCTTTTTGCCTCCCCAGGTGAGGCTAAAACCCACTTCATGCAGTCCCAGTCCTCTGACATACCCAGAGACAGAGCACGTCCAAAGCACATCAAGCCCCCATGCAGTGGCGCTTTAAGGTTAAAAGATAGAGATATCTGTTACCAATATAGTCTTTAAAAGAGGAAAAAGAAAAAAAGAAAAGAATTTTGCACTTAATATATATATATATATATATATATACACATATACATACACATATATATATATATATATACACATACACATACATATAATCTTCATCAATTTTAGTGCATTAAGATGATATCCCCAGATAATAAACCCAGGTGATGGTGTTAAAGATGTGTCCAAAACAAGCATAACAAGTCTTAATGCAGTAATAGCAATAACAGCAAACCAAGGGTATGATATTGAACAGTCTCATTTAGGGTACACATGAAATAATTAGAAAAGAAAAAAGAGGAGGAAAACGTAATTAAGCACAATAAAACATAAACATTTAGCCCTAGTAATACTAAGTAATGATAAGTAATAAGTAAGTAATAAATAATAATAAGAATATGAATATGAGAATATATGCTGATAAAAACCCGTATTTTAAAACAAATAGATCAGACAGTAGATTATTAATCCTAGCTTTATCATTTACCGCCATGACTCACAATTATGTATCAGAATAGTCCCGGGATCAGCTTTCTTAACTCATTTTCTGCCTCCTCCTTGCTAGCGAAAACATAGAAATGACCCTGCCATTCCACTTTCAGTTTTGCCGGATACAGGAGGCCGTATTTGACATTGGCTTGCCGTAGCCGCTGTTTAATATTATAGAAGGCGCGTTTAATAGCTGTTGCTGGAGAGAAGTCAGGGAAGACGCGAATGTGGCAATCTTCATATATAATATCTTCCTTTTTTCCTGAGGAGTTCCATCACCTCTAACTTAAATGATAATCGTTCAAAACGAACTATAAAAGATCTTGGTCGGGTCTGACGGTGTTTGATCAGCGTCTGTAAGCCGCTGCTATCTCAGATTCTGCTTTAAAGTCGCCCCCGATTATTTTAGAAAAAAGTTCAGTTGCGAATTTCACAGGGTTTAAACTTTCTCGATTCTCCGGCAGGCCTTCAATTCTGACATTATACCTTCTATCCCCATCTTCTAAAGCAGCCAGTCTGTCTCCAAGTTTTTCTCCGAGTTTTTTACATTCCGAACTGACATTTACTGCTCTTTCCTCGGCACTGGCAGCTAGATGTTCGGCTATTTCGATCCGATTCGTGAATGTCTCACTAAGATGCTCCAATTGATCAGCAAGCGTGCTCAGTTTAGCCGAGTTTTTCTCAATGCGCTCTTCGGGTTCCTATTTAAGGGGCCGCCACCCTTCAGTCGATGGCGGAATTCGGGTGGAAGAGAGACGGTGCTGGAGAGAGGATTGCAGGCGGCCAGGAGAAAGGCACAAGGACTATGAGGCCTGGACATTTGGGGGAATGGTGCAGGAGGCGCTGGGGAGTGCACGTGAATAATTGTAAATATATTGTAAATAAACAGTGTTGGGTGGAGCCAACGATGTCCGTCTGTCTGTGTCCGGGTTCAAGTCCACACATGCTTTGCAGCAAATTCCACAAGTGCTTTTATGTGGACCTTCTTAAAGAATTGCTTCTTTCTTGCTACCCTCCTGTAGAGGCCTGCTTTATGGAGAGATTTTGAAATTTTGGAGCCCTGCACCTTCACTCCAGTTTCAGCCAAACAGCACTGCAGACTTCTGAGAGTGACGATTGCATTTTTTAGTCACCTCTCTCACCAGTCGACGTCTTGCTTTGATCTTTAATTTTGAGAGACGACCTGTTCTAGTAAGAGTCAGGGTGCTGTGATGAAACTTCCACTTTCTGATGATGGACCCAACAGTGCACAATGGGACATTCAAACTCTTTTATATTTTTTGGTAGCTATTTCCTGCCTTGTGCATTTCTATGACTTTGTTTCTCACATCGGCAGTATGCTCCTTTATCTTCATTTTTACAGTGATTGTCCAACAAACTCTATGGGCTTACAAAGCGGGCTTTATATCCAGAGAGATTGAATGGCAAACGCTAACTTTGGAGTTTTACTTCTTCAGTTAAATATCTACAGAAAATGCTTTATTTGGACTTTGTAAATGCATTATTACAGCATAAACGTTCACATTAAAAATACTGAATGCATAAATACGTGTACAAATCTTTTGTCATGCAGACAATTAGGATGACTTTCTAGCTGATTGACAATTTTTGCACACCACTGTAAATAATCGTAATTCTCATAATAGTCGTAATTCTCTTTTGCTCAATTTTAGCAAGCACATTTTGTTTTGGAGTCGGTTTTAAGGGTAGCTGGGGGGACATCCTTCAGCAGGTAGGTAAGACAATAGGGCAAACATTTGTAAACAAAATCCTCAAAGCACCAAACTATAGCCATCACGTTTTTTTTCAATCTCATGCTCCTTACAAGAAAGTTGTCAGGCACAGCAGGCAACATTTGGGTTTCCTGTGCTATTGCTGTGTTCATGAGCTCTCAGACTGCTCATGGTTTGGAAGTTGTGACGTTTCACCTTCCCACTTTAGTGCGTTCATCGAGGATTTCTAGTTGGAGTATTCGGAGAAACCCAAAGTCGCTGTTGCTTTGTTATTTGGTCTGCCAAAAAAAAGCAATTAAAGATAAACAACATTCTGTGGAAATAAAGACCAAAATAAACATATTAAACATGTTTCACTTTGTCCCAAATGCAATTTGACCACAAAATGACATTTCGGCTTAATGAGGTTATATGTTTTATTTTAAACAATTGACTAAGGTGAAAAGTCAGAATTGCGTCAAAAATTATGTTAAACTTTACATACTGAACCACCAAGCCAGCAGAAATATTTTAAAGTCTAGTTTTTCATTAATTAAATTTATTTTAAAAAGCATCTCATTTCCCTGACAATTTCTATTATAGATGTTATTAGTGTATTAAATGCTGCTTATTCAATTTAATAATAATCAAGAACCTAAGTGACCTTTCTAGGGAGAAGCTTGTGTAAGATGCTAGAGGTCACTGTTGCCTCTTTCAACCCAACAGACAGACACACTGCACACAGGTAAAATCATCAAGAAGATCTTTAGTGTTTTTTCTTCTCGATGTAGTCCCCCAAAGCACCTTCATCACCATACACAAACAAAATAATGGCCACTATTCACAAATCTCTCTTCTACTCCTCCTAGCATGCTCTGTCCTGCTCCCTCCCAACTCCAGCTCGCCTGGTAAGTCTCCACCAATCCTTTAAATAGTCTTTGACCCGGAAGTGCTTCTGTCGTTCTAGCCACGTGACTTGTCTGCACTTCCGGGTCAGATGGAGACTTGTGGATTTCTTCAGCCCGAAACTACTTCTGTGGTTCCCTGCAGCGTGTCCTGGTGGCATCCACGGCACCCAGCAGGGCTGTGAAGCTGAACTCCATCTCTCATGGTGCCCTGCGGGAATCTGGGGTGCCGCTATGCTGCAGGGGCATCTCCATCTGGCATTCTGGGGGAGGCAGTGTCCCTCTGTAACTGCTTTTCCCCATCTTTCTCCTTTCTGGGTGTCCCAGCCGGGTTGAGCAGCCAGCCATCCACCACGTTTAATTACTCCAAAATCTCACTTCAGCCCTAACATTCTGATTTTTCTCAGTGCACCTGCCCATTGAAAACATAAATTGCAATGTGCTGTCTTATCAGCAGAAAGAATTGTGAGCTTTAGAGGAATACTCCTCCACAAAATTATGTTTTTTAAAAATGTTACCCCATGAAGTGGTAGCAATGGTTGAAATTAATTTTAATCTCTTGTTTTTGTGGAGAACAGACATATTAAAGATTCTGATAAAAAAGGATTTAGTAGTGACCAATGCTGGACAACAGCAAACGATATCAAAAAATGGCAATGCAAAAATCTCACCAATAACCCATAAATGAAGTCATCCAGTCGTATGCCAACAATGGGTAAAACATTTTAAGTTTTATGCAGAATATTGCTAAATGAAAAATTCAGAAAAAAGAAAGTAGTTCAGAAAAGCTCCTTCACACCGGGTGGCGCACACCAATAAATGAGTCGTTTTGCTGACGTGCTTGCATCGCTTGTTTATTAGCAGCAGGAGGAAAAGTAAAAGGGATACAATTTTGCAGATGTTAGTGGCTAAGCGACTTTGTCTTTCTTCTGAGGTTTTGTTTTGCTGATGTGCTCACCTCACTTGTGTTATTAGCAGCTAAGCGAGTTTCCTGTTTCCTGTTACCCCGACTCCACCTCCCACTTCTGGGCCGGACAGACACACACACTTCCACGCATTGATGTTTATATATTAATTATTACCAAAACTGTACTGAAATGGGTCATCACCTATTTCAAGTAGTAAAATCATGAAAGTGTTACCAGTTACTCAGAGGAACAACCAAATGGCATTATTTATCTATATTTCCGCTTATTGTTTCTTACTGTAATTTACTAATTTGACCTCATGTATTAATCCATAATTTGGTACTTTATATTTGATAATATTAGTTTGTATCCTGTTTTATTAATGTGATGTTTGTCTGTGCTTTTATTTCAGTTGTATTTTTTTTTAATACTTGTGAAGTGCTTTAAGCATTGCAAAGGTGCTATTTGTATGTAAATAAAATATTACTGTTATCATCACCAATTATGATTTGTATTATTTAAAATACAATGAAATGGGTAACCATCTATTTCAATTATTAACATCAAAAAATGATTACCAGTCACTCAGAGCAACAACCCAATGACATTTATATATTGTATACATTACAAGAGTTCAACAAACGTGGCCAATCTTTTCACCCTGATTGTTCAAAAAAAACATCAAGATTTGCAGGTCCCTAAAGTCCTACGCTGTATCACACTACATGCCAATTTCTTCAAAGTGTATGTGGTTCTCTGTGATTTTGTTTTCTAATAATTGTGCGAAATCTGCCTTAAACAAGTTTTCAACTATGTCCTGTATTCTCATTGAAGAATTTACTTCAAACTTACAACTCATTTTTAACACTTTGATTATGTCCCCACTTAAATCTCTGTTCATCTAAACTGAAAATGACCATGTCCTTCAATCTCTTCTCTTAGCTCGTACTTCTTGAGTCCCAGAATCAGCCTCGTCTCTCTCCTCTGGATTTTCTCTAGTACTGCTATGTCTTTTTGTAATATGAAGACCACAAGTGAACACGGTACTCCAAACATATCCGTCCAATTTCAACTATCAGACTTGTATTTTACTAGTGTGACTAGACTACCATTGTTTTATAGTTTTTGTGCACTATAATATTGCTGATTGTTATTGTATATAAAATTGAAATGTTGTTAACTACTGTACTTTGTACTGAACATTCTTGTGTTTTGCTCTTTGCATAGTTCTTCTAGACAAACCCCTAGCTAATATGATGCCTGGCAAATAAAATTAATTGAAATTAATTACAATGATATTCAGATTAGGTTGATTGTCAATCAGTCATTATCCAACTCATTATATCCTAACACAGGGTCACGGGGGTCTGCTGGAGCCAATCCCAGCCAACACAGGGCACAAGGCAGAAACAAATCCCGGGCAGGGCGCCAGCCCACTGCAGTTAGGTTGATTGGAGTCTCAAAATTTAATCAACGGGAGTAAGTATGAAGAAATATGAGAATGGACTGGAAACTCATCTATGAATGCTTCCTGAATTCAAACTGTGTTAACGAACAATAAATATGGTGAATTTTCTTATTTTGTACTGCTTCTTCATATTTATCATTTTCTAGATGCACCCTGAGCCTGTCTTCCTGAAAGAGTACAAGTGAAAAATGTGCTTGTTATATTATGAAGAATGCAAATGTTAATGTTTAATCCCTTCTTGATAACCTAAGAAACAAATGTTTATCAGCTCACACTATTACTGAATATTTTAGTAAATGAAAAAAATATCTAAGAATGTGCCATGAGCACTCATGATGGTACCATATGTGTGATGAAATCCATGCTCAGATTTGACATTAACTTAAGTGACACATAAACAGGATACGTGACATACTGCTACTCTGAACAATTACAGCAGTAGATAACCACTAAAATGTAAATTTCCAATTCACACAAGACAGGTGCGTAAAAAAAATTGCAATTATGTGTATATTTAGAAACCACATTGTCATTAACAAGAAGAAGTCACAAGAGAAAATCATTTTAATCACATCAGTGACTCAGGTCTCCAGTGTGTTCGTTTCCCAATATAAAACCTAAGTCAAAGTAAACAGAGATGTGCAGACTTAGCATGTCTTGGGCTTGCCAGTGTTGTGTTTTTTTATTTATTATTTTCTATTAGCAGCAATAAAAATAGATTTGTTGTGTTTCTTTTGAATAACCAGGTTTATAAAAGTGAAGGAGCCAAAAAGAACACAGAACTGTAGTAAGACTGTGTTCACAGAGATTGCTCAAAATTTAGAAAATGAAGAAGCCACTAAACTTGGGAAGAAATGGAGGAAATAGCAAGAAATATAGAAAAAATCTGAAAGGTACCTCTTATTAATTTATTTAACAACTTGTAATGGTCATTTTTATTGATTGTTTTTAGAACTTGTTTTTCTCATGCTAGTCAGATGCTCCGCACTTCTCTTCCCTGATTTCAAACCCCATAATTTGCCAGTTTTGTAGCTCCAGAATGCCCTAAGTGACTTCATTCTTTATATTGTAACAGATGACTGTGTGACGGTCAATAAAGTGCTGTCAAATTTGTGTAATTTTGGTATTGTCGATTTCTTTTGCCTGCAATAGTCAATATTTTGAAAACACGCTCTCTGTATTATTCTGCACATTTTTTGAACTTGCTCTGCTGTACCAGTCTATACTAATAGATGGTAGCATGAGAGAGCTGCAAAGTAGGAAAAATAGGAACATTTATCTACTCTCTCCAAAACAAGCCCATTGGTGATAACTACATTCATGCATACTACATCAGCTTTCTGAGCCCCCTCATAAACTTTCTACAGTACGGTACGCAGTACTCCATTGCTAATGATGGGGCAGTAATTACATTCTAACTCTGGTTAAAGGGGCATTTTTAATATTGCTTTACATATTAACATATAAATATAAAAAATCATAATTCTTTACATTTATATAGCGATTTTCTCACTACTCAAAGGGCTTTGCAAACTTCATGCAGAGAGGACCTGGGATGTAAACCCATGTTCTTCTCACTGCCAGGCCACAGCGTAATTATACTCAGCACTTGAACTTGAGGTAACAATTTCAAATTTAATGTCCCAAGTACAGACTAAAAAAATGAATATACTAAAGCTGGTGAGTTCAATTTATCACTTTAATATTTAAATTCAAAGTGTGATTATACTGCGTCAACTCAAAATGAAACACAACCTGATCAGATGACATTGATTTGATCACTTTTGATTAAGTATTCAAATAAAATAAATCAGTAACTGGACAAAAATGGTGGAAGGTCACGGAGTATTTTCAACCCAAACACACTTGATTAAATATTGATAATTATATTTTGAGCTGGAATGGGTGTGTTTGGGCAGGGAACACTTAAATTGTACAGGGCAGTGGACCCAGAGGACTGAAGTGTTAAAATAATAATTGGTAAAATAATGCTTTAAAACAGATCACTTCATGTATACACGTACCAACATTTAACGAGTGTTACGTCTGTCAGTGTCAAGGAGTACTGAGAGCTGAGCTGAATGTCCAAGGTGACAGCAGAGTAGGCAGGCAGTTAGTGTCTTTAAACAGTGGGTTACGGCGATCCAGAATGTTAGCAACACTAGTGTGGCATTTGACTAGTTTAATAATTTCAATTCCTTAAATTTAATTTATGCATTTTAATTTTTTAACTAATGCAATTTAATTTATGCAGTTGTTTAAATTGTATGCAATTTAATCTTCTTATGCATTTTAATTCCTTAAATTTAATTTGTTTAAGTTCCCAGCAATAATAAACACTCCCTTAGAACATGTGTGTTCGTAATTTGGGATGATTTTGTACAGTTTGTTCAGTGCAGTTCTTATTGCTGGCTTTGGGCAGAGTGTGGTCAGTCATTTATATCTGGGCACAGAGAAGTCTTGGGTGATCTGCTTGGCCTACTGCCACTACAACAATCACCAGGGACATCATATATAACTGGTGCATACACACAAAAATGTTACGTACGCCCATTTCCATGCTCATGTCACAATATATAAAAACTAAACTTGGCGTAAAACCACATACATTCTCATGCCAGCACCCCACCGTTGTGTATGCACGTTTCTGCTAGGTTTTGCAAATTGCCAGCACCCAGCGTCAAAGCAGTGCTACTTTTCCTGTGTGGTTTCCCTTTCTTTTTTAGATTGATAGATTTAGATGACGCGGGTTTGTCAAATACTCTGAAATTAACTGCATATCATTTTTAAATTTGAAGCACCTTATTATTAAATTAAACATGTGGGGGCACAGTGGCACAGCGGTAGCAATGAGCTGGCACCCTGTCCAGAGATTGTTCTTGCCTTGTGCTGTATGCTTGCTGGGACTGGTGCGACCCTGGATGGACAGATGTATGGAATAATTAAACATGCTCCTTAAAAGTTTTGAAGAAAAGTTCTAAGCTTACAGCTGGTTTGACATTTATTACAGAGCTTATTGTGTGGTAAATGGTTTTGTGGAGAAAGAAAATTAAATTGAGGGTTGATACGTTCCAATACCAGAGACTGTAATGCTACAATAAATTATTTAATTGAGGGTCACATATGTTCCAGCTAGCATTTTGCGGGATGCAGGAACAATCCCTGGACGGGACGCCAATTTATCACTACTACTGTGCCACCGTGCCCCCATGTTTAATACATGTTTAAATGTATTTCATCATGAATATGATATCAAGTATACATCTTAGTATTATAAAATGTTCTGAGAGCTGTAATATCATGAATGTATTCTGTGTGGAGTTCAGTGCCTGGGCGCTCCTTTCTACAAAAGAGAAAGCCAGTAGTGATTAACACCCATAGAACACATAGACTATGAAGCATTTAACACTAGAACTACCAAAGCCTATGAAAAAAACTCATAATCCCGGCCCATGTTAAATCCGTTCGCACCTCTCCATCAGTGTATTTTGTGTTGTAAATGTGTCAATCAACACAAGCAGCCGGCAAACCCATCCCTCCTCCCACTGCCACAGTTCAATTCACAAAAAAGGTTCTCAGTACTCAGTGTTTATCTTGGAGTGAAGTGCTGGAGTTGTAGAGGGTAAATAATACATTGTCATTTGGAACAGCAAACAAAATTTATTTGTATAGTACATTTTCATACAAATGATGTAGCTGAAAGTGTTTTACATGATGAAGAAAGAGAAAAAAGACAAAATAAATAAAAGGTAAGGTCCGATTGCCAGGGAGGACAGAAAAAACAATAAAAAAACTCCAGACGGCTGGAGAAAAAAAAATATGCAGGGGTTCTGAGGCAACAAGACCGCGCAGCCCCCTCTAGGCATTCTGCCTAACATAAATGATCTCAATCAGTCCTCATTGTATTCAGGGTTCACATTGAAAAACTTGATGATGATTTTGCAGTCTGCTTGTGACTTTACACTGTAGGTAAACGAATCAAGGTAAATAACATTCAATTTGGCTTTTATATAAGTAACATATAAAAGTTTTTTTTTAATATTAAGACCATCACAAAACATAATCACAAACAGCGCATTGCAACAGGCACACATGTCGTAAATGTAGGAAGGACGGTCCTTGCGTGTGTGTGTGTGAACTGTTAACATTTGAATTTGATGATTGCATATAGTGCTGAACTGACCTCTCTGTACTATTCTTTCCTCTGCATGTCCTGGAGTACAAAAGAAACAGCATCATGTGGGGACTGGCAAGATCAGGGGGAAAAAAAAAACACGCAATCACCGATTATAACTGCAAGATGTTATGCGAATGAATATGACTAATATGAATAAAGTTGCACCCATGCCACAATGTTTTCTGAAATGTACTATACAGATCATAAAATGAATAATTCTAAATATCATATGTATTTTTTTTTTACATCATAGATCATAAGGTGCATACTAATTCAGCATGAGTGATGGTGAGATACGAAGATTTGCCAGCATTTGTGTGTCAGCTTTTATCCCTCCAGATGAGAGAATGTCCAGTTCCATTGCCTCAAAACACTACTCACATCTACAGTTATTCCCAGTTTCAGATAAAAAGTAACAGCGTCAGATCCCTAGGGCAGTAGTATGTATCGTGATCGTGACTGAGAGAATAAAAGTGAAAAAAAAAAAAACGGTAACTTTTACAAGTACAGTACTATAAATGTACACTGTCTATTACAGACACAAACCAAATGTATGTGTGTACTGTATAATATTAACAATAAGAGCAGCTCACTACTGAAATCGGCAACTATAGGAGGCAGTCAGGATCGAACCGGGGACTCTTGATTACAAGTAAGTAAATCTTACCGCTATGCCATGGAAGCTGTTGTAAATGTTCTTGAACCTTTTGTGAAAGTGTTTATTTGATCTTTGGACTTCAGGCTTCACACATTATATAGTATATGCCAACATTTTGTCATTTACTACTAAAATATGGAAAACGTTTCTGTTTTAACAATGTGTTTACACAGATTATTGTAGAAACGGAACACACATGAAATGCATGGGTTCCAAATAACGATCTATTATTTCCACGTTAAAACTCCAGCACTTCACTCCCAGATAATCAATCAAGGCATGAGCTGGGAGAATATTGTGCACATTCTGCAGCGGTGGGAGCATGGGATACCAGGTTGCTTGCTGCTGGTCTTTATTGGCAGATTTACAGGACAAAAGATGCTGTCGGAGAGGTGCGAACAGATGTAAAGTGGGCCGGATCTACAAGTTTTTTCATGGCTCAAGTAATTATAGTGTTAAGGGCGTGTCAATGTCGCACCCTAATGCGAGTTCTTTTTTTGCAGTTATATTCTTCAATAAAAGCGCACTTGTTTTGTTATACTTGTACCTTTTATGAAAGTGTTTATTTGATATTTGGACTTCAGGCTTCACACATTATACACTTCATGCCTACATTTTGTCAGTTATTACTAAAACATGAAAAACATTTCTGTTTTAACAATGTGTTTGCATAGATTGCTGTGGACACAGAACACACAAGATGCATGTATTCCAAATAACGATATATTATTTACCCTATACAATTCCAGGCAACTCACACACAGGTAAACAGACTTGAGCTGATAGAGCTTTCTGCAGCTGTAGTGAGGATGGGATAGCAGGCTGCTTGCTGCTTGTGTTGATCGACACATTTAAAACACGAAAGATGCTGGTGGAGAGGTGCAAAGGGATTTAAGGTGGGCGAGTTTACGAGTTTATTAGTAGCCTTTGGTAATTCTAGTGTTAATGTGCTACTCAATTTACTAGAGTTTCTCAAATCTCATTATAATTAAAACATCGATTTTAAGATGAAGTTTACGACATTCTACTTTAATGACAAAATAAACTACCAAATTATGTGTCCATCATGTCAAATTTAGGTACAAAATTGAAAAGATTTTCTGTTAAAACTTAAATTACACAATTTATTTATGTTCTAAGTAAATTTAAAATGAAAATATTTATTCAATATAATACTCTTCAACATAAAAACAACAATACAGTGTTCATTAACTTCTAGAACTTCTGAAGGTTTTGGCACTTCTTAGTTTTTTTTTATGATTTTAAAAGGACACTTTCCTGCACCCAGTCACACAGGCAAAGTCCAGGTTTTCTAAATCTGTTTGTATCCTGTTAAGTAGCCTACCGTACATTACGTTTCAGGTTTTTATTCACATATTAGGAAGTTTATCTAAGCACAAAAGATCCAGCTTCGTATGCAAAGAACCCATCCCAGAATGGTGCTTTGTCAAGCAATAGTTCTAGTGATGAAGTGCCATTAAAGAACCATTATGTTTAAGAGTGTGAGTCTGAGATGGTATACATATTTTAGTCATGTCAATAAATGTATTTCATTTTAATATTTGTATTTTGTTTGTATCTATACTAATAAAAAGCAAAGCCCTCACTGACTGAGTGACTGACTCACTGACTCACTCATCACTAATTCTCCAACTTCCCGTGTAGATAGAAGGCTGAAATTTGACAGGCTTATTCCTTACAGCTTACTTACAAGAGTTAAGCAGGTTTCATTTAGAAATTCTACACGTAACGGTCATAACGGTCAATAACGGTCGACAACATCCACCATGTTAAACTTTCTTATTTACGGCCCCATCTTCACGAAATTTGGTAGGCAGCTTCCCTGCACTAACCGAAACCAATGTACATAATTATTTCGGTGGTATGATGCCACTGTCAGCCAGCATATTGAACTTTTCAACAGTCTTTGTTACTTATGGGCCCATCTTCAAGAAATTTGGTACGCGGGTTCCCAATGCTAACTGAATCCTACTAACGTACATATATACGTCCATAGTCTGCAGCTCGGTCACCGTGTGAGGCAGCGTTGGGTCCCCCATCCCAACGCCTCCCACGTTGTTGGCTGCCTGCCTATATAAGGCCATCCGTCGCTCCGGTCTCTACATTCCCTTCCTTGCTTCGCCACGGGATTCACATCTCCCTGCTGATAACTATCGCCTTTTTTTTTAATCTACGGCTTCTCTGCTGTTTTATTGTTCGTTTATTACAATTATAGTTATTGTTTAGGTATTTTAGGCTTACTTTACATTGTTCAGGTACCCATTTCCTTTATCATTCCAACCGTACCCCCATTAACATGTCTATCGAGGTGATCACCATTGATCAAGGAACTGTCACTTACCGAGTGGTTTCCATGCCCAGAGATGGCACCTACCTTTTCCATTCTCTGTGTTACATATTGCACGTCCATATCAGGCTCACTCTTGATATCCGGTGGAACATTGTGTTTTATGTATTGAATGACTGGGACAGGTTCAAGGTGTGGACTGAAGATGGTACAGGAGATAATTAGACTACACAGGAGCACTAGAAGAGTGAAATGCTTAAGCCCTTCACCTATGCATCTGCATGTGAGTTGATGGCTGCCGGTGAATTGTTCGGTTGTCGCTTTCAAGTGTACCGAAATGGCCAAATAATTTACACCTTTCGACAACTGCCAATGCCTCTTAAACATCTTTGATTCACAGGTGACGATTTCAGTAGAGGACACTTTGATGTTTATGAATGTTTAAACTCTCAAAAGCTGGATGTGAAGTTATCGATGAAATCAGTTGTATGCTTACAACGCTTGACAGATGCCGAATGTCACTTCAGCACAAGTCCTGCAAATACTGTCATAATTAAAACAAACCATGAAACTCAAACCGATTATGACAGCAGAAATCAAAGCTGTGAGATTTGAAACAAGATTACTGTTCACATGGCCAACTGTACGTTGCATGCTCAAGAGTAAGCTCAGCGCACAGCTTGGTCATATTACAACCAGAGGGCCAAACTCACAATGTGGTATACAAAGAGATCCTTAAATAATTATTGGTATATTTTCCCTCAGTTTAAAAAGGTTTATTTTTTTTCTTAATAAAAATTTTAAGGCAGTACTTCGGCGCTGCGAAGCGCAGGTATTTTGCTAGTCAATTTAATAAAGATGGAGCTAATAGCTTGATTAAGAAGTTCTGAATACTAATAATGTATAAGTCATACTTTTCTTAAACTGGTCACTTTATTAATTAACAATTTATTTAAATGGCTTGTAGAAATTTTTATAAAATTCATTCCAAAACCACCAAGATGATTTTTACATACCGTATATACTCTAGTATATGTCGGGTCTTGAAACCCGAAAAATCGAATCATAAAATCAAACCCCGACTTATACGTCCTTTTAAAAATGCGACACTTACATTTTTTTTAATTACATTTTCTTGCCTCCTCCAATCTCGCATCTGTTTCTCAGATTTTGTTGCAGAAGTGCAGTTACCAATTTCTTTCGCTACTTCAACGACGTTTAATTTAAAACCAGCTTCATATTTTCTTCTGACCGGACGCTCCATCATAGATAAGGGATGCTCTTACGATAAAGGTGTATGAGGGTGTGACATACAAAAACACAAATCCGTGCAATTGTTGCACCGGAATAGTTTGATAGTTTGGGTATTAACATGTGGTCATGTAGGCACAACAGAGAGAGAGAGAGAGAGGGGTTAGGGGCACGCGCTGATACAGTGCATTGCCACACCCACATAGATAAAATAAGGCAGTGTGCTCCATGGTTACTCTCTCAGGTGAGCGTTAGCATATCGTAATCCCTTGGACCAATAGCGTGAGTTTTCCGCATTCGACTTATACAAAGGATATTATAAAATACCAGAAATTATACAGTAAAATCAAGTACTGACTTCTCCACGGGAGAACTTATCCGCAAGTATATACAGTATACAAATTGTTTGAAAATTTCATACATGTTACATTTTACAAAAAGTAAAAGTTATAGTCTAAAGATGAAATCTAAAAGCTCACATTTTTAAAGCTTGAGAAAAATCTGAAATCATACTTTGTGAAATCATCTCAAAATAGATTGTTAGACTGCTAAAGTAACTCCTTTCACAATCAGTTATACATTTTGTGAAGTTAAAGACTTGGCAGGTGGTGTTATGTGATGTTTGTTTCTAATTTGGCATCTACTATGTCTTCTATGATTCATATAGAAGAGTATTCCCCAAAGGGCTATGTGACAGATTTTCTAATATTTGGTTTATTTACCTTTTAGATTTATGAAAATGAACAACGCCACCATCACCGTCTCAGAATTCATACTTCAATGTGCTATTGAATCAAGCCAGAAGACCATTACTATTTGTGTTCTCACATTCATCTACTTCATATCCATGTTTGGAAATCTACTGGTGATTGTGGTTATAATCCTGAATCCTCAACTCCATGCTCCAATGTACGTCTACATCGGTACCTTGGCAATAATAGACTTAACAAGTGAATCAATTCTCATCCCAAAGATGCTATCTGTCCTCCTCGGCTCTCCAGTGGTGCCTTATGCTACCTGTCTTTTGCAGTTGTTTCTTGTGTCTCATGTTGAAGAGGTAGAATCTTTTCTCTTAGCATTTATGGCTGCTGATCGCTACATAGCTGTTGTTTACCCCTTGCATTACCCTTCAGCTATAACTAATAAAAAAATTGCCATTGGAATCTTAGTGTCAAATATTTTTGCAATAATTTTCAATTTGCAAATTCTCATTTTTGTTTCTGAGCTTTCATTTTGTCGT
Organism: Polypterus senegalus; assembly: GCF_016835505.1. Classification (NCBI taxonomy): domain Eukaryota; kingdom Metazoa; phylum Chordata; class Cladistia; order Polypteriformes; family Polypteridae; genus Polypterus; species Polypterus senegalus. Next base: position 15,852,752 of record NC_053155.1, read on the forward strand.
ACTAACATCCTGCCTTTCTGTTTCTGTGATTATGCTACCTTGATCAATGTGTCATGTACTCAAGATCCCAAATACTTTATATCCTTGTCTACTTCTCTAGTTGTGTTTGGTGTCTTCCCGGTGGTTTTTATTCTCCTATCCTACAGTCGAATTGTGATTGAAGCTATGAGGATTTCTTCAGTAGGAGGGAAAAGTAAGGTTTTCAGCACTTGTGTGACCCACCTGCTCGTGGTCGGACTCTTTTATATTCCAATTTCATTGTTTTATATATTACCTGGAGCGGGAGTGACGATAACAAGAGAAACTTACAATGTTATGTTTATTCTTGGAAATGCGGTGCCGTCGATGATGAACCCTGTTATCTACAGTTTTAGGAATAAAGAGATAAATAAAAGCATTTATAAACTCTTTGCTAGGAAAAGATGCACTCTTTAAATGAGGAAATAAAACATATATTTGAAATGTAGTAAATGTAATACTATACTAATGGAAATGTAGCTTATTACAAATTAATGTATAGATTGTTAAACGCTGAATATTGTCAAACAGCATCACTTTTCTGTTAATGTTATGTTCAGGTAATATATTAAAATGAAATTAAATAAAATGTTATATTTAATAACTTGAATAAAAGTCAAGGGTAGTTCTGCTGAAACTCTAAAAAGCCTGAGTAAGACCATCTAAGGGGTACTGGCTGCTCTTCTCTGTCGAGCTTCACTAAATTCAATTCTATTAATTTTATTTTTCGCTCACATCAACATGGAGGACTGCGATACGTTTCAAATTTGAAATGTGGAATATTTTCTATACAAAGACACAGCCTACAGGGATGCATACTTCTTATGATTTTTTTTCCTCTCTACAGGTCTTTATTTAATCTCTTGGCATTAACAATAAGTGTCTGTTGGGCTCAGAATTTCAATGTAAATATGGTTATTTGTGAGTTTTACTGGGGTTAATCTGTTTTGATCAGATTTAGAGCGTTTTTCAGGAAAAAAAACTTGGGACAGAATTCTAAAGCCATCTTAAAGATGAATTAACAACATCATATTACAAAAAAATGAAATATTCTATGCACCCTACCACACTTTGGTAACTCATTAATAGCCATGAGTGGGTTGGAGCTTTAAAAAAACAGAATGTCGTATAAGCAAAAAACTGTAAAGGCAATTTTAGAACAAAATTAAACCTAAGATTTAGTTGAATCAAGTGATAGTGATGACAGTGTGAACTAGTCATCAGATGTTGACACTGATAGGGAAACTAATGCATATGGCACTGCACACCGAGCCACCATTTTATGTCTGGTGATTTTGATCTTCACAGTGGTGCAAGAGTCTTATTGCAAAAGGGCAAAATGATTGTGTTAAAGTTGATGGACAAGAAAAATATTGCACTGTTCACAATGCAGCAACTATCAAAGTTTATGTCAAGGGAAATGTGGAAGTCACTAAGCATTACACTGTGATAGCCTGCAATAACTCAATGGGCAGCATCGATTGTGAAGATCAGGCACTGACATTCTACACTCTCATGTGCAAGCAACAGGAAAGTTAGCAAAGAAACACACTTGTACTGTCCTGATTGCGATGTCATGCTGTGCGTTGGTGAGTGTTTCAAAACATATCACACAAAGGACGTGTACTAAATCTTCATCTGTACAGCACTGGACACTAGACACACTTTTTCCAAATGTAATTATGTTAATGTTTTGGTATACAGTAATCCCTCCTCGATCGCGGGGGTTGCGTTCCAGACCCCCCCGCGATAGGTGAAAAATCCACGAAGTAGAAACCATATGTTTGTACGGTTATTTTTATATATTTTAAGCCCTTATAAACTCTCCCACTCTGTTAACATTATTAGAGCCCTCTTGACATGAAATAACACCCTTTAGTCAAAAGTTTAAACTGTGCTCCATGACAAGACAGAGATGACAGTTCTTTCTCACAATTAAAAGAATGCAAACATATCTTCTCTTCAAAGGAGCGCTGTCAGGAGCAGAGAATGTCAGAGAGAGTGCTCGCTAAGAAAAGCAAACAATCAAAAAATCAATACGTGCTTTTAAGTATGCCGAAGCACCGCGAAAAAGCGGCATTTTGTAGAGGAGCGTCCGTTATCTTCTAGGCAAACAGCCTCCGTGGAAACAGCACCTCTGCTCACACCCCCTCTGTCAGACGCAGAGAATGTCAGAGAGGGTGAGAGAGAGAGAAGCTAACAATCAAGCACCGCGCGGGAAGCACATCGTATATCATTGAGGAGTTTTAGTTAATATGTAATACATGTTCTGATTGGGTAGCTTCTAAGCCATCCACCAATTGCGTCCCTTGTATGAAATCAACTGGGTAAACAAACTGAGGAAGCATGTACCATAAATTAAAAGACTCATTGTCCACAGAAAGCCGCGAAACAGTGAAAAATCCGTGATATATATTTAGATGTGCTTACATTTAAAATCCACAATAGAGTGAAGCCGCGAAAGTCGAAGAGCAATATAGCGAGGGATTACTGTATACATGTTTCTGTTACACATAATAATGATTTTTTTCTTGATTACAGTAAAATGTTTTTGGCTAGTTTTTTAGGGGTAAACATAATGTTAAGGAGGCTAAATACTAAACGTCAGGCAGACATGTACAGAATTAATGCATAGAAATACTTCAAGACTCTTAACTATAATGTCCTTCTTCTTGTGTGAATGGCATGAATTTCACTGGAAGTGAAATGTAATTTATTTTGGCTTTTTTTTTTGCAAATCAAATTTTGTACAAATTGTTTTACTTATCAGTACTGGATAACCTCCTTATTTGATATGTTCTGTAAGTCTCTCACAATGTTTTCTTCTCTGCATTTACCCTAGAGATGATGAAGTTAAATTTATTACCATGTTTTCAAATTCCATTTTTTGTTATTTTAACAGTAATTTAAAACTCTTAGACTAGCATCGTTAAGAAAACAAAGAAAACTTCATAGAGGACTTGAGTGTTTTATTGCTAGTTTGTCATCTGTAACACATGAGGTCTTTTTATCAGTTCCAATATCTAGATTATGAAGTCCATCTCCAAAACAATAAAGAGCTCTTCTTCTCTGATGACATTCTCCTTTTTTCTTAAACTTTCACAGACTATGGCAATTAGTCCTTAGTGTTGTTTTCAATCTACAGATTTAAAAATTATGCAAGTATGCAGTGATTTCTGAATAAAGATTAATTCCATAAATTCCTGTTAGTTATAATAATAATGGGGACAATAATGTTCTATCTAGATAGATAGATAGATAGATAGATAGATAGATAGATAGATAGATAGATAGATAGATAGATAGATAGATAGATACTTTATTAATCCTAAGGGGAAATTCACATAATCCAGCAGCAGTATACTGATACAAAAAAAAATTACATTAAATAGTAATAAAAATGCATGTAAAAGCAGACAATAACGTATGTTAGCATTTACTCCCCCGGATGGAATTGAAGAGTCGCATAGTGTGGGGGAGGAACGATCTCCTCAGTCTGTCAGTGGAGCAGGACAGTGACAAAAGTCTGTCACTGAAGCTACTCCTCTGTCTGGAGATGACACTGTTCAGTGGATGCAGTGGATTATTCATGATTGACAGGAGTTTGCTTAATGCCCGTCACTCTGCCACAGATGTTAAACTGTCCAACTTTACTCCTACAATAGAGCCTGCCTTCTTAACAAGTTTGTCCAGGCGTGAGGCGTCTTTCATCTTTATGCTGCCTCCCCAGCACACCACCGCGTAGAAGAGAGCACTTGCAACAACCGTCTGGTAGAACATCTGCAGCATCTTATTGCAGATGTTGAAGGATGCCAACCTTCTAAGAAAGTATAGTCGGCTCTGACCTTTCTTACATAGAGCATCAGTATTGGCATCCAGTCCAATTTGTCATCTAGCTGCACTCCCAGATATTTATAGGTCTGCACCCTCTGCACACAGTCACCTCTGATGATCACAGGGTCCATGAGGGGCCTGGGCCTCTAAAATCCACCACCAGCTCCTTGGTCTTGCTGGTGTTAAGGTGTAAGTGGTTTGAGTCGCGCCATTTAACAAAGTCTTTGATTAGCTTCCTGTACTCCTCCTCCTGCCCACTCCTGATGCAGCCCACAATAGCAGTGTCATCAGCGAACTTTTGCACGTGCCTGGACTCCGAGACATATTGGAAGTCTGATGTATATAGATTGAACAGGACCAGAGAAAGTAAAGTCCCCTGCGGCGCCACAACGTCAGACCTGCAGTTCCCAAGATGCACATATTGAGGTCTGTCTGTAAGATAGTCCACAATCCATGCCACCAGGTGTGAGTCTACTCCCATCTCAGTCAGCTTGTCTCTAAGGAGCAGAGGTTGGATGGTGTTGAAGGCGCTAGAGAAGTCCAAAAACATAATTCTTACAGCACCACTGCCTCTGTCCAAGTGGGAGAGGGATCGGTGTAGCATATAGATGATGGCATCCTCTGCTCCCACCGTCTCCTGGTATGCGAACTATCTATTTATCTACATTATTTATTCAATAAAGGAAATAGGGACATAACCTGAATCATTTCCACTTACAAACAAACACAAAGATAAATATACATAATAAATAGAATAAACATTAATACAAACAAATGATATACAATTAGACACAACAGACCAGAAACATGACTTTGAACCCCAGTCAGGGAGAAATGCTGGCTGAAACATGACACCCTCATAGTCATGGCCTGCACTGTTGTGCAGTGAAGGACGCCCTCCTCAAAGACTAAAATATAAAAACACAGACTGAAGTTTACTGGTGACCACCAGGACAAATTGCTGTAGCCTCATGTATAAAACCTTCCTTAGATTCTATAGTAAATTTTTGCTTATACTATAAAGGCAGAAATGGCATACGCACAAAAAATGTCTGATTTATAAAACTGTATGTACACCAAAGTCCTTTATGAACCTCAAATCAACTTAAAACTATGCGCTCGTGTATGTGCTTATAGCTACTCTCCATCACCTCCCATCAGTAAACATGTATGGCTCAAAAATTACCTTTTTGAATATTCATGAGCCAATCACCATGTAAATTTGGACACATTCCTGAATGGCATCTTTAATTTCAAACCATGGGAGAACACAGAAAATGTAACTTCAGTGAATGGGGGAGAAGCCAGACCCCCGCAACCCAACAGATGCAATGTGTTACTAAACTAATTCTTAAATTAACACTAGAATTCCTGAAGCCTGCGAAAAAAGTCGTAATGACTGGCTACCTTAAATTCCTTCACACTTCTTCATCAGCGTCTTTGTTTTGCCAAAGTGTCAGTTAGTACAAGCAAGCAGCCTGCTATCTCATCCCCCGCTGACACAGCTGAAGTTCTTCCAGCTCAAGTCTGTTTATCTGGGAGAGCGGTGTCTTAAATTGTATAGGGTAAATAATTTATTGTTATTTGGAATACATGCATTTCATGTGTGTTCTGTGGCTACAACAATCTATGTAAATGTAGGATGACAGGAAATGTGAGGCAAGAAATTTTGAACACATAACTAACTACATTTTGCTCTTTTACACCCACTACCTTCATGTCCTCACTCAGCACATATGTAAACCTTCTCTTAGGCCTTCGTCTTTTCCTCTTACCTGGCAGGGCTCTCTTTAGCATCGTTTTCCCAATTTACCCAGCACCTCTCCATTGCACATTTCCAAACCAACGCAATCTCACCTCTCTAGCTTTGTCTCCAAACAATCCAACCTGAGCTGACCTTCTAATGTACTCATTTCTAATCTTGTCCATCCTTGACACACCAAGTGCAGATCTTAACATCTTTAACTCTGCCACTTCCATCTCTGTCTGCTGTTTTTCTTGGTGAATAACACCTACTCCAACCATTATAACATAGCTGGTCTCACTACCGTCCTGTAGTAGTGACTTTCATGTTTGCTGATAACCATCTGTCACAACTTACTCCTGACACTCTTCTCCACCAATTCCACCCTGCCTGTACTCTCTTTTTCACCTCTCTTCCTCAATCCCCTGGTGCTCTGTACTGTTGATCCCAAGTATTTCAACTTATCCAACTTTCCCAACTCTACTCCCTGCATCCTCATCATTCCATTGACCTCTGTCTCAGTCACACACATGTGTTCTGTCTTGTTCCTACTGACCCTCATTCCTCTCCTCTCTAGAGCATATCTCCACCTCTCCAGGGTCTCCGCAACCTGTTCCCTACTCTTGCTACAGATCACAATGTCATCAGGAAACATCATAGTCCACGGGGACTCCTGTCTAATCTCGTCTGTCAACCTGTCTATCACCATTGCAAATAAGAAAGGGCTCAGAGTCGGTCACTGATGTAACCCCACCAGCACACTGATGCATCCGTCACTCCTACCGCAGACCTCACCACTAGGATAGAATAATTAAACATGTACTACAAAGATATTTCAATGTTCCTTAAATGTTTTGACGAATCAGTGCTCTAAATTACAGATGGCTTAACATCTATTACAGAGCTGATTGTGTGGCGATCAGTTACTTGGAGAAAGAAAAACAAGGACTGCAGGGGCGGCCATGCCAATATATATTGAATATAAAACAGAAAGAGAAAATAACGACATAGCTAAAAACTCAGTGGCAAATTTCGACAAAAGTTAAATGCTTGTGTCATGAGCACGAGGCGGCTATGCAGTGTCCACAACGGACGTGGCCATTCACCATGTATAAGATACCACATTGACATTGGTGGGCAAAGGGGCCACCGATTCTTTCTCTGCCCAGGGCCGCCACAAGCCTAGAGCTGCCCATGAGTACTGCTGTAATAAATAATTTCATCGAAGGTTGCACACAATCACTGCGCCGTGAAACCCATGTTTAATAACGTGCTGTTAAAATGATATCACGTATACATCTCAGTATTTTAGTTATTCAGAGAGCTGTAATATCACGAATGTAATGGATTCTGTGTCCAGTCGGAGGAAGAGAGTCGGTTTAAGAAGCAAGTAGTGATTCACACACATAGATCACATAGAAGATCACATACAAAACAAAGCATTTAACGTGCTACTTTAATTACAATGTGATTTGAGAAACTGGTTAATTAAACGATTTTAAGATGATGTTTATGATGTTCTACTTTAATGACACAATAAACTACATGATTAAAGTGGAAATTTCGAGATTGAACTTGACATTTCGTGCTTTTTCCCCACTGTGTGCCTTTTTTTTCTCTGTATCCTAATAAGCTTTCATATGACACTCAGACGGTGGGCTACGACTCGCCTTTTCACTGAGACTTTGATATCTGACAACTTTTTTTTTATTTCTGACACTGTGTGACTTTGTGAATGTGAGCTTTCAAGTTTCTCCAACACACTATGTCACTCGATCAACTTCCTTTTGTTGATTATACCACGGTTTAAATAAACAAATAGTATGTTTTTCCTTTGCCTCCACTTGGTATTCGCTGAAATTCTTATATTTTCCCCCGTGCTTTTCCCATTGTCTTTTCACAGAAGGCTGAACTTAAGGGTGATTTATATTGATTTGCATATTCAAAGAGGCGTAATTCTGGAAGGAGTTGAGGCGGGAAAGAAGGCACGTGCACGAGCGTTACTTTTCCATGCTGACCGGGATTTATGGAGCGGAAGAACGTGGAAGTTGGAGTACTCACAGATTCCTGCGATCTGGATTTTTCTGTGCATAAGCACATTTCGGCTTTTATGCTTATGTCATGTTATAGTGTGAATTCTGTGCACAGCATTATACATGAGGCCCCTGTGTTGCATACGATAGAAGAGCGTACAGGTGCAGTTTTTCTCAGAAAGGCGTTTATTTCCGAACCACCAATCCCGCCAGAAACTCAACCTCTAACCCCAAACACTTTACAGCCAACAAGAATACACTGTCGTAAAATGTACATATTGCAGACATATCACCCTGGTGTGGCGACCCCTAAATGGGAGCAGCCGAAAGAACAAGAAGATTCTATAGGTAGGAGTACAGTACCAATGTTGTAAATTTTTTGTGTTTTTATGCACTATAATATTCTTAAGTTGCTGTTGGATATGTTGGACATTAAGAAGAAATGCATTTAAAACTGAAGCCAGGAAGCACTTCTTTAAACAAAGTATTGTGGTACTGTGGAACAAACTACCAAGACATGGAGTTGAAGCACAAACCTTGACAATCTTTAAGAAATAAGATGGGATATTGAGACAGCTTAGATATCCGCTAAACAGACAGGCTTGATGGAATGAATGGTCTCCTTTCATTTGTCAAATTTCTTATGTTCTGATGTATATCATGTTGAATGTCCTTATATAATGTATATTGTGCTGATATTTGTGTTTCAAGTTCAAACCAATTTGATCCCAAGGTCATTCTGGTTAGGTTGACTGGTGTCTCAAGATGTATCCAGTATGAGTGACTAACGACAGGAGTGAAAATGTGCCCTACAATAGACTGGCACCTCATCCACAAATGATATCTGAATTCAAATTGTGCTATTTAATAATACATGCAAATTAGATGAATTTTCTACTTTTCTGCTGTTTTGTCATATTTATCAATTACTAGATGCTAACCATGTATCTGTCTTCAGGGAAGACTACAACAGAAGAATACACTGAATTAAATGAATTGTTTATCTATTTCTCGATAAGCTAACAAAAAAATGTTCATCAGCTAAGATTATTCAGGAATTTACCAGTAGACGGAGAAATGATTAACAGAATGAAGCGAGGGCCAATGATGACACGATGTCACTGACGTCACTCCCTGCCATCGTCGAACGTGTGATGACACCTGTGCTCTAATCAGGCATCAACTTAAATGACATGTTAATAGGATATGTGACATACTGCTGCTGCAAACAATTAAGAGTGGTAAATAACTTCTAGAATTTAAATGCCAAATTCACACAAGCAGGTGTCTTAAAAAATTGCAATTAAATATATTTTTAGAAATGTTTTGTCATTAACAAGAATTCACAGGAGAAAATCATTTTAAATACAGCAATGACTCAGGTCCCCCTGTGTGTTTGTTTCCCAATAAAAGAGCAGAGCCATAACAAACAGAGATGTGCAAGTCTAGGACGTCTGGCACTTATTTGTATTACGTTATTTTAACAGATATTTTTCATTAGCATCAATTAAATTTAACTTCTTGCGTTTTTGTTAAATTATCAGGTTAATCAAGCGATTTAAGAGTGAAGGAAGACACAAAGAATTCAGCATTAATAAAAGGTCAAAACTTTGAAGATGAACAAACCACACACTTTAGGAAGAATTGGAGAACCTAATAGGAGCTTTAGAAAAAATCTGAAAGGTACTTTTATGTATTTATTTAACTACGTATACTGGCAATTTTATCAGTTGATTTTAAAACTTGGTCTACTCATAATAGTCACTTGTTCTGCGCTTCCCTTCCTTGATTTTGCACAACATTATTTTGGCAGATTTGTAGCTCCAGAATGCCCAAAGTTCTCATGCATTGTTCTCTATATTTTAACCGATGCCCACTTAGTGTGGTCACGTTATTTGATAATATCCTTGTCTGTAAGTGTCTCTGTGGAAAACCAAAAAAATGAATGGTTTATTTCAAGATGTTTTAGAAGTAGGGTATTGTACCGTGTTAGCCAGAATGAATGTAGTGAGAAGTCAAGCAAAATGACACCTTTTATTGGTTAACTAAAAAGATTACAATTTGCAAGCTTTCGAGGCAACTCAGGTCTCTTCTTGAAAGCTTGCATATTGTAATCTTATTAGTTAGCCAAAAAAGGTGTCATTTTGCTTGGCATCTCATTGCAAGATGTTTTAAATATTTTTTTTTTTTTTACATTTATTTATTGGCTTATCTACTTTGCTTATCTTTACAATGCATATTTTAATCTGAGTAACACAGAAGTGTAATGGTTAGCGTTTTTGCTTCACAGCCCCACTGTCCTGGATCTGAATGTTTACCCACTTATTGTCCAACTCCATGTTTTCCTGATGTCTATATGGGTTTTACTCCCACATCCACACAAGACATCATGAGAAATTTAATTTACAACGCTAAACAGGTCCAGCTGTGAGTGTATGTGTGAGTGTGAGTCCACCCTGTAATGGCTCAGTTTCCTCTACAGGGCGAACAAAAGAACTGCCTAAAGGGGTTTGAGATGGCATTGTGAGTTTCAGTCATGCCAAGAAAGGTATTTTATTTTAATGTTTGTATTTGGTCTGCATTAATTTAGTAATGATGGCTCTAAATGCTTCATTAAAAAGATCTACACCAGTAATAAATTACTAATTACCCAAAATTCATTCTAAAAACATCAAGAGGATTTTTAAATGTAGGCATCAATAAAAACATGCATGCGTGTTACATTTTATAAAAGTTGAATAATTCTGTTATAAAGATGAAATCTAAAAGTTCCTAATTTCTAACACTTGAGAAAAGGCTGAAATCCTATTTTGGCAAATCACTTGACAGTAGATTATGGGATAGCTAAAGTAATCCCTTTCACAATGGATTAAATAAAAAGGCTGTAAGGTAAAAGAATTAGTGTGCAGTGTGCTCTTTATTTCTCACTTGCTATCTACTATGTCTGGTATGATTCACACAGAATAAGATTTTCCAAAGGGTTACATGACAGATATGCTAATATTTGGTTTTGTTACTCTTCAGATTTATGAAGATGAACAACGCTACCATCACCATCTCAGAATTTATACTTCAGTGTGCCATTGAGTCAAACCAAAGGAACATTGTGATTTGTGTCCTCGCATTCATCTACTTCATATCCATGTTTGGAAATCTACTGGTGATCTTGGTAATAATCCTGAGCCCTCAACTCCATGCTCCAATGTACATTTACATCAGCACCTTGGCGGTGATAGACCTAGCAAATGGCTCATTTTTTATCCCAAAGATGCTGTCTGTCCTTCTGCTCGGTTCTCCAGTGGTGTCTTATGCCGCCTGTGTGTTGCAAATGTTTCTTGTGCCTCATGTTGAGGAGATGGAATCCTTTCTCTTAGCTTTTATGGCCATTGATCGCTACATAGCTGTCGTTTACCCTTTGCAGTACCCTTCACTCATAACGACTAAAAAAATTGCCATTGGCGTCTTAGTGTTAAATATTTTTGCAATCATGTTCAACTTGCATATCCCCCTCCTTGCTGCTGAGCTTTCATTTTGCCGCACTAACATCCTGCCTTTCTGTTTCTGTGATTATGCTACCGTGCTCCATGTGTCATGTACTGAAGATCCTAAATACCTGATACCTTTGTCTACTGCTCTAGTTGTCTTTGGTGTCTTCCCACTGATTTTTATTCTCCTATCCTACAGTCGGATTGCTATTGAAGCCCTGAGGATTTCTTCAACAGGTGGAAAAAGTAAAGTTTTCAGTACATGTGTCACCCACCTGATTGTGGTCGGACTCTTTTATGTTCCAATTACATTATTTTATATATTGCCAGGAGTGGGAGTCACAATACCAACAGAAACTTACAATGTTATGTTTATTCTTGGAAATGCAGTGCCGTCGATGATGAACCCCGTTATCTACAGTTTTAGGAATAAAGAAATAAATAAAAGAATTCATAAACTCTTTATTAGGAATCGGTCAACTCTTTAAATGAAGAAAGTATATATACTGTACATGAATTGTACTAAATGTATTCTTACACTAATGGAATTGTAGCTTATTACAAACTGATGCATTGACTATTGAATGTTGAAGATTGTCAAATAGTATGCTTTTTCTTTTTAATGTCCGGGTAATGCTTTAAATGAAATAAAATCAAATGTAGAGTGTATATATATATATGTGTGTGTGTGTGTGTAAATTTAATGTAAATGAAGTGTAGTTATGCTCAGACCCTAAAAAGCCTGAGGTAAACCATTTCAGAAGTACTGCAAAGTATCTAGTTACTGTACACTCTGTCTCTAGTCCAACATGCTGAACAGAACTGTACATGTGGGCACTGCTTAACTTAATAGTCGGAACAATGAAAAATAAACATCTAGTCTTTAGCACAAAATTCTACTTCCAGGTTTTCTATATTTTTAAAGTCAGTGATAAAGTGTGTTTAATTAAATACTGGTTAACATACTCAGGGATCAGATTGGAAGTTAGGAGGAAATGCATTGAAGAAGGAATTCAGAAGACTCTCCTTCAAACAAAGGGTGGTAAGAATATACTATAGCTCCAACTTTATTTGAGGGACATTCATTTTTTTTACTGAAGCTCATTAAATAAATCTCTCTATTATATAAAACAATCTTGGGTCGAGACGTGACCTTCTTGGAAAGACACTTTTACATCCCGCAAGAACAACCAATTTAAAACAAGATCACGGACATCTAACCTCTCAGTTGTTAGAATGGCACAAAGAGCAGTAGGAGCAAATAAGGTAGTAAAGTTTTATTTATTTGTTTATTTTAGATTAAACAGTCCTTAGCGGTCCAGAGGCAGAGCAGTTAAGTGGGCGACAGCGTATTGGTTCATTAATACGGGGGAATACAAACAGTGCGAGTGAAGAGCTTATAAGTAAGAAGAGAGCAAAGTTAGAAGAGACAGAGAAAAGTAAAGTTAACCTCATAGAAAGGCAAATAGCAGGCAGCTGAGAGGGAGAACAGTACAGGAGCTTAAGGGGAAAAGGTGTAAAATATCTGTAGCAGATCTTAGTGTTACCATTTAAGTTAAGGAGCAGCTGAAAGAAGAAGAAATTTAATTTTAAGAAAAAAAAAAAAAATAGTTAAGGCAGCTTAGTAATCCCAAGTCAAATTTTAATAATGAGGCCAGTGCAATGCAAGTCCTGTTGGATGTTGGACTTTTAGATGATGGTTTGGAAGAGCCAGTTGTCTATGAGGGCTACATCTGCAAGAGATGCCAGCTGATCCAGCACCTCGAGCTCAGGGTCGCTGAACTGGAGGAGGAGTTGGCTGACCTGCGTTGTAATAGAGAATTGGCGGACTTGGCCCAGGTGTCCTTTAGAGAGATAGTGTGCACCCCTAAGGTGGCGCTGGAGGAGATTCCAGACCAGACAGGTAGGAATAGGTGGGTCACGGTCACAAGGCGTAAGGTAAAGGGTGCACACTGTCCGGGGGCATCAACCCCAGAATTAGAAGTGTCTAACCGTTATCATGTCCTGGCGGAGCTGGACGGTGACTCTGATAATTCTGAGGTGGTAGGCAGGGTTGAGGAGCCCCAACGGGCCACCTCAAAACCAGTTCCCAAAAAGAGAGAGGTAGTGATAGTTGGGGACTCAATCATTAGGGGGATTGAAGCGCAGGTGTGCTCCAGAGAGAGAGAGTCTCGACGGTGTGTTGCCTTCCGGGAGCACAGGTGGGAGACCTCCTGGAAGGGTGGATAGGCTCTTGGCCAGAGCGGGTGGATCCAGTTGTCATTGTCCACGTTGGAACAAATGACATACATAAGGGTAGTCTGTCAGTTCTGCGATCCAAATTCAAAGAGTTAGGTACCAAGCTGAGGAGCAGAACTGACAAGGTAGTCTTCTCCGAAGTTCTGCCTGTGCCACGCGCCAGTCCAGGTAAGATTGAGGAGATTAGAAGGCTTAACGCGTGGCTCAAATCTTGGTGCAGGGTAGAAGGGTATAGGTTTATGGGGCATTGGGACTCCTTTTGGAACAGATGGGACCTGTTCCGTCGTGACGGGTTACATCTGAACCGAGGGGCACCAATGTATTGGGGAGGCGTATGTGTAGGCTAGTCGAGGATTGTTTAAACTAGGGAATGGGGGCAGGGAGTTTAGGACAGGCCAGATTTAGATCTATACATGGAAGAACAAACAATGGTGTAGAAATAAAAATGCATAGTAATGTAAATTTTAAGCAAACACGTAAAGATAGAAGGATTAACACATTAAAAATAGCTTGCCTTAATGCTAGAAGTATCAAAAATAAGGTAAGTGAGTTGGAGTTGTATGTAGCAGAGCACAATTATGATATTATAGCAATAACGGAAACCTGGCTAAATAACAAAGATGGGGATGAGTGTAACATAGAGGGATACACATTTTTAGGAAGGATAGACAGAACAGAAAAGGAGGTGGGGTTGCTGTTTATGCCAAACAGGAATTAAATGTAAGTCATCTTCAGTTGGATGATGAGCCCCATCTTAGTGAGGACATGTGGCTTGCCTGGAAAATATTAGGGAAAAAGGTCTCATTTTAGGAGTGTGTTATAGACCACCCAATTCAGACAGTAATTTCAACACACATCTTTTTAGTAATATCAAAAGGCAAGTTTACAGGGGGATATTATAGTCATGGGGACTTTAATTATCCAAATATTAACTGGGATAACCTTACAGATGGAGGAGCACAAGAGCAGGAGTTTTAGAAGTAATCAGCGACTGTTTTTAACACAGCATGTTAAAGCACCAACAAGGGGTGAAGCCTGTCTGGATTTAGTATTCTGTAATAATCAGGATAGAATTGAGGGTGTAGAGGTGATTGAACCACTAGGGTCAAGTGACCATAATGTAATACAATTCTCAGTATTTTGTAAGAGTACAGATGCAAAGACTAAAATTGTTAAGTTGAACTTTAGTAGGGCTAATTTTGAGCAGATGCGACAAAGTCTAAGTAGGATAGACTGGGATAAGCTTTTAAATGTGGAGACAGTCGAGGAGCAGTGGAACAGGTTTAAAATGTTTTACATGTAATGCAGGACAGATACATACCTAAATTTGGAAGTAATAGGAAACTAAAAAACTCCACGATGGATTAATAAAGATTTAAAAAGAAGTTGCAAAGGAAAAACTGCTGTATAAGGCATATAAGACTAATGACTGCAAAGAGAACCGTAGCGTATGAGAAAATGAGGGCAACCATTAAGAAGGATATCAGAGAGGCTAAAAGACAGTTGGAGAGGAATATAGCAGATAAGGCGAAAGAAGACCCCAAGAGATTCTTTCAGTATTTTAGTAGTAAAAGAACAGTTAAGGAGGAGGTCAAGTTCATCAGGAATAGTAAAGGGGAATTAAAAGATACAGACAATGAAATAGCAGATGCCCTAAACTTACATTTTTCTGAGGTGTTTACAAGTGAGCAAGTGGATAACCTGCCAGAGGTAAACACAACTACTAAGGAGGTACTGAGGGATTTGGAAATTGTAGAGGGAGAAGTGCTGCTCAGATTAAATAAGATGAAATCAAACAAATCACCAGGCCCAGATAATATTTATCCTCGTGTTCTTAAGGAGGCTAGTGAGTACATATATAAACCCTTGACACATATTTTTAGGAAGTCACTGTGCACTGGAGAGATTCCAAAGGACTGGAAAATGGCAAATATCATCCCATTATATAAAAAGGGTGACAGGGCAGATCCAAGCAACTATAGGCCAGTAAGCTTAACAAGCATCACAGGAAAATTAATGGAAGGAATTATTAAGGATAAGATTGAGCAACACATGACAAGGACAGGAGTTATTCTGAACAGTCAGCATGGGTTCAGAAGAGGGAGGTCGTGTTTTACTAACATGTTGGAATTCTATGAGGAGGCAACAAAAGGATACGATCAAAGTGGAGCTTATGATATTATTTATCTGGACTTTCAGAAAGCATTTGATAAGGTGCCACATGAGAGGTTGGGCATCAAGTTAAAAGAAGTGGGAATTCAGGGTGATGTTTTTAGATGGGTGCAGAATTGGCTCAGACACAGGAAGCAGAGGGTGATGGTGCGAGGAACCTCATCAGAACTGGCGATGTTAAGAGTGGTGTTCCACAGGGGTCAGTGCTAGGGCCATTGCTATTTTTAATGTATATAAATGATTTAGATAGGAATATAAGTAACAAGCTGGTTAAGTTTGAAGATGATACCAAGATAGGTGGATTAGCAGATAATTTGGAATCCGTTATATCATTACAGAAGGACTTGGATAGCATACAGGCTTGGGCAGATTTGTGGCAGATGAAATTTAATGTCAGTAAATGTAAAGTATTACACATAGGAAGTAAAAATATTAGGTTTGAATACACAATGGGCGGTCGGAAAATCGAGAGTACACCTTATGAGAAGGATTTAGGAGTCATAGTGGACTCCAAGCTATCAACTTCCCAACAGTGTTCAGAAGCCATTAATATATTCATTTCCGGCGCCGCATCTGAGTGGCAGCCTTTCCAGCAGCTCCGTATACGACTTTATCTTTTTACCTTTTTATCTCCATTTTTCTCTATCTCACTGATCACTTCTACCACTTTCTTTTATGTGGAATTGCTCCCTGGACACTTTTACACATTTTACTATTTTACTATTTGACATGGATTTTACACTCCGAGAATCGCCTATTCAAGTAGTCAGCTTAAAGCACTGAGAAGAAATGCTTATGCGGTGTGGTTCCTTATTTACCTGACGAGGTAAGAAGACGATATCGGGCAGCGAGCCGAGCGCAAAGATAAAAATAAGATTAAATCGAGATAATGGCGTTATAAACCGTCGGTGCCTTCTGTGATCCTGGGAAATGTAAACTCACTACAAAATAAGATCGACGAACTGGCTGTGCTGGTGAAAAATGTCAGAACCTACAGAGAATGCAGCTTGCTGTGTTTTAGTGAAACATGGCTAACGTCTATCATCCCAGATGCTAACGTGGAGCTACCCGGGTTTAGCACAGTTAGAGCGGACAGAGACGCAAGTACCTGTGGAAAGAAAAAGGAGGAGGACTCGCTCTCTATGTCAATACAAAGTGGTGCAACTCAGGACATGTAAACGTTAAAATCTCCACTTGCTGCAGGGACATCGAACTGTTGGCCGTAAGTCTGCGCCCCTATTACTTGCCCAGAGAGTTTGGACACGTGATTGCTGTTATTGTTTACATCCCCTCAAGCGAGCGCGAGATGGCGTGTGACATCATCCATTCCGCAGTTGCTAAGTTACAAACGCAGCACCCTGAGGCACTTGTGCTAATCGCTGGAGACTTTAACCATGTAACGCTGGATAAAACATTACCTGCCTTCTCCCAGTATGTGGATTGTAACACTCGGGGAAACAGGACTATTGACCTACTATATGCAAACGTTAAAGACGCATACAGCGCCACCCCACTGCCTGCGCTTGGGAAAGCAGATCATAACCTGGTTCTGCTTCAGCCTCAATACAAACCAAGAGTGAGGGCTACCTACAACCACACGCTCATTCAGGAAGTGGTCCCTGAGGCAGAGCAGGCTCTGAGAGACTGCTTTGGAACTACAGACTGGGATATATTGCTGGGTCACATAGTGAGAACATTGAAGAGGCTGTTGAATGCACAACTGATTACATCAACTTCTGTATGGACATTGTAGTTCCAGTAAGAACAGTATGCTGCTATGCTAACAACAAGCCATGGATTACAAGTGACATCAAGGGCCTTTTGAACCAGAAGAAAAGGGCTTTTAAAGGTGGTGATAAGCATGAGCTGAAGTGCGTGCAGAAGGAACTCCGAGTCCAGCTCAGGGCGAAAGAGCAGTACAGGAGAAAGCTGGAGCAGAAGTTGCAGAACAACAGTATGAAGGAAGTGTGGGATGGGATGAAGATTATCACTGGCTGCAGCTCGAAGCGGGTGCCGCCATCGAGACAGGCGTGGAGAGAGCAAACCAAATGAACAACTTCTTTAATAGGTTTGATCACAGTAACCCACTCTCACCTCGGAGTACTGCATCCTCCAACCATCCTTCTGCTGATACCAGCATAGGTGAGACATCCCCACCCACAATTACAGCAGCCCAGGTGAGCAGAGAGCTGAAAAGACTTTGTGCCAGCAAAGCAGCGGGTCCAGATGGTGTATCGCCACGATTGCTGAAGGCCTGTGCGTTGGAACTGGGGAGTCCTCTACAGCATCTTCAACCTGAGCCTGGAACAGGGAGAGTCCCAGGCTTTGGAAAACATCTTGTATCACTCCTGTCCCAAAGGTATCACGTCCTAGTGAGCTGAATGACTTCCGGCCTGTTGCTCTGACGTCACATCTGATGAAGACCATGGAGCGGCTGCTGCTTCACCACCTGAGGCCACAGGTCCGTCACGCCCTCGACCCTCTGCAGTTCGCATACCAGGAGAAGGTGGGAGCGGAGGATGCCATCATCTATATGCTTCATCGATCCCTCTCCCACCTGGACAGAGGCAGTGGTGCTGTAAGAATTATGTTTTGGACTTCTCTAGCGCCTTCAACACCATCCAACCTCTGCTCCTTAGGGATAAGCTGACTGAGATGGGAGTAGATTCACACCTTGTGGCATGGATTGTGGACTATCTTACAGACAGACCTCAATATGTGCGTCTTGGGAACTGCAGGTCTGACATTGTGTGCAGCAATACAGGGCGCCGCAGGGGACTGTACTTTCTCGGTCCTGTTCAGTCTATATACATCAGACTTCCAATATGACTCGAGTCCTGCCACGTGCAAAAGTTAGCTGATGACACTGCTATTGTGGGCTGCATCAGGAGTGGGCAGGAGGAGGAGTACAGAAAGTTAATCAAAGACTTTGTTAAATGGTGCGACTCAAACCACTTACACCTTAACACCAGCAAGACCAAGGAGCTGGTGGTGGATTTTAGGAGGCCCAGGCCCCTCATGGACCCTGTGATCATCAGAGGTGACTGTGTGCAGAGGGTGCAGACCTATAAATATCTGGGAGTGCAGCTGGATGACAAATTGGACTGGACTGCCAATACTGATGCTCTATGTAAGAAAGCTCAGAGCAGACTATACTTTCTGAGAAGGTTGGCATCCTTCAACATCTGCAGTAAGATGCTGCAGATGTTCTACCAGACGGTTGTGGCGAGTGCCCTCTTCTACGGGTGGTGTGCTGGGGTGGCAGCATAAAGATGAAAGATGCCTCACGCCTGGACAAACTTGTTAAGAAGGCAGGCTCCATTGTAGGATTAAAGTTGGACAGTTTAACATCTGTGGCAGAGCGACGGGCACTAAGCAAACTCCTGTCAATCATGAAGAATCCACTGCATCCACTTAACAGTGTCATCTCCAGACAGAGGAGTAGCTTCAGTGACAGACTTTTGTCACTGTCCTGCTCCACTGACAGACTAAAGAGATCGTTCCTCCCCCACACTATGCACTCTTCAATTCCACCCGGGAGTAAATGCGAACATTAATTTTATTTTAATTCTTTTCATTTTTATTACTATTTAATTTAATATTGTTTCTTTGTATCAGTATACTGCTGCTGGATTATGTGAATTTCCCATTGGGATTAATAAAGTATCTATCTATCTATCTATCTATCTATCTATCTATCTATCTATCTATCTATCTATCTATCTATCTATCTATCTATCTAAGAAGGCTAACAGAATGTCAGGTTATATAGCACGATCTGTGGAGTACAAGTCCAAGGATGTTATGCTCAACCTTTATAATGCACTGGTGAGGCCTCATCTTGAGTACTGTGTGCAGTTTTGGTCTCCAGGCTACAAAAAGGACATAGCAGCACTAGAAAAGGTCCAGAGAAGAGCGACTAGGCTGATTCCAGGTCTACAGGGGTTGAATTATGAGGAAAGATTAAAAGATCTGAGCCTTTACAGTTTAAGCAAAAGAAGATTAGGAGGTGACATGATTGAAGTGTTTAAAATTATGAAGGGAATTAGTACAGTGGATCGAGACTTGTATTTTAAAATGAGTTCATCAAGAACACGGGGACACAGTTGGAAACTTGTTAAGCGTAAATTTCGCACAAACATTAGGAAGTTTTTCTTTACACAAAGAACGATAGACACTTGGAATAAGCTACCAAGTAGTGTGGTAGACAGTAAGACGTTAGGGACTTTCAAAACTCGACTTGATGTTTTCTTGGAGGAAACAAGTGGATAGGACTGGCGAGCTTTGTTGGGCTGAATGGCCTGTTCTCGTCTAGATTGTTCTAATGTTCTAATGTTCTAATGCTTTTAGCAGACACACTTCACGTGCTCTCAGCTCTTAAAAATGTTATACATTCTAGATGGCACATCAACGACTAAGCGAAGAAGAAAGAGCAGTGTGTCAAGAAGAGACCCAAAAATGCTGGAGAGAAAAGAACGCAAAAAATAACAATAATAATCTATGTGCAAATTCTGAAAATAAGGAAAGTGATAATCAGTCTGGACCAAGTGGAATTGAAAACCTTGTAGGTCCAATTAGGGTCAGAAATAAAAGACTTCAAAAACATTGGCGCGATACACATGCAGAGCAGGTTAGAGATTATGAAAGCAGTGTATTTTCGAAAGGCAAAAAAAAAAAAAACAGCGCGATACACATGCAGAGCAAGTTAAAGAATAAGAAAGTAGTAAAATTCAAGGTATCAAAACAAAGAAAGTAAAGATCGCATTAGCACAAACAAACGGAAATTATTACTCGGTGAAATAACGGAACAGCAAAAAGACATCAAATATATGGACGAGATGATATGTCAGAAGTACAGTTGTGCTTGAAAGTTTGTGAACCCTTTAGAATTTTCTATATTTCTGCATAAATATGACCTAAAACATCATCAGATTTTCACTCAAGTCCTAAAAGTACTGTAGATAAAGAGAAACCAGTTAAACAAATGAGACAAAAATATTATACTTGGTCATTTATGTATATTATATATGTAGATATTGTAAGACTTTAAAGTTTAAGTCAGAGATTTGTAGATCGTCTAATTCGTGTTGTCATTAGGGAAAAGTAGTGTTGCCTCCCAATGAAGAGGCGTATCCAGAAGAATTAAAAGATTTGTTGTTTGGTGAAAGTGAAATCCACAAACACTACAGGCAAAATATCTGAGTCTACAAAAATCTTTTGACATTTATATCATTCAATGCTCAAAATGCAGATTTACACAATAATGGACCATACGCTATGAGAATCTGTGGTCTCGCAACAATTAAAGCTACGACAAGTTTAATTTCAAAGAAATCACAATTCAGTCAGGTGCATATTTATGATCACGGAGAAGTGATGCAACATAGAATCGAAACAGTATGTAAGAATTCCCATGAAAATAACAATCTCTTTAACACTAGAATTACCAGAGCCTACGAAAAAACTCGTAATTCCGTCCCACCTTAAACTGCTTCTTAAATCCCTTCACACCTCTCCGCCAGCGTCCTTTGTCTTCTAAATGTGCTGATAAAGAGAAGCTAGGAGCAGCCGGCTATTCCATCCCCCCACCAATTTAGAACGTGCACGAACTTCTCCCAGCTCAGGTCTTGATTGAGTATCTGGGAGTGAAGTGGAGTTTTAGAGTGGAAATAATAGATCGTTGTTTGGAACACACGCATTTCATGTCTGTTCCGTTTCTACAGTAATCTGTGTCAACACATTGTTAAAACAGAAATGTTTTTTATATTCTAGTAGTAGATGACAAAATGTAGGCATAAACTATATAATGTATGAAGCCTGAAGTCCAAATAGTAAAGAAACATTTTCACAAGAATAACACAATTGTGCTTTTATTCAAAAATATAACTGCAGAAACAAAAAGCCGCCTTAACATGCGACATTGACAACCAGTTTATTGTAACTGCTTCTGTGGTTCAATAGACTCAGCTCCCGCTTGGGAATCAAGGGGTTACGAGTTCAATCCTGCGCCCCTCCGTTTTGAGAAGTAAACTGCTCTTATTCTTACTGTTTTAGAATAAAAGCATACATTTGATTTCAGTCTATAACAGCCGGTGCAGTTTATGATCCTTGTAAAGGTTAGCTTTTTTTTTTTTTTTATTCACTTTTCATTCTCTCAGTCGCTGCTCAGAATCAATCCATACAACCCCATCTGACATGGCTGTTTTCACTAAAGACGCGCTATAGCTTTGCAGTGTACCACGATGCATACTAACCCCAAAACCGGGTTTTGAAACACAAACGCTGGCGAAGCTGCCTTCTTCGTATCTCACCGTCACTTGCTTTTCTTTTTATTCAGTTTTATTGAGTGTTCCTGCCAGTCCCCGCATGTTGCTGTATGCTGTTTCTTTTGTACCCAGGACATGCAGAGGAAAGAATGGTAAAGACCAGTAACTTCGGCGCTATATGCAATCATCAGACACTCCCCATCTGCCCGTGTCGTTCAAACACAGGAACATATATTGGTGTAAAGTATAACAAAAGTGCACTTTTATTCAAGTGCACTTTTTCCATCGCCTTTTCCTGTAAGAAGCAATGTACACACTTCTCTCTATGCTGTAGTTTCTATTACACACCTGAAAGAAAGAGACAATATATGTGAAAATATAATCGCACTAATGCAATTTTATTTGAAAACGAACAGCGTCAGATCGGTGTGAATTTATGCAGGAACTGGAAATTCTCTGATGCGGGACCTTCCCCAGGGAAGAAAGTACAGTGTCAGGTGCTCATTCAGTGTGATAGAAACCATAGCACAGAGAGGTGTGTACACGACAACGAGTACACGTGTCGTAAATATAGGAAGGGAACTGTTAATATTTGAATGTGATGATTTTATATAGCACGGAATGAAAATCAGCACTTCTTAGCATTGCACCATGCAAGCTGTCGTATCAATCGCCTACTGTAACTTGCTTTCTTTTTTCTTCGGTTATACAGGTAGTTTTGAATAAAAGTGCACTTGTTTTGTTTGCGAAATGAAGTGTCTGCGTGCACTTTTCGTGGCATTACACGTGTATTTTTTGAGCATGCCCGCTTGAGCAGTATAAAAGTATTGAAAAGTATAACAAAACAACGGGCAGATGGGGAGTGTCTGATGATTGCATATAGCGCCGAACTTACTGCTCTTTACTATTCTCTCCTCTGCGTGCCCTGGAGTACAAAAGAAACAGAATACAGACGCGCTATAGCTCTGCGTTGTACCACGATGCATACTAATGCCCCCCCCCCCGGTTCTGACACACAGACGCTGGCGAAGCTGCCTTCTTCGTATCTCACCGTCACTTGATTTTCTTTTTATTCAGTTTTATTGAATGTTCCTGCCAGTCCCCGCATGTTGCTGTATGCTGGATATTTTCACATGTATTGTCCCTTTCTTTCAGGTGTGTAATAGAAACCACAGCATAGTGAGACATTGCTTCTTACAGGAAAATGCGATGGAAAAAGTGCACTTGAATAAAAGTGCACTTTTGTTATACTTTTACACCAATATATGTTCCTGTGTTTGAACGACACGGGCAGATGGGGAGTGTCTGATGATTGCATATAGCGCCGAAGTTACTGGTCTTTACCATTCTTTCCTCTGCATGTCCTGGAGTACAAAAGAAAAAGCATACAACAACATGCGGGGACTGGCAGGAACACTCAATAAAACTGAATAAAAAGAAAATCAAGTGACGGTGAGATACGAAGAAGGCAGCTTCGCCAGCGTTTGTGTTTCAAAACCCGGGGGTTTGGCGCGTTAGTATGCATCGTGGTACACTGCAGAGCTATAGCGCGTCTTTAGTGAAAACAGCCGTGTCAGATGGGGTTGTATGGATTGATTCTGAACGACTGAGAGAATGAAAAGTGAATAAAAAAAAGCTAACCTTTACAAGGATCATAAACTGCACCGGCTGTTACAGACTGAAATCAAATATATGCTTTTATTCTAAAACAGTAAGAATAAGAGCAGTTTACTTCTCAAAACAGAGGGGCGCAGGATCGAACTTATAACCCCTTGATTCCTAAGCGGGGGCGGAGTCTATTGAACCACAGAGGCAGTTACAAGAAACTGGTTGTCAATGTCGCATGTTAAGGCGGCTTTTTGTTTCTGCAGTATAATTTTGAATAAAAGTGCAATTGTGTTATTCTTGTGAAAATGTTTCTTTGCTATTTGGACTTCAGGCTTCATACATTATATAGTTTATGTCTACATTTTGTCATCTACTACTAGAATATAAAAAACGTTTCTGTTTTAACAATGTGTTGAAACAGATTACTGTAGAAACTGAACAGACATGAAATGCGTGTGTTCCAAACAATGATCTATTATTTCTACTCTAAAACTCCACTTCACTCCCAGATACTCAATCAAGGCATGAGCTAAGAGAAGTTCGTGCACGTTCTAAATTGGTGGGGGGATGGAATAGCCGGCTGCTCCTAGCTTCTCTTTATCAACACATTTAGAAGACAAAGGGCGCTGGCGGAGAGGTGTGAAGGGATTTAAGAAGCAGTTTAAGGTGGGACGGAATTACGAGTTTTTTCGTAGGCTCTGGTAATTCTAGTGTTAAATTGTATATCCAGTTACTCAAACCCAGGAAAGGCTGAGCAAAGCGCTTAGGGGGCAGAGCCCACTAGTAAGTAAAAAGAGAGAGAGATAAATTAAATATTTATATATTGTGGTCCCCGGCCGGGCTCCCAGGAGGACGTGAGGAGGGCTTGTGCCTCCTCCAGACCGCGAGGGGGCATCCGTCCTGGTTCTGTTGGGGGCCGCGGGTAGAGGGCTTGGAAGCCCAGCCCTGTAGGGACCCGTGGCCACCGCCAGGCGGCGCTCCGATGCCGGTTTATCCGTGTGGTCGCCGGCCGGGCTGGAGCCCGCTGGGACGCCTTGGAGGACCAGAGGAGGGCGTGTGCCTCCTCCAGACCGAGAGGGGGCGTCCGTCCTGGTTATGCAGGAGGCCTCGGGTAGGGGGCTTCGAAGCCCAGCCCTGTAGGGACCCGTGGCCACCGCCAGGCGGCGCCACAGTGCCTTATTGTCCCGGGAGCCTGGCACTTCCGCCACACCAGGAAGTGCCGGGGGGAAGACGACACGGGACACCCGGACGGCTTCCGGGTGCGCAGCCGGCACTTCTGCCACACAGGGGTGTGGCTAACGCTAATTGCCGGGATATATGTATATGTATATATGTATATATCTATACTAATAAAAGGCAAAGCCCTCACTGAATCACTCACTGACTGACTGACTGACTCATCACTAATTCTCCAACTTCCCGTGTAGGTAGAAGGCTGAAATTTGGCAGGCTCATTCCTTACAGCTTACTTACAAAGTTAAGCAGGTTTCATTTCGAAATTCTACACGTAACTGTCATAACGGTCGATAACGGTCGACAATGTCCGCCATGTTGAACTTTCTTATTTATGGCCCCATCTTCACGAAATTTGGTAGGCGGCTTCCCTGCGCTAACCAAAACCGATGTATGTAATTATTTCGGTGGTATGACGACATTGACGGCCGCCATATTGAATTTTCCAAAGTCACAAATTTTCAAACTTCCCGTGTAGGTAGAAGGCTTACCCCATCTTCACGAAATTTGGTAGGTGGCTTCCCGGCGCTAGCCAAAACCGATGTACGATACTTATTTCGGTGGTATGACGCCATTGTCGGCCGCCATATTGAATTTTCCACACGTCACTAATTCTCCAACTTCCTGTGTAGGTAGAAGGCTGAAATTTGGCAGGCTCATTCCTTACAGCTTACTTACAAAAGTTAAGCAGGTTTCATTTCGAAATTCTACGCGTAATGGTCATAATGGTCAACAACATCTGCCATGTTGAACTTTCTTATTTATGGCCCCATCTTCTCGAAATTTGGTAGGCGGCTTCCCTCCACTAACTGAAACCAATGTACGTACTTATTTCGGTAGTATGATGCCACTGTCGGCCGCCATATTGAACTTTTCAACAGTTTTTGTTACTTATGGGCCCATCTTCAAGAAATTCTATCGATCAAAGAACTGTCACTTACCGAGTGGTTTCCATGCCTGGAGATACCACCTACCTTTTCCATTCTCTTTGTTACATATTGCACGGCCATATCAGGCTCACTCTTGATATCCGGAGGAACATTCTGTCTTATGTATTGAATGACTGGGACAGGTTCAAGGTGTGGACTGATGACGGTACAGGAGATAATTATACTACACAGGAGCACTAGAAGAGTGAAATGCTTAAGCCCTTCACCTATGATTCTGCATGTGAGTTGATGGCTGCCGCTGAATTGTTCGGTTGTCGCCTTTAAGTGTACCGAAATGGCCAAATATTTTACACCTTTTGACAACCGCCAATGCCTCTTAAACATCTTAGATTCACAGGTGACGATTTCAGTAGTAGACACTTTGATGTTTATGAATGTTTAAACTCTCAAAAGCTGGATGTGATTTTATCGATGAAACCGGTTGTGTGCTTACAACGCTTCACAGATGCCAAATGTCACTTCAACACAACAAATCCTGCAAATACTGTCGTATTTGAAACAAACCATGAAACTCAAACCGATTATGACAGCAGCAATCCAAGCTGTGAGATTTGAGACAAGATTACTGTTCACATGGCCAACTGTAAGTTACATGCTCAAGAGTAAGCTCAGCGCACAGCTTGGTCATATTACAACCGGAGGGCCGAACTGACAACATGGTATACAAAGAGATCCTTAACAAATAATTATTGGCATATTGTCCCACAGTTTAAAAAGGTTTAATTTTCTTCTTAATAAAAATTTTAATGCAGTACTTCACCGCTGCGAAGCGCAGGTATTTTGCTAGTATACTAATAAAAGGCAAAGCCCTCACTGACTGACTGACTGACTGACTGACTCATCACTAATTCTCCAACTTTCCATTTAGGTAGAAGGCTGAAATTTGGCAGGCTCATTCCTTACAGCTTACTTACAAAAGTTGGGCAGGTTTCATTTCGAAATTCTACACATAACGGTCGACAACGTCCGCCATGTTGAACTTTCTTATTTATGGCCCCATCTTCACGAAATTTGGTAGGTGGCTTCCCTGCGCTAACCGAAAGTGATGTACATACTTATTTCGATGGTATGACACCACTGTCGGCCGCCATATTGAACTTTCCAACGTCACTAATTTTCCAACTTCCCGTGTTGGTAGAAGGCTGAAATTTGGCAGGCTCATTCCTTACAGATTACTTACAAAAGTTAAGCAGGCTTCATTTCGAAATTCTACACGTAACGGTCATAACGGTCGACAACGTCCGGCATGTTGAACTTTCTTCTTTATGGCGTCATCTTCACGAAATTTGGTATGTATGATGCCACTGTCGGCCGCCGTCTTTGTTACTTATGGACCCATCTTCAAGAAATTTGGTACGTGGGTTCCCAACGCTAACTGAATCCTACTTACGTACATATATACGTCTATAGCCTGCTGCTCGGTCACTGTGTGAGGCGGCGTTGGGCCCCCCATCCCAACGCCTCCCACGTTGTTGGCTGCCTGCCTATATAAGGCCGTCTCGCTCCAGTCTCTACATTCTCTTCCTTGCTTTGCCACAGGATTCACGTCTCCCTGCTGATAACTACAGCCTTTTTATTTAATCCATGGCTTCTCTGCTGTTTTATTGTTCATTTATTATGATTATAGTTATTGTGTAGGTATTTTAGACTTACTTTACATTGTTCAGGTACCCATTTCCTTTATCATTCCAACCGTACCCCCATTAACATGTCTATCGAGGTGATCACCATCGATCAAAGAACTATCACTTACCGAGTGGTTTCCATGCCCGGAGATGGCACCTACCTTTTCCATTCTCTTTGTTACATATTGCATGGGCATATCAGGCTCACTCTTGATATCCGGAGGAACATTGTGTCTTATGTATTAAATGACTGGGACAGGTTCAAGGTGTGGACTGATGATGGTACAGGAGGTAATTATTCTACACAGGAGCACTAGAAGAGTGAAATGCTTAAGCCCTTCACCTATGCATCTGAGTTGATGGCTGCCGGTGAATTGTTCGGTTGTCGCTTTCAAGTGTACCGAAATGGCCAAATATTTTACATCTTTTGACAACCGCCAATGCCTCTTAAACATCTTAGATTGACAGGTGACGATTTCAGTAGTGGACACTTTGATGTTTATAAATGTTTCAACTCTCAAAGGCTTGATGTGAAGTTATCGATGAAACCGGTTGTATACTTACAATGCTTGACAGATGCCGAATGTCTCTTCAACACAAGTCCTACAAATACTGTCGTAATTGAAACAAACCATGAAACTCATGCTCAAGAGTAAGCTTAGCGCACAGCTTGGTCATATTACAAAAGGAGGGCCGAACTCACAATGTGGTATACAAAGAGATCCTTAACAAATAATTATTGGTATATTATCCCTCAGTTTAAAAAGGTTTAATTTTCTTCTTAATAAAAATTTTAAGGCAGTACTTAGCCGCTGCGATGCGCGGGTATTTTGCTAGTATATATATATATATATATATATATATATATATATATACAGTGGTACCTCGGTATACATCTGCTTTGGAATAAGTCCAACTTGGTATACGTCCTGTTTGGACAAAAAAAATTTAGCTTGGTGTACTACCTTTGTTTGGAATACGACTCGCGTGCTAACCCTGTTTACCTCTCTCGAGCCACGACTGCCCACGAGCGTTATTGCGCCAGTTGCTAGCATTCAGTGAACAACCCGCGCTATAACTCTCTGTGAACTTTCACATGTGTGATATAGCGGGTCCACAGCTCCTGTCAAAGTCTAGCTTTAAAATAAATAATCACCACGCTCGCAGCTTGGTGAGGGGCGTGTGGTTATGTGGCTGAAGGTTGTCAGGGCAATTAGCGATGTGGGCGTTTCTCACCAAAGTGCACTTGTGAGGGTCCGTCCGCATTCATGATTGTTCCTGGGGCTGCTTATCTTGATAAACAGAAGCGCGAGTCAGCTAGAAGGGAAGTAAAAAGAAAAAAAAGATGGGAGGTTGAGTTAGTGAGAGAGAGAGGGCTGCTTATCTTGATAAACAGAAGCGCGAGTTGGCTTGAAGTAAAAAGAAAGAACAGACGAGAGAGAGAGAGTGAGCAAGAGCGCGCATGGATGAAGTGGCTGAAGCAGGCAGTCCGAAGGTCAGCTGCAAGTAGGGCGACTCCCCAGTTGGGCTTCTTGTTTTTTTTTTTTTAAAGAATGCTTCCTGCTTTTAACATTGTTGTTTTTAAGAATAATTTTTTCTATTGTTTTTAACCTCCACGTTTCACTTCTGATTTTATGGATTATTTAATGAAACTTTGGAGACTGCACTTTAATTTGAACACCTTGTTTTGTTAATTGTTTTAATAAAGGCACTTTGCACTTTTTCACCATCCCCTTGCTTTGTTGTTACCGATGAGGTTAGCAACGAGGCACATTACCAATGGTGTAGGATTCAAGGGCTCCCCGGCAGCAGAAGGGAGCATACAGCAAACCTGCATCGTCACAACGTGATTTTGTGTTTTTTTCATGTAAATTTGAATTGATTGTTGAAAAGTATGAAGGTGGCATGCATATCTGGGACATGGCTGTTGCATACCGTTTGCCGAGAACAACGGTATCTACGATTGTGAAAAACAAAGTTGTTATTAAAAAGTAAAGTGAGGTAAAATTTTCATTTATTTCATCTAATTGCTTTTGTATTTATGTATTTTAGTATTAAGCAGTGTTTAAATTATTTTATACAACCCCATCAATGTATAATATGCCAATAGCAATAGGATTTTTTTTTTCATGGGAACGGATTAATCATTTTCCCATTATTTCTTATGGGAAAAATTTGTTTGGTATACGTCCTGTTTGGTATAAGTCAAACGGTCTGGAACGGATTAAGGACGTATACCGAGGTTCTACTGTATATATATATATATATTGTGACATGTGAGTCTCTTTCTTGCACCCCAAAACACGAGGCTGAATCTCAGTACTTAAAACAGGAACAGCACGGTTATTTATTGTAGCGGGATCTACCACTCTCCTATACACAGACACAGCAATCAGACAGGGTTGTGACCAGGTTAATGGCTAAGTAATATTATTCCCTGCATTTACAATATTTCTTGCATCACCCATCAACAGCAGGCACTTGTAGCACGAACATAATCTTTTAGGATTTGTTTTCACGGCGAGCTGCTACAGTACTGGGAGCCTGTGGTTGCCCCAGTGACTGATATGCTGTCTTACACTAATGCTGCATTTGCGCTTCAGGACTCTCTTCGGTGTGTCATCCCGAGTTTAGAAACCTTATTCTATATATATATATATATATATATTGTAATAAGATGAGACGAGAGGCGTGGAAAGGTTTGGGGCAGCCACCCATTAATTCGGTTTCCTGGCTGCAAAAGCACTTAATGCATATTATTCAAGTTTACACAACAGAGTCCAAAACAGAACTGCCAGCCAGGGCAAAGGCAGGGGGCTTTATAGCACAGAGGGCGGAAGTGATGTCGTCCTCTGAGCCGGAACCGGAAGTGACACCATCCTAGGGGCCGGAACCGGAAATGATGTCGTCCTTGGCACCGGAACCGGAAGTGATGTGTCCTTCTTGGAAATGTCGGCTCCTGGTGGGATTTCCCGGGGAAGACCTGTAGAGAACTCAGAAAGAGCATTAGCGTACCCCGCCCCCCCAGGGCAGATGTATAATCAGTTCTTTCTAAGCCCTTCAGCTGCCTCCCATGCACACGTGTGTGACAAGACTCCCCCCTCAGCCCACACCCATCGGGTCGGGTGACCTGCACCGAGAGGTCGTGGGCCCTGGAGAGGGCATCGGCGTTGGCATGAAGAGACCCCTGTCGATGAACTGCTGCAGGTCAAGAAACCACCCCGTGACCCGTGGATTCGACTCCCTATGAAGGGCCATCCACTTCAGAGGTGCATGATCCGTCACCACAGTGAACACGCGACCCAAGAGGTAGTACCACAGCTGAGTCACCGCCCATTTAATCGCCAGAGCTTCTTTTTCCACCGCCGCGTACCTGGTCTCCCTGTCCAACAGTTTCCGGCTCAGGTACATAACGAGGTGTTCAACACCGTCGACGCTTTGGCTCAACACGGCTCCCAAGCCTGTGTCCGAAGCGTCCGTCTGGTCTACTGCTCTAGTTGTCTATGGTGTCTTCCCACTGATTTCTATTCTCCTCTCCTACAGTCGGATTGCTATTGAAGCCCTGAGGATTTCTTCAACAGGTGGAAAAAGTAAAGTTTTCAGCACTTGTGTCACCCACCTGCTTGTGGTCGGACTCTTTTATGTTCCAATTACATTATTTTATATATTGCCAGGAGTGGGAGTCACGATACCAACAGAAACTTACAACGTTATGTTTATTGTTGGAAATGCAGTGCCGTTGATGATGAACCCTGTTATCTACAGTTTTAGGAATACAGAAATAAATAAAAGCATTCGTAAACTCTTTACTAGGAAAAGGTCAACTATGTTAATGAGGTAATTATATATGCCATATATATAAGTTGTACTATACTTACTAATACGTTAATGAAATGCAGTGCCGTCAATGATGAACCCCGTTATCTACAGTTTTAGGAATAAAGAAATAAATAAAAGAATTCATAAAATGTTTATTAGGAAAAGGTCAACTCTTTAAATGAGGAAAGTATATATACTGTACATGAATTGTACTAAATTTATTCTTACACTTATGGAATTGTAGCTTCTTACAAATTGATGCATTGACTGTTGAATATTGAAGATTGTCAAGTAACATTTTGTTTCTTTTTAATGTCCAGGTAATATTTTAAATGAAATAAAGTCAAATGTAGAGTATATTTCATAACTGTTAGTTGTAAATGAAGGGTAGTTATGCTCAGACTGTAAAAAGCCTGAGTTGGACCATATAAGGGGTGTAGGGTATATAATAGTGTCTAGGTGTGCTCTGTCTCTTTTCCAGCATGCTGACCAGAACTGCACATCTGGGCACCGCTTAACTTAATAGGCAGAAAACGAAAAATAAACCTCTAGTCTTAAGTAGAAAATGCTACTTCTAGGTTTTCAATATTTTTAAAGTCATTGACAAAATGTGTTTAATTAAATACTGAGTAACATACTCAGGGATCGCAGTGGAAATTAGGAGGAAGTACATTCAAGTAGGAATTCAGAAGACTCTCCTCCAACCAAAGGGTGGTAAGAATATACTGTAGATCCAACTGTATTTGTCCCCTGAGGGAAATTTGGCTTTTTACAGAAGCTCATTAAATAAATAAGTAAACAGATAGATAAATAAAGGATATATATGTGTGGAGAAGAAAGAAGGAGGTGAGTGTATTCCAAGAAAAAAATCAGCTTAATTATTGTCAAGTCAGGGACATCCTCAAAATATTTATTCAGACAGGAGCCTTCACTCAAACACATTCAGCATACAAGCATTGACAATGACATCTTCCTGCATTCGCTCCCTTCTCAGATCAAAAGAACAGATAGCCTTCCTGCACAAGTGAGGAGACAGAAAGTGCGCACACAGGCCAGGTCTGTGGCAGGTTTTAAATGTTCCCCGCATCAATCGGTGGACGACAGATGTATTATGCAGGGAGCCTGCGAGCTTGCAGTTGCATCGGCAGTGGACAACCAGTCCAGTTATATATATATACGTAGTGAGACACAAAAATAACCGGACTGGGTTTGGGTCTTTCCTGGAAAACTGTCTGGAGGTCGGCTGGATGTGAATAATAGAACTATATCCCCTCCTACACGCCTTCTCAAACCACCAACCAGCTAGGTGAATAGCCCGGTCAGTATTTGCACAAAAATCGGTACACGAATTGCATCGATAATATTGGGTGAAAAAATCGAACAGTGAATCAACATCAAATTTTTTGCGAATTTTCTCTTTTTCCGTAAAGCAGTTTTTGACTGACAAAAACATTCCTGTCCTTGATTATTTTCCCTATTTTCCTGATTTAGCTCCCAGTGATTTTCATTTGTTCCCGAAAATCAAAAGTGACCTGAAGAGAACACATTTTCCTTCAATGGATGAAGTGAAGACAAAAACGGAAAGCCTGTTAAAGAGCCTCAAGCAAGAAGACTTCCAGCACTGTTTCAACCAATGGAAGATATGTATGGTGCGGTTTAGAGATCGGTTGGTGGGAGTATATAAAAGGTGACAATGTCTAGAATGCTGTAATTCATCAATAAATATTTTTTTTACCAATCCGGTTATTTTTGTGCCTCACT
Organism: Polypterus senegalus; assembly: GCF_016835505.1. Taxonomy (NCBI): domain Eukaryota; kingdom Metazoa; phylum Chordata; class Cladistia; order Polypteriformes; family Polypteridae; genus Polypterus; species Polypterus senegalus. Next base: position 15,885,538 of record NC_053155.1, read on the forward strand.
TCGTAAAATGCCTTACAAAAGTATTCACCCCCCTTTGTTGCATTGTAATCTGGGATAAAAATGGAATATTAATGAGGTTGCACCTTTTGATTACCACTTTGAAGGTGCAAAATATTTTTATTGTGACAGACAAAAAAACACAAATCTGGAGTGTGCATAGGTATTCACTCCCAAAGTCAATTCTTTATAGAGCCCTCTTTTGCTGCAATTCTAGCTGCAAGTCTCTTATTGAATGTCTCCATTAGCTTAGCACACCTAGTCAATGTGACTTTTGACCATTCCACAGTCTCCAGACTGCTCCAACTTCTTCAGGTTTGTTGATTGTGTTGGTGTGCAGCCATGTTAAAGTCACGGATTCCGTAATTGAACTGAGGTCTGGGCTTTGACTTGGCCATTCCAAGACAGTCAGATGTTTCCCTTTAAACCACTCCAGTGTAGCTTTAGCAGTATGTTTAGGGTCATTTATTGTCTGCAGCTGCATAAAGATTGTCATTCATATCACACCCGGTAAAATCTATTCTATGTAGTGTATGTCTCTCGTTCCCATAACCTTGGAGAAGTGCAGTACGTCTTGACAGAAAGACATGGCCTAGCAACTGCCTCATCCTAGTCGAGGATATGCACACTTTCCAAATTTTGTTTTTCTTGCTAGTGCTCTTCATTTAAACCCTCCTGTTATGTTGCAGGTCAAATTGACCCATTTTAAAGTTTAAAAATCTAAAAAAAAACAGTTAAAAGTATTTTTTCAGTATGAAACTTCTGCTTGGCTTAATAAGTGTAATCAACATATAAAATGAAAATGGTCCACAACATAGATGCTGTTCTGGTCAATTTGACCCAGCAGTCAAAGTAGAGGTTAAAGGGGTCAGAAGTGTCAGGTACTATTTGTTTCTTTGCAACTGTAAGACATATTTCACCCCAATCACACACATACACACACCCTCTCCCTATTCTATTGACCTCATCTGTAAAGTGCAAGAATGCATGTGTTCTTATGTCTTTTGATGGGAACCTTTTCTCCATTACATTGAGTGGACACTCAGCAGGAGAGGAGCAAAACATATAAAGATTCTCTGCATGGGAGTCCTTCCAACATTGCACTCTGCAGCCACATATGATATCATCCTCTCTGTCAGAGCTTTACAAAATGAGCAGCAGACGTAAACAGGTGACAGCCCTGGAGGCTCTGGAACTCATCTTTGATCATGAATGTGAAATAGAGGATGATGTGACTGAAGCTGAAGTCCATCTTGAGGTCAGTTCTGAGTCTGATGATTCTGATTATGAACCAAATGAGGAAACTGCTATTCATATCCCTCCAAGCAAGACATTCACATCAGAAAAAGATGAAATACAGTGGTCTTCATCCCCAAATATACATCAGGCAAAACTGTCTGCAAAAAGCATAATAAAGTCAGTGCCAGGGCCCACTAGGATGGCAGTGACTTGTGTGACAGACATCAAGTCATCTTTTGAGCTGGTCATGCCCAAATCAATACAGAAAATCATTCTCGAAATGACTAATCTAGAAGGAAGCCGTGTTTTGGGGGTGAAGTGGAATGAACAGGATAAAATGGATTTACATGCATATTTGGAGGTGGCTGGGGTCTATAAGTCAAAGAATGAATCAACAGCCAGTCTGTAGGAAGCAGAAACAGGCAGGGCTATATTTCATGCCATAATGTCTCTAGAAACTTCACATTTTCTCCAGGGTAATCTGATTTGATAATCGAGAGACAAGGGCTGTCAGACAGGAGAGAGACAAGCTGGCAGCTATTAGGACAGTGTGGGTCAAGTGGGTAGAGCAACTTCCACTACTCTATAACCCAGGCCCTAATGTCTGCCCATCTGGACAATATATGCCTTCCAAAGCAGCTAAATACAGCATAAAAATCTGGGCAGCATGTGATGCAAACACCAGCTATGCATTGAACATGCAGGTTTACACTGGAAAGCTGGTTGGAGGAGCCCCAGGAAAGAATCAGGGTACGAAGGTCGTGCTTGATATGGCACAAGGTCTCAATGGTCACAGCAAAACCCGTGACAATTTTTTCACAAGCTACAACTTATGTCTGGAGCTTCTAAAGAGAAAGCTTATGATTATCAGAATTGTCAGAAAGAACAGGGCTGAACTTCCTGCTGAGCTGCTGGCAACCAAAAACAGGGCCCAACAGTCTTCCATGTTTGCCTTCACAGTCACCACAGTCTTAGTGTCTTACTGCCCCAAAAAGGGGAAAAATGTTGTGCTCATGAGCACCTTGCACAAAAATGCAGAAATCAGCACACGAGAGCACCAGGAACCAACTGTGATCCTAGACAACAATGCCACTAAAGGGGGGGATGGACAACCTGGACAAAGTCGCAGGGTCCTACAGCACCAAGCAAATGACTGTGTGTTGGCCGCTGGTCATCTTTTACAACATGATTGACATATCAGCCTACAACGCATTTGTTCAAGCTGTACACTAGAAGTACTAGCAAAGGAAACAATTAAAACAGAGTGCCATTATGAACAATGCTGCACATCCTCTCTCAGACACACCAACAATGCGGACTTTTAGCCATCGAATTATTCAGCAGAAGTGTGTGAAAAAACGCAATAGGGGTCCTTTATACCAACAGCAATATGTCTGCTCAATGCCTCACTGGGACTATAACTGCCAAGTCAATTTTTTATTTTGTTTTTAGTCACATATTGTTATCATCATCATCATATTATTATTATTATTATTAAAGCCACACTAAAATGGGTAGCCTGTATGGCGGACAGCAATATCCCATGACTGGCCAGGATGCCACTTCAACATATGTTCCGGGGGAGCAACCATAGGCAGCTCAATACCTCCCCCAGGATGCTTGGTGGCAGCCTCCCTGGGTGCCTCAACATCCTGCAGGGCTCCATGGGAGATGGAGTCCTTCACAGCCCGGTTGGGAGCTGGGGTGGCCACCAGTGAGTGCTGCATGGATTCCTGAGCCAGGCTGGACAAGAAACCAGAAACAGGTGATCAAGCACCTGGAGCACTTCCGGGTGAACTATAAAAGGAGCCAGCAACCACCACTCAGGAACCAGAATTGGGAGGAGGAGGATGAGGTTGCCTAGGAGGAGTGGTGGTGGAAGAGAAAGAGAAGAGTGTTTTGCTTTGTTTCACGTTGTGTGTTGGTGCTTGGGACTGTTTTGTATCTGTGGGTACGGGAAAGATGTAGCCCACAGATGAAGAAAAATAAAAGTCTTTGCTTTTATATGTGCCCCCAGTGTCCATCTGTGTTCTACGTTCCTACCCTCACCTTCAGTCATGAGCTATGGGTAGTGACGGAAAGAACGAGATTGCGAATACAAGTGGATGAAATGAGTTTCCTCCGTAGGGTGTCTGGGTTTTCCCTTAAAGATAGGGTGAGAAGTGCAGTCATCCGGGAGGGGCTCAGGGTAGAGCCGCTGCTCCTCCACATCGAGAGGAGTCAGATAAGGTGGCTCGGGCTTTTGATCAGGACGCCTCCTGGACGCCTCCCTGGTGAGATGTTCTGGGCACGTTCAACCGGGAGGAGGACCAAGGACACACTGGAGGGACTATGTCTCCCGGCTGGCCTGGGAACGCCTTGGGATTCTCCCGGAAGAGCTAGAAGAAGTGGCCGGGGAGAGGGAAGTCTGGGCCTCTCTGCTCAAGCTGCTGCCCCCGCGACCCGTCCTCGGATAAGCGGAAGAAGATGGATGGATGGATGGATGTCCAAGATAACATCATGTAGAGATCTGAAGGTTCTAAAGTCCTGCCCTCCTCCATACTGCTTGTTGGTTGATTATATGTGTCTATATTTCTTTGTGTGAAGAAAAACATTCCAACATTTGTGCAAAATGTACTTTTATCCAGTTTCCATCTGTCCCCATGTTCTTCTTAAAATGTTTTTTCAAGCTGGGATGTATAGTTCTAATTCCTTTCATAATTTTAAACACTTCATGTCATCTCTTAATCTACATTTGCTTAAACTGAAAAAGACCAACTCCTTTAATCGCTCCTCACAGCCATAACTTCTCAGTCCCCTGATTAGCCTTGTTACTGTCCTCTGAGCTTTCTCTAGTGCTGTTGTGTCTTTCTTTGTAATATAAAGGCCACAACTGTATTCTGGACAGATAGATACATGTAGTTTCATTTACAGTATATAGTGCTTTTCTAGACACACAAATAAAAAACAACAACAGCATGTATTTCTAGAGCACATTTTCATACAAATGATGTAGCTCAAAGTGCTTTACAGGATGAAGAAAGAGAAAAACGATAAAATATAAAGATACAATTAGGCAATACTAATTCATATAGAGTAAAAGTAAGGTCCAATGGGCAGGGAGGACAGAAAAAACTAAAAAACTACACACTGCTGGAGAAGAAAAAAAAATCTGCAGGGGTTCCGAGGCCACGAGACAACCCAGCCCCCTCTAGGCATTCTACCTAACATAAATCATCTCAATCAGTCCTCATGGTTTACAAGCTTCTCATGGAAGAACTTGATGATGACGGCCAAGTGGACTTCTGGTCTTCAATACATCAATGTAGGGACATCACGGTGATTTGATGGGGGGGGTGGGGGTGCAGATCACCACAACAGAAAACTGGAAAAAAAAAGAACAAGTAGGGGTTAGTACAGATTGTGGAGTCACCATAAATGGTAATAATAATTAAATGCATATACAAAATATCAGGATTAAACTAAAATGAAGCTATGAGAAAGCCATGTTAAAATTTTTTGCAGTTTTTTAAAGTGCTCCACTGTATTAGCCTGGCGAATTTCTATCAGTCAGCTATTCCAGATTTTAGGTTTATAACAGCAGAAGGCTGCATCACCAATTCTTTTAAGTTTAGCTCTTGAAATTCTAAGCAGACACACATTTGAAGATCTAAGGTTACGATTTGGAGTGTAAGGTGTAAGACATTCCGAAATATAAGATGGAACAAGATTATTTAAGGCTTTGTAAACCATCAGCAGTATTTTAAAGTCAATTCTAAATGACACAGTTAAACAATGTAGTGACATCAAAACTGGAGAGATGTGCCGTATTTTCTTTTCCTAGTTAATATTCTAGCAGCTCCATTCTGCACTTGTTGCAATCAATTGATGTCTTTCTTGGATGGTCATGAGAGAAGTGCGTTACAGTAATCTAATCAACTGAAAACAAAAGTGTGAACTAATTTTTCAGCATCTTGCACTGTTATAAAAGGTCTAACTTTTGCTATATTTCTTAGGTGAAAAAAATGCTATCCTAGTAATCTGATTAATATGTGATTTAAAATTCAAGTCAGAGTCAATAATTACCCCTTGATTCTTTACCTATGTCTTGACTTTTAATCCTAATGGATCAAGTTTATTTCTAATACCCTCATTATATCCATTTTTGCCAATCACTAAAATTTCTGTTTTCTCCTTATTTAGTTTGAGAAAATGACTACTCAACCATTCAGAAACACAAGTACGACATTGTGTCAGTGAATCAACAGAGTCAGGGTCGTCAGGTGCTATTGATAAATACAGTTGTGTGTGATCAGCACAGCTGCAGTAGCTCACGTTATGCCCAAAGATAATCTGACCTAACGGAAGCATGTAAATCGAAAAGAGCAGCAGACCCAGGATAGAGCCTTGTGGAACACCATACAGAATATCAGGTGTCTTTGAAGTATAATTGCCACAACTAACATGAATTTTCTACCTGCCAGGTAGGACTCAAACCAATTTAAGACATTACCAGAGAGACCTACCCATTGACTAAGGCGATTTCTAAGAATATTGTGGTCAATAGTATCAATTGCGGTATAAAAGCAAACAAAGCACTTTACATAGACAGTGGGGAGTCACTTCCTCCATTAAATCAATATCAACCACCTGGATGATGCACCAACACCTACCTCCATCTTTAATTATGATTATTTTTATAGACCTAGATTCTACATATAGGAGTACAGTATTATTGTTGTAAAGTTTTTGTACTTGGTTTGTTTTGTTGTGTGCTATAATATTATTGGTTGCTGCTGTAAATCATGTTGAAATGTTCTTATATACTGTATATTGTACTGATGGTTATATTTTGCTGTTCTTTTAGACAAATTCCTAAAAATATACATGGCTTTTCAGTTTAAATCAATTTGATCCCAAGCACATTCAGGTTAGGTTGACTAACGTCTCAAAATTTGCCCAATGTGATTGACTGTGGACAGGTTTGTGAATGTGCCCTGCAAATGGACTGGCACCTCATTCACAAATGCTTTCTTAACTCAAGCTGCTATCTAGGAATATATTAAATCAAGTGATTTTTCTGCTTTTCTACTACTTTTCCATATTAGTTCATTCCTAAATGCAACTGAGTCAGATGTCAGGGAAGAGTACAATAGAAGAATACACCAAATTGAATGAATGGTTTAAATTCTTGATAACCAAACAAAGAAAAGTTTATCAGCTCATATTATTCACAAATACAGTATGCTAGTGCATAGTAAAATGACTAACAGTATGAACTGAGGACTCATGATGGCACCGTGTCATTGATATCACCTCTTGCCATCTCTCAATGTGTGATGACATCTGTGTTTCGTTAGACATTAAAGTGACAAATAATCTAAATACTGTATGTGACATACTGCCAATCTGAGCAATTAGAGTGGTAGACAAGCATTAGATTAAATGTCCAATTCACACAAGGCAAGTATGTGAAAAACACTGCACTTAAGATACCACTTTGTCATTAACAAGATATCACAGGGGAAATCGTTCTAAATACAGCAGTTACTTGGGTCTCCTGTGTGTTTCTTTCACAATAAAAGAACTAAGCCATAATAAACAGAGATGTGCAAATGTAGGATGTTTGAGGCTTTTCAGATTTGCATCCTTAAATCAGTCTCTGTTAGCAGCAACAAAAATTTTATTTCTTGTGTTTCTGTTAAATTATCAAACAATTTTAACACATAGAATTCAGAATTATAATGAGAAAGATTCCACTGAGAAAGTTCAAAACTTAGAAGGTGAACAGGATGCACACCTTAGAAAGAACGAGAGAACATAGCCAGAACTGTAGAAAAAATCCGAATGGTACTTTTCATGCATTTATCTAACAAATTGTACTGTTCATTTGTACTGATTTGTTTTTACAGTGTGGTCTACTCATACTAGTCAGATGTTCTGCATGTGTTTTCCTTTGATTTGCACAACATAATTTGAGAGTTTTGTGGCTCCAAAATGCCCCGAGTGACATCATTCTCATTTATCATTCTCTGTATTTTAACAGATGACCATATGATGCCCACTTAGTGTGGTTAAGTTATTTGGTATTCCTGTCTGTAAAAGTAGATGAATGAGTAAGGAAGAGAAATACGTTACTTTCTCCAAAACATGCTCATTTCCAATATTTTACATATATACTTACTACATCAACAATCCGCATCCTAATATTTGGTTTTATCACTCATTAGATTTATGAAGATGAACAATGCTGCCATCATCGTCTCAGAATTTGCACTGCAATGTGTCATTGAAGAACATTATGATTTGTGTTCTTGTTTTTAGAGTGTGGCCTAGAGTGGGCATCTTCCCGTACTTCACATCATAAGACTGATGTCTTATTGAAACAGGCATTAACTGTTGATCCCTTCTGTGATGCACTGAAATTGTTGATGAAATTGCCATCTGTTTGAGATTTGTACTAACAATGTCCCCAGATGTACTTCCTCTGGACCAACAGCTTGGTGGAAATTGGCTCGTTTAAAAAGTTCTGCTCATGTCATTCACTGCAACAGCAACATTTGAATCAAGCCGTCTTGTAGGAAGATAACTTTGATATAAAAGTAAGAGCAGAAACAGAATTTTCACTTGGGGAGTGTTTTAATTACAATTGCATTTGAACTTGCAATCTGTAAACAGATAAACAGATACATTCCTTGGCACATACTGTTTTTCCATTATGTTTTTGACTTTTACCACATTTCAATGTTTTTTCTTAGCTCATGTCTGCTTTTTCTATAGATATAAATACTTCCAATCTACACTGAATTAGTGTAAGTGTTCAGCAAATTAGAGATGTTAAGTTTTACAAATGTTGAGAAGCCTTATTCTAAAGAAGAAATCTAAGAAATGGCTAAAATCAAATTTTGGGATATCATCAGGCCCTGTGAGATAGCTAAAATGATCACTCGTACATTTTGTGAGGTTCAAGAGTTGCTGTGTGGTGTGCTGTTAGTTTCCCACATTAGGTATCTTCTGTTTCTTCTATGATTCAAACAGAAAACTGTTTCCTGCAGAGTTACATGGAAGATATCCTAATGTTTCTTTTATAATTCTTTAGATTTATGAAGATGAACAACGCTACCATCAGCATCTCAGAATTTATACTTCAGTGCGCCATTGAATCAAAGCAGAAGACCATTACGATTTGTGTTCTCGCATTCATCTACTGCTTATCCATGTTTGGAAATCTACTGGTGATCATGATCATAATCCTGAACCCTCAACTCCATGTTCCAATGTACATCTGCATTGTCATCTTGGCAGTGATAGACCTAGCAAACGGCTCAATTCTTATTCCTAAGATGCTCTCAATCCTTCTGCTCAGCTCTCCAGTGGTGCCTTATGCTGCCTGTGTGTTGCAGATGTTTCTTTTTCTTCATGTTGAGGAAATGGAATCCTTTCTCTTAGCTTTTATGGCCTTTGATCGCTACGTTGCTGTCGTTTACCCTTTACAATATTCTTCAGTCATTACTAATAAAACAATTGCGATTGGTGTCTTAGTGTTAAATATGTTTGCAATAGTTTTCAACTTGCAAATGCTCATTTTTGTTTCTGAGCTTTCATTTTGTCATACTAACATCCTGCCTTTCTGTTTCTGTGACTATGCTACCATGGTTCATGTTTTTTGTTCTGAAGATCCTAAGATCCTTGATACCCATGACTTCTGGTCTAGTTGTCTATGGTATCTTTCCACAGGCCTTTATTCTCCTATCCTACAGTTGGATTGCTATCGAAGCACTGAGGATTTCTTCAGCAGGAGGGAAAAGTAAGGTTTTCAGCACTTGTGTGACCCATCTGCTTGTGGTTGGACTCTTTTATGGTCCACTTTCATTATTTTACTTATTGCCAGGAGCGGGAATGACGATAACAACAGAAACTTACAACGTTATGTTTATTGTTGGAAATGCAGTGCCGTTGATGATGAACCCTGTTATCTACAGTTTTAGGAATACAGAAATAAATAAAAGCATTCGTAAACTCTTTACTAGGAAAAGGTCAACTATGTTAATGAGGTAATTATATATGCTATATATATAAGTTGTACTATACTTACTAATACGTTAATGAAATTAAAGCTTATTATAAATTGATTTCTAGACTGTTGGATGTCGAAGACTGTCAAATAGCATTTTTTTTAATGTTACGTCAAGGTAACGTGTTACATTAAAATGTTAGATTTTATTTAATAACTGTTAAACATATAGAAAAGGTAATTATGCTCTGACTCTAACGAGCCTGAGTAAGACCATGTGAGGGATACTGACAGTTCTTCTCTGTTTAGTGTCTAGATCTGCTCAGTGTTTTCTAGTATGCTGACCAGAACTGCAAACATGACACCACTTAACTAAAGGGCCAGATTAGGACAAATAAACCTCTAGTCTTTAGCACAAAATACTATGTGCAGGTTTCCAGCATTATTAAAGTCATAGATAAAGTGTCTTTAAGTAGTGAAATTAAGACAAAGTGCATTCAAGAAGGAATTCAGGAGACACTCCTTCACACAAAGGGTTGTGGGAATATGGAAGAAACTACTAAATCATGTAGCTGAAACAGAAATTTTTAAATGTATCCTGATAAAATGAAACCTTGATGTACTCAATAGTAGTGATGAGCAAAACGGACAAGTTTTGATTTGCATCAAGTTTTGTGAAACTGACACCAAAGTTGCTTTCTCTGGTGGTTTTGCAAGGGCGAAACATGCAACTCACTGAAGACTCTTTTGGGGTTTTAAAGGTTTTTCTAGGTGGAAAATGCAGAATATTTCTCAGTAAAATGTCATTCTTATTTTCAGGTTTATCTGTATTTTCTGCAACTGTGTTAAGCTTGTAATTCATACTACACCTGGTAAAATCAATTCTATGTATGCCTGTCATTTCCATCACGTCGGAGAAGTGTGGTACGTCTTTACTCAAAGACACGTCCTAGGAACCGCCTCATCCTAGCTTGGGATATGCACACTTCTGCTATCTCAATAAAGCTCTTTATTTAAGAACTACAGTAAATGATAAGCAGACACACTAAGAACTAATGAATGAAAATGCTTCAAGACAGGAACTAAATGTCTGTGAATAGCAGACATTTCACTGGAAGTGAAATGCAATTTATTTTGCCAATTTTTAGTTTTTATGCAAATGCCATTTCACACGAATTATTTCGCTTATCACTACTAAATAGCCTCTTTATTTGATGTGCTCTGTAAGTTTTTCGATATGTTTTCTTCTGTGCTTTTTTCCTACAGATGATTAAATTAATCGTACTGCTATTTTATCTTAATTAATCACAAGAGCTCTTTCCTCACTCCAGTTTTTGTTGGGCTAATGGACAATTAAACACATTGTACTTGTTCAGTTCTAGTGATGATGTTTTAAATACATTGACAAAATATTGTAGTATCATAAAAATAAAAAATAGCAATGAACAGTTGGAGGACTTAAATTTGTTACTGTTACTTGACATCTGTACAATTTTGTCAGTTCCATCGTCTGGGTTGTGGAGTTTACGTCCAAAATAATAAAGAGCTCTACGTCCCTGTTGACATTCTCTTTTATGACCTATGGCGATTACTCCAAACAAGTTTTTTTTATCTCCAGACACAGAAATTATGCAAACAGGCAGTGGTTTCTTAATATATAAATATTAAAAACTTAGTATTATTATTATTATTTATAATAATAATAGTAATAATAATAATAATAATTATAATAGTAATAATAAATTGAGATAGTTACATAATCTGCTTTATTAAAACATTAGAACATTAAAGCTCGCCAGTGTTATCCTCTTCTTCTTCTAAAATAACATCAAGTCGAGTTCTGAAGGTCCCTAAAGTATTCCACATTATTTGTCTCTTATTCCATGTGTCTGTGGTTCTCTGTATGAAGAAAAATGTCCTAATGTTTTTGTGAAATTTGCCCTTAACAAGTTTCCAACGGCGTCCCCATGTTCATGATGAACTCATTTTATAATATTCGTCTCGATCCACTGGACTAATTCCTGTCATAATTTGAAACATTTCAATCATGACTCCACCTAATCTCCTTTTGCTTAAACTGTTAAGGCTCAGCTCTTTTCATCTTTCCTCAAAACTCATTCTCAGTATACCTGGAATCAGCCTATTTGTCCTTCTCTGGGCTTTTACCAGTGCTGTCCCTTTTGTAGATTGGAGACCAAACTGCACACAGTACTCCAGATGAGGCCTCACCAGTGTGTTATAAAGCTTCAGCAGAACCTCCTTGGACTTGTACACCATACATCAAGGTGCTATTTAACCTGACATTCTGTTAGCCTTCTTAATGACTTCTGAAAACTTTTTGGCAGTTGAGTGTCGAGTCCACTACGACTCCTAAGTCCTACTCATAAGGTGGACTTTCGATTTACAGACCTTCCTTTGTGTATTCAAACCTAACATTTTTACTTCTGTGTAATTTTTCACCTTTGCTTCCATTACATTTCATCTACCATAAATCTGTCCAAGCCTGTGTGCTTTCTAATCTCTCTGTAACAATTCAGCGGATTCACGATTATCTGCTAATCCACCTAGCTTGGTATCATCGTCAAAATTAAAAAGCTTCCTATCCAAATCATTTATATACTGTATATTAAAAATAGCAGCTGCCCTTGCACTGACCCCTGCTGGACAGCACTCTTAACATCGGTCAATTCTGGAAAGGTTCCTTGCACCATCAGCCTCTGCTTTCTCTGTCTGAGCCAGTTCTGCACCCATCAATACACAACAACCTGTACTCCCACTTCTTGTAATTTAATGCCCAACATGTCATGTAGCACCTTATCAAATGCTTTCTGAAAGTTAAGATAAATAATATCTTATGCACCACTTTGATCGTATCCTTTTTTTGCTTTCTCATAGAATTCCAGCATATTAGTAAAAGATGACCTTGCCATTTTCCTTCATAATTCCTTCCATTATTTTACCAATGATTCACATTAAACTTACTAGACTATAATTACTTGGATCTGCCCAATCACCTTTTTATTTAACAGTATAATATTTTCCATTTTTCCATTTAACATATGTATTGCACACTTTACAGAATATATGAAGAATATTATACTATTTTCTGATATTTTTAAGGTAAGGAAGACAAATGTTATAAGGTAAGTTAGATATAGTCACTATCTCATCCAGAGTCTTCTTAATGGACATTAAGGTTTCTGCCTCAACTCCATGCCTCAGTAGCCAGATTCCAAAAACTCTTTATGATGAAATGTATTCTGTTTTCAGTACTAAATGCATTTCCTCTTAATTTCAACTGGTGTCCCTTTGTACTTGATTCACTGATTATTTGAAAGAATTTGCTAGATCTATTTTAAAAATGCTCTCGAGAACTTTGATGGCCTGGATTAGGTCACCACGCAGTCTCTTAGAAAACCGGTTTTAAAAGTGAGCGGCACAAAGCCAGTGTCAAGGGATGAGTTTATTATTGTTGTAATTGTCAGGATTATGGCATGAAGGCAGGATTTAAGTAGTGTGGTGGGGATGGGGTCCAGTACACAAGTAGTCGGTCTCATCTTACAAAGCAGGTCATTAACAAAAGCAGACTGGTGAGAACTTAGAGAAGGAGCTGGATGGAGTGGGAAAACATGGAGAGATATAAACAGATGATGTATTTACTGTATGTTAGTTGAAGTATTTAGGTCTTTAATTTTGTTACAGAAAAAGTGGAAGAATTTCTCACAGACTTCAGCAGAAGAGGTAGTTGGGCCAGATGCAGGTTGGAATAGTTTATTAACCACAGACAACAAAACCCTTGGGTTATCGTGTCCACTTTCTATTATTCTGCCATAATGGGTGTTCTTGGCAGCAGTTAGTGCTTCTCTGCAAGCTCTCTGGTGGTCAGAGAAAGCCTGGATGTGCACGGTGAGGCCAGCCTTATGTGACATTCTCTCAAGGCATCGGCCAGCTGCTTTCATAGATCACAATTCTGAATTATACCAAGGAGCTGAACGTGTAAAGCAAACATCCTTATGTTTTAAAGGAGCTGTTTTATCTAATGCCTAATGAAGGACTGTGTTATAGTGGTAAACAAGACTATCTAGTGTTGAAGGAATAGGTGAAGACAGTAAAAGATCAGAAATGGATCCAGAAAGGATAGAGGGACAGATATTTTGAAGGTTTCTGTAAGAAATTTATAGTTTACAGGTAAGAGGAGGGAGAGGTAATGAGACAGTGAAAAGTACTGTTTTATGGTCAGAGAGTCCCAAATCAGTGCTGTAAGTGTTGGCAACAGATAATCCAGAAGTGCAGATCAGATCCAATATATGACCACCAGAGTGGGTGGGAAAATCAACATGTTGTGTCAAGTCGATACAGTCCAGTAAGGATAGGAATTCATTTCTCAGTTTAGATGTGGGGATGTCAATATGGATGTTGAAATCACCAAAAGGAATGACTCTCTGGGAAAAGGAACTTAAGTGGGTTAATAGGTCAATCAGATCAGATAAGAAGGATGCATTGTATTTTGCAGGACGATGAAGAAAATGAGTAAGACAGGACCTGATTCCATTATTAGTTTAAGAGCCAGACATTCGAAAGACAATGGACAATCAATTGGGATTCTTTAGATGTTTAACTCCACTCTGACAATTACTGCAAGTCCTCCGCCTTGTCTTGATCTATGAGGCTCTGTGAGGAAAGTGTAACCAGGTGGTGTCACCTCTGTGAGAGACGTAAATTCATTTTAATTTTTGGCAAGTCTCCGTTAAGCACAGCATATCAGATTTGGTGTCAATGACAGCACCAATGCTTTGCCATTAAGAGATCTCGAATTAAACAATGCAATATTAGTTGATGAGACTTCTTTTTGCACAGAGCCATGACCAGAGTTTACTTTCACATACTGTAAATTTGGCACACTGACACTTCTATTTCCAGGGCCATGAGTAAGATGGCGTATTCCAGAGCAAATGCTGCCAGTGATCTTTTCATTCGTAGCCCAGCGGTGGCGGTGGCCTGACCTGCGATGTACATATTTTGGGCGCCGCAAAATACCGGTGTCTTTCAGGATATTCTAGTCAGACCATTTGCTCTGCACAAACTGTATAATATGAAGGAGTATGTCACAAGAGTATTTTAGCATGATACTGAGCAATACTTATCTGATAAGAGTGGAGAAGCAGCAGAGCACAGTGTAGCCGATGAGACGGGTGGGGTGTGGTGGCGCAGATGAGCGGCGATAGCAATGCAGCAGAAAGCACAGCAGGAGGAAGTAGCAGGGTTTGGAGGTTGCAACATAAAGCCACAAACAAGTAACGCTGGGTATTACAGGCATGATCATCCCAGAGCCACAAGCCAGGTGGGTGTGAACATCAGATCAGTTCTTAGTCATAAAGCACAATAAAATGAATCGAGAGCAGACTAGCATAGCAACTATAATCAAGGAGACAGATTATCCCAGGCTCCTAGATCGCCAAGGTACAAAGAAACGTTCATAGGTCTTGTACCGTAATCCACAGATTCAGTTGTTCCCAGTCAAGGTAAAGTCCATAAAGTCCGTAAAAATTAATCCAAATTCATACAATTTGAGTCAGCTGCATCCACAAACTATATGTACAATAAAGAAAATTAAACAAGCATTAAAAAAAAAGTGCAGGATTAAGGGGAATTTTACGAAAAGTGTTGTTAACAGGGAGGAGCAGCAAAAGCATGCGTGCACCAGCGTCCTCTCTTCTGTCAGGCACCAGCAACTGGCAGCTGGAATACTTACCGGGCAGGGTCCTCCCAGCACTTGGTCGTCCACAAAAGTGCCTGAAGGGATATTCCCTAGACACCCTCCCAGCCACATTATACAGTGATGGCCAGTCCAGAAAACCAACTCGCTTGACAAGTTATGTAGCCTTGCTACAAAAAGTCATAAAAATGTAAATGTTTCTCTTCCTCTCATAAACCCATGTTAGCGATTATTTAGTATATTATATACAGTATTATACTATATGTTATACTTCCCATATTTTTGTATGGTATTCTTTTCTTATTATAGTTTCCATAATTTTGTGTGGTTTTAGAATAAAATGAATATGGTTCTAGGGCGTCACGGTGGCGCAGTGGTAGCGCTGCTGCCTCACAGTTAGGAGACCTGGGTTCACTTCCCGGGTCCTCCCTGCGTGGAGTTTGCATGTTCTCCCCGTGTCTGCGTGGGTTTCCTCCCA
Source organism: Polypterus senegalus (assembly GCF_016835505.1). Lineage (NCBI taxonomy): Eukaryota > Metazoa > Chordata > Cladistia > Polypteriformes > Polypteridae > Polypterus > Polypterus senegalus. The sequence goes on from NC_053155.1 coordinate 15,900,961, forward strand.
CAGTCTAAAGACATGCAGGTTAGGTGCATTGGTGATTCTAAATTGTCCCTAGTGTGTGCTTGGTGTGTGTGTGTGTGTGTGTGTGTGTGTGTGTGTGCGCGCCCTGCGGTCGGCCAGCACCCTGCCCAGGGTTTGTTTCCTGCCTTCCTGATTGGCTCCAGCAGACCCCCGTGACCCTGTATTTGAATTCAGCGGGTTAGAAAATGGATGGATGAATATGGTTCTAAATAGACTATGGATTTCTATTAAAAAGGAGTAGGCTTAACCGTTATTGTAGTCAAATGAGAATTACCAAGAGTTGTTAACAACAGCAACATGATCCAACTAATGCCAAAACACTAAGACTGAGAATCAAATCAAGATATGGAAGTTGTTACCTCAAAATCTGAAGTACTACACCAACACGGGTTCATAGTTCAGATCCATAATCTCGGACAAAGGTGCTACACTGGAATTGATAATCACGCCTTCATACTGTGAATTGCCTGTGATGTATGACTGACTCCTGAGAGGCGGTCAAAAGCATCAAGTCCATGAACTACTTACTAAAATTCTGAAATGGTGGAGTGAGACATTTAAGAACTAAAAAAAATGTTCAAAAAAAATACCCCAGTACAATATGACATAGAGGTACAAACAGGAATGATATACTTGAAATATTAAAATGTGTACTTCAGTTTAAATATTTAAAGCATAAATATTCTTGATTGTAATTGAAAGTTGTCTTTTTCACTTTTCAATATGATACCATACATGGTTATGTTTAAAATTTATTTTTAACCTTCTGGGAATGGTTCGTGGAGGTTCTTATGTGATCATATTCATAATAAGCAGCCTCAAAATTTCACGAAATGATACTCTACATGCCCGTATCTCACTTGTTTTGAGTTTTTGTAGAAACCAGTAACTATGACCCATTATATCCCATTAAGCAGTGAACCACTAGCTGATGTGTCATGCACAATGTCAAGTCCTTCTGTTAATTTTTATTAAAGACACTTATTCATCAATTCTTTATCATAAGGGTTTGATTTTTTACACAAAATGTAGCACAGAAAATGGTCTAAAAAGAAGGAGAACCCCAAAAAGCTTGAGATGTTGCATAACAAGACAAGTCAAATGGTATATCATATGTGAGTGCATTCATAGTGAATTCTTATGAACACAAAACATAAAATCTTAATCAAAGATATTGAATAAACAAAACAAATGTGAAAGTAAAACTTGTTAATTTGACTTTTGAAAAATTAAAGCTCCAAAAACAATAAAATCATTTTGAACTGAGGCAAAAAAACAAGATCTGCAGGTTTTCTTGATAATGATAAAAATGCAAAGAAAAGGTCATAGCCAAATTGGTAAAACAAAATAAATCCTAACAAAAGATTTACATTTAGATAGGAAAACAGCAGTATATCTCATATAATAATGAGCACAATGCACAGCCATCTTAAATAATGCAACGCGATGACATCACACACATTGTTGTGACTAGTCACATGGTGGCAACAGTACCATTACTATAAACAATAATTTTGCCACTACTGCTGCTATCACACAAAATGATGTTCCTCTAAGAGAAAACCACAGTATAAAATGACAACAGATGACATCAGTGTCAAAACCATAAAAATCAAAGGGGCAACAAATAAGCATAAAATATTGTTCAAAAGTAATAGACATTTCCAAAATAAAATTACGACAAGCTGGAGCACTCCACTCAGCTGATTAGTAATGGTCAGAAAGTCCTTAAAGATGCTATCTCTACCTCAACTGTGCTGCACAGTTTGGTAAATGTTCTCTATTACACACTCCCATTGGTCTTCCTCTCTTGCTGTAACCTTCTGCTCAATTCCAGATCTCCCCCCTAAGCTGTGGTCTCTCTCCCATTTAAAGCAGGTACATATTTAAATTGTGTCCCATGTAAATAGACATCCTTTCTTATCTTGTGACCATTTTTAAACTGTAAAAACCTGAGAAACATCTAAGGAAAATTATGTTTAATGATGGTGAAAAATCCACAAATCTCTGTAAGGATCTTAATAAACAATACTCTTTGGTCAGTATTAGACAGCACCTCTTGCTTTGCCGATGATTGGAACCTCTTTAGCATTATTACCTTATCCCTGAAAAAACGAGACAAAAATGTTGAATTTCTTTCAACAAGAAAAAATATAATTACATGTAACAAAGACACAAATACCAAAACGTCAAGATAATTACAGTAGAAAAGGTATGTCTAGTTTCCACTGCAGTACTGATGCAGATCGAGTATACGTCCTTCACGTGACATGTTTTGAAACAGTGACCAAAGCAAACAGTCGAAAATATTTCTAAACTTTTATTATAATATTTTTTTTGTTGCTTTAGCATTACAGAGTACAATGTCACTGCCTGTGTTATTGTAGTCTACCACGACGCATGGCTTACTGACTTCCACATTTCTCCTAACATGAACGACAGTTGCTGCATTGTGAACAGTGCATAGGGGGCTAACATCTTTCTTGTCTTTAGACTTGATTGCAATCATTTTCTCTTTTTGACATGCAGCTACTTGACCCACAGAGAACCTTCAGGTGACCAAATTCACCCAGCATATCACAGCAGTTCAGTCACACAGAACCTTATGTATCACTTTCACTTTCTGATGACCAAGTCACATTATCATCATTATCGCTTGATTCAACTAATAGATCAGTGCCACTTTGTATTAAAGATCGCTTTACAGCTTCTTGTATAAGCACAAATGTGTTGTGTTTGAAGACTCCACCCCACTCATGAATATTGATGAATTAACTTCATGATTTTTTACAGGCTAATGTAATGTTATCCACTAGATGGCAGCAAAATACTGTCCTAAGAAAGATTCAAGCTTGACACTGTAAAGTGGATCATTACACGCCACTGCACATCTGACTCGGGTTTAACCGTACTTACATACAATTTCATGTGTGAGTCATGGGCAGCATTAAAACCAAGAAGGTTAAAGTTACCTGGGTTGACATCATCCAGAAGGTAGAAGGAGACAACCCGGTTCTCGGATCTGCTTGGTCAATCATTTCAGCAATAGAGAAGAAAAAGGCAGATATAAATACAATGTGTTGGAGGATTATGGCGACAAAAATTTAATGGTTTAAATTCATGGTAAAAATTGAATGGTTTAATTTAAAAATTAAATGGTTAACATGAATTACAGATGTTCAAAGCCAGGATTCAGAATTTGAAATTAAAGTCAGGATGAAAATTAAGTTGAAACCTGAAACATAAACCCACCACTATGGGCTAGTTGAGTCAGAAATGAACTACTCTACAGAGAGACAACATTTGTTGTAAATTCACTGATGAATAATGCAGGCTGTAAATGGCAGAACAGGCTCATTGTTACTTAGGAAACTGCACTCCTTTCAAGTGGGAAGTGAAAGCCTTCACATTTTCTACAACTCAGTGATGGCTAGTGCTATTTTCTACACTGGTCTGCTTGATGATAACGTTACTTCTAAGGAAGGTTCACCGAATCAACAAGCTAATTAAAAGGGCAAGCTCAGTTATGGAACACACTCCGGACACACTGGAAGTGCTATTATGAACAATACTTCACATCGTCTCTCTGACACACTCACACTGAGGACTTTCAGCCAACAAATTATTCAGCAGAAGTGTGTCAAGAAATGCAACTGAGGCTGCTTTATAGCAACACCGGTATAGTGCATCACCGGGACTGTAACTTCCAAGTGAATTTCTTCTGTCTTTTTAGTCACATATTATTATCATCATTATTATTATTATTAAAGCCACACTAAAATGGCTAGCCATCTATTTCGGTTATTACACTTACGGAAGTGTTGTTGGTCACTCAGAGCAATAAATAAATGACATGCACATACAGTCATTCTTTAGAACATTAGAACAATTGCCTTATCGTTGTCCTCTGAACTCTCTCTAGTGCTATTGTGTCTTTTTGGATGCCAAAACTGTATTTCAGACAGATAGTTAGTTACATTTATATACTGCTTTTCTAGACACACAAAGCACTTTAAATAGATAGTGGGGAGTCACTTCAGCCATTAGATCAACATCAACCACCTGGATGAGGCACCGACAGCCATTGTCTCCCGACACCTACATCCTTTTTAATTATGATTACTTTTATAGATTTAGATTCTACAGGTAGGAGTACAGTACTGTTTTTGTAAAGCTTTTGTGTTTGATTTGTGTTTTTCTGCACTATAATATTGTTTGTTGCCTCTGTATATCATGTTGAAATGTTCTTATATACTGTTTATTGTACTGATGGTTATATGTGGCTGCTGTTGTAGACACATTCCCAAAAAAATGTTCCAAGCACATTCAGTAAAGTTGACAAACGTCTCAAAATTTGCCCACTGTGATTGACTGTGGACAGGTTTGTGAACGTGCCTTGCAAATGGACTGGCACCTCATTCACACATGCTTTCTGAATTCAAGCTCCTGTCTAATAATACTTTAAATCAAGTGAATTTTCTACTTTCTTTCTACTTTTCCATATTAATTCATTCCTAAATGCACCTGAGTCAGACATTAGGGAAGAGTACAATAGAACAATACACTAAATTGAATGAGAGGTTTAAATCCCTGATAACTAAACCAAGAAAAGTTTATCAGTTCACATTATTCACGAATACGGTATGCTAGTGAATAGAAAAATAACTAACAGTATGAAGTGGGGGCTCATGGTGGCACCGTGCCATTGATGTCACTCCTTGCCATCTCTCAGTGAGTGTGTGATGACATACGTAAGAATGTGAAAAACAGTGCACTTAAGATACCACTTTGTCATAAACAAGATATCACAGGGGAAAATCGTTCTAAATAGAGCACTGACTCAGGTCTCCTGTGTGTTTGTTTCACAATAAAAGAACTGAGCCATAATAAACAGAGATGTGCAAATGTAGGAAGTTTTGGGGGTTTAAAGCTTTGTGTTCTTTGATCAGAAAATTTCTATTAGCAGCAACAAAAATTTAATTTCTTGTGTTTCTGTTAAATTATGGGGTTTATCGAACAATTATAATGAGAAGGATTCCACTGAGAAAATTCAAAACTTAGAAGATGAACAGGATGCACACCTTAGAAAGAACGAGAGAACATAGCCAGAACTGTAGAAAAAATCTGCAAGGTACTTTTCATGCATTTATCTAACAACTTATACTGCTCATTTGTACTGATTTGTTTTTAGAGTGTGGTCTACTAATACTAGTCAGATGTTCTAAGTGTGTCTTCCTTTGATTTGCACAACATAATTTGAGAGTTTTGTGGCTCCAAAATGCCCGAGTGACATCATTCTCATTTATCATTCTCTGTATTTTAACAGATGGTCATATGATACTGTGATCAAGTTATTTGGTATCCATGTCTGTAAAAGTAGATGAATGAGTAAGCAAGAGAATTGCGTTACTTTCTCCAAAACATGCCAATATCTTACATTTATACTTACTATATCAGCATTCTACATCCTAATATTTCGTTTTATCACTCAATAGATTTATGAAGTTGAACAATGCTGCCATCACCATCTCAGAATTTGCACTTCATTGTGTCATTGAATCAAACAGAAGAACATTATGATTTGTGTTTTTGTATTCCTTTATTTCACATCGTAAAACTGATGTCTTTCTGAAGCAGGCATTAACTGTTGATCCCTTCTGTGAGGCACAGAAAATGTTGATGAAATTGCCATCTGTTTGAGATTTGTGGACCTCTGAACCAACAGCTTTGCAGAAATTGGCTCGTTTAAAAAGTTCTGCTCATGTCATTCACTGCAACAGCAACATTTGAATCAAGCTATCTTGTAGGAAGATAACTTTGTTATGAAAGTAAGAGCAGAAACAGAATTTTCACTTGGGGAGTGTTGTGATTGCAATTGCATTCGAACTTACAGTCTGTAAACAGATAAACAGATACATTCCTTGGCACATACTGTTTTTCCATTACGTTTTTGACTTTTACCACATTTTGATGTTTTTTCTTAGCTCATGCCTGCTTTTTCTATAAATATTAAAAACTTCCAAACTAAATTGCATTAGTGTAAGTGTTCAGTAAATTAGGGGTGTTAAGTTTGTGTATCCTACATTTTACAAATGTTGAGAAGGCTTATTCTAAAGAAGAAATCTAAAATCTCATACTTTTCCATTGTTTATATAAAAAAAATTGCTAAAATCAAATTTTGGGATATCATCAGGCCCTGTGGGATAGCTAAAATGATCCTTTTCATAACCACTCGTACACTTTCTGAGGTTAAGGAGTTGCTGTACGGTGTGCTGTTAGTTTCTCACTTGATATCTACAGTACTTTTTCTTCTATGATTCAAACAGAAAATTGTTTCCTACAGGGTTACATGGCAGATATCCTAATGTTTCTTTTATAACTCTTTAGATTTATGAACATGAGCAACGCTACCATCAGCATCTCAGAATTTATACTTCAGTGCGCCATTGAATCAAAGCAGAAGACCATTACAATTTGTGTTCTCGCATTCATCTACTGCTTATCCATGTTTGGAAATCTACTGGTGATCATGATCATAATCCTAAACCCTCAACTCCATGCTCCAATGTACATCTGCATCGGCACCTTGGCAGTGATAGACCTAGCAAACGGCTCAATTCTCATCCCAAAGATGCTGTCTGTCCTCCTACTCAGTTCCCCAGTGGTGCCTTATGCAGCCTGTGTGTTGCAGATATTTCTTTTTCTTCATGTTGAGGCAATGGAATCTTTTCTCTTAGCTTTTATGGCAATTGATCGCTACGTTGCTGTCGTTTACCCTTTACAATACCCTTCAGTCATTACTAATAAAACAATTGCGATTGGTGTCTTAGTGTTAAATATGTTTGCAATAATTTTCAACTTGCAAATCCTCATTTTTGTTTCTGAGCTTTCATTTTGTCGTACTAACATCCTGCCTTTCTGTTTCTGTGACTATGCTAGCATGGTTCATGTTTCTTGTTCTGAAGATCCTAAGTACTCGACACCCATGACTTCTGGTCTAGTTGTCTATGGTGTCTTTCCACAGGCTTTTATTCTCCTATCCTATGGTCGGATTGCTGTTAAAGCTCTGCGGATTTCTTCAGCAGGAGGGAAAAGTAAGGTTTTCAGCACTTGTGTGACTCACCTTCTTGTGGTTGGACTCTTTTATGTTCCAATTTCATTGTTTTATATATTGCCAGGAGTGGGAGTGACGATAACAAGAGAAACCTACAACGTTATGTTTATCCTTGGAAATGCAGTGCCGTCGATGATGAACCCTGTTATCTACAGTTTTAGGAATAAAGAAATAAATAAAAGCATTCGTAAACTCTTTACTAGGAAAAGGTCAACTATGTTAATGAGGTAATTATATATTCTATATATATATAAGTTGTACTATACTTACTAATACATTAATGAAATTAAAGCTTATTATAAATTAATGCCCTGACTGTTGGATGTCGAAGACTGTCAAATTGCATTTTTTTTTTACATTACGTCAAGGTAACGTGTTACATTAAAATGTTTGATTTTATTTAACAACTGTTAAACATATATAAAGGTAGTTATGCTCTGACTTTAACAAACCTGAGTAAGACCATGTGAGGGATACTGACAGTTCTTCTCTGTTTAGTGTTTAGATCTGCTCAGTCTTTTCTAGTATGCTGACCAGAACTGCAAACATGTGCACCGCTTAACTAAAAGGCCAAATTAGGACAAATAAACCTGTAGTCTTTAGCACAAAATACTATGTGCAGGTTTACAACATTATTAAAGTCATTGATAAAGTGTCTTTAAGTAGTGAAATTAAGACAAAGTGTATTCAAGAAGGAATGTAGGAGACACTCCTTCATACAAAGGGTTGTGGGAATATGGAAGAAAGTACTAGGTCATGTAGCTGAAACAGAAATTTAAAAAATGTTTAAAAGTGTCCTGATAAAATGGAACAACTTAGCAATTAGCTAATTAAACCACCTCAATGTACTCAACAGTAGTGATGAGCAAAACGGACGCATTTCAATTTGCATCTAGCATCGTGAAACTGACACCAAAGTTACTTCCTCTGTAGGTTTTGCAAGGGCAAAACATGAAACTCACTAAAGAGTCTTTTGGGGTTTTAAAGGATTTTCTAGGTAGAAAATGCAGAATATTTCTCAGTAAAATGTCATTCTCATTTTCAGGTTTACCTGTATTCTTTTCTGCAACTGTGTTAAGCTTGTAATTCATACCACACCTGGTGAAATCAATTCTATGTATGCCTGTCATTCCCATCACCTCAGAGAAGTGCGGTACGTCTTTACTTAAAGACACGGCCTACCAACTGCCTCATCCTAGATGAGGATATGCACACTTCTGCTATCTCAATAAAGCTCCTTATTTAAGAACTAAATGACAAGCAGACACACTCAGAACTAATATATGAAAATACTTCAAGAGAGGAACTAAATATCTGTGTATATCAGAGATTTAATTGGAAGTGAAATGCAATTTACTTTGCAAATTTTTTGTTTCGGTGCAAATGTCATTTCACACAATCGTTTCGCTTATCACTACTAAATAGCCTTTTTTTATGTGCTCTGTAAGTTTTTCAAAATGTTTTCTTCGGTGCTTTTTCCCTACAAATGATGAAATTAAATGCACCGCTGTTTAATCCTAATTTTTCACATGAGCTGTTTTCTCACTCCAATTTTTGTTGTGTTCATGGACAATTAAACATGTTGCGCTTGTTCAGTTGTAGTGATGATGTTTTAAATACACTGACAAAATATTGTAGTATGTGGTGAGTGGCTGGGGCTGCTGCCCAGCTGGGATGCCCAGGAGGACTGGAGCAGGGCATCATCTCTACCTGTCTGTGTCTGGGCTGTACCCCACAAGTATCATAAAAAAACAAAACAATGAACATTTGCTGAAGGGCTTAAATTGTGTTACTGTTAGTTTGACATCTATAAAGTGTGAATTTTTACCAGTTCCATTATCTGGGTTGTGGAGTTTACCTCCAAAATAATAAAGAGCTCGACGTTCCTGTTGACATTCTCTGTTTTAATGACCTATGGCAATTACTCCAAACTTGTTTTTTTTATCTCCAAACGTAGAAATTATGCAAATAGGTAGTGGTTTCTAAATATATAAATATTGAACCTCAAAATTCCTATTAATAATAATAATAATAATAATAAATGCAGTTACTTACAGCCTAATCTATTAGAACATTAGAACAATCTAGATGAGAACAAACCATTCAGCCCAGCAAAGCTCACCAGTCTTATCCTCTTCTTCTTCTAAAATAACATCAAGTCGAGTACTGAAGGTCCCTAAAGTCCTACTGTCTACCACACTACTTGTCTCTTATTCCATGTATCTGTGGTTCTCTACATGAAGAAAAACATCCTAATGCTTGTATGAAATTTACCCCTGACAAGTTTTCAACAGTGTCCCCATGTTCGTGATGAACTAATTTTATAATATTCGTCTCGATCCACTGGACTAATTCCTATCATAATTTGAAACACTTCAGTCATGACTCCTCCTAATCTCCGTTTTGCATAAACTGTAAAGGCTTAGCTCTTTTCATCATTCCTCATTACTCATTCTCTGTAACCCTGAATCAGCCTAGTTGCTCTTCTTTGGACCTTTTCTAGTGCTGTTATGTCCTTTTTGTAGCTTGCAGACCAAACTTCACACAGCACTCCAGATGAGGCCTAACCAGTGTGTTATAAAGCTTGAGCAAAACCTCCTTGGACTTGTACTCCACACATCAAGGTGCTGTATAACCTGACATTCTGTTAGCCTTCTTAATGACTTCTGAACACCTTTTGGCAGTTGATAGTGTCGAGTCCACTATGATTCCTAAGTCCTACTCATAAGGTGGACTTTCGATTTTCAGACCTTCCTTTGTGTATTCAGACCTAACATTTTTACTTCTTTCGTGTAATTCTTTACATTTGCCTCCATTATATTTCATCTGCCACAAATCTGCCCAAGCCTGTGTGCTTTCCAATCTCTCTGTAACGATTCAGTGGATTCAAGATAATCCACCTACTGTAGCTTGGTATCATCAACAAAATTAAGCAGCTTCCTATCCAAATCATTTATATACTGTATGTTTAAAATAGCAGCTACCCTGGCACTGACCCCTGCTGGACATCAGCCAATTCTGATGAGGTTCCTCACACTATCAGCCTCTGGTTTCTCAGTCTGAGTCAGTTTTGCCCCCATCAATACACAACAACCTGTACTCCCACTTCTTTTAGTTTGATGTCCAACATGTGATGTGGCAAGTTGTCAAATGTTTTCTGAAAGTTAGGATAAATAATATTGTATGCACCTCTCTGATCTTATCCTTTTGTTGCTTTCTCGTAGAATTCCAGCATGTTAATAAAAGATGACCTTGCCATTTTCCTTTATAATTCCTATTTTACCTGTGATTCACGTTAAACTTACTTGCCTATAATTATATGGATCTGACCGATCACCTTTTTATTTAACAGTATAATATTTTCCATTTAACATATCTATTGCACACTTTACATAATATACAAAGAATATTATACTATTTTCTGATATTTTTAAGATACAGAAGACAAATGTTATAAGGTAAGTTAGATATAGTCACTAATTTTGCTATCAGGGAGTTACCAATGTGCTGCATCTTAAGACACAATCAGAATGGGAAATGTGACTTGGAAATTTAGAAATATTTTAAGAGTGCAGACAAATTCAAAGTTTGGGTACCAAGTAAGGTCATTACACAGGAAGGTAAAGGACTGTAATGTCAGACGCGAGTACTTGAAATGGTGTGGCTGGATGATTTCTCATCTTCCTTTTCATTTTCAGCAAGTCTCTTTGAACAGTGAGGGAGAGAAACTGCTAGATGTTTATTCCAACAGACTTGGAGACGTTAATAGCTTTAGAAAAGAATGAGAGAGGGCTTACCCATTATTATCTGTCAATTAAATATGCTGCTAGAAAAATTATATTTTTTAGATGAGACCAGGAGCAATGACATAGCCAAGGCAAAAAAAAGATTAGAACTGGGAAGTCAGATGATTAATAATCCAAACAGAAACATGACACAAAAATTGTAATTATAAAAATACAGTATAGGCAAGGATCACAAACCAGAATTACCAAGTACAGTTTTTAGATAACAAATCACAGGGCAAAACTTGATTAAGAAACTGACCCCCACAAAGCACATGGAACATAACACAGACAAAGAAAACACAGCATATAATTAACGAAAGTAACATTAACATAACTACAGTAAATGGCTCAGCAAAGAACAACAACTTACACAATGTACAGTATACATGGCATAGCATCTGGTGTGTTTGGCATCTAAGTTAACCGATATGAATGTTGGAGTTTTAGCATTTCTTCATTTACTTCATCCAAGAGCCAGTTATCACATTTTTGTTTATTATATATTTTTGTAACAATGAGTCATATTCAAAAATAATAGCAATGATAGAATGCAATCTTATGTGTTGGTAGACTACATTAACAACAAAAAAAAAGTTTCTGGAACACTTGATGTGTTACTTTTAGTTTATCATCTGTTACAAATAATGCATTTTTGCTGTTTTCATTATCTGGGATATGGAGTCCACCTCCAAAACAACAAAGTGCTCAATTTCCCTGATGACATTCAGTTTTCTTCTAAAACTTTAACTGACTCTGTCAATTATTCCTATCTGCAGAGTTTAAATTTATGTAAGTATGCAATCATTTCTGAATAAAGATTGGATTCTTAAGTTATTTTTAATAATAATAACATTAATACTAAATGTTTTATCTAATAAGGTCAATAGTGTGTAGCAGCAGTAAAAATGGGTAAAACATGTTACACTGCACTAAAACATGTAAAGCACAAAGTACAATACAGTAATCCCTTGCTACTTCGCGGTTCACTTTTCGCGGATTCACGACTTCGTGGGTTTTTAAATATAGTAGTAGTATTTTCTAGTCTAAGAACAACAAAACAAGTTCGGTGACTAAGTACGTTGTAACACGGGCTGTGATTGGTACATGGGAGGGAGACGACAAATCACAGCTTCCCGCCTTCTAATCGGGCCTGTGATTGGTGCTTTGACTGATGCCCAGATCCCACAGCACCTCCCCTTGTCTCTCTGTCGCGGCCATTTCGCTTCAAGCTTTCTCGCCGAGCGGTTTACTTTACACTGTACTGTGTGTGATTTTTTTGTGGTTTCTTTGTGTTGAACTTCGCTTCAATTTTCACCCCCTGCAATGGCTCCCAAATGTGCTCCTTCTTCCAAGGCTGGTGCTGAGCCTAAACGCCAACGAAGAATAATGACGATCACTGAGAAAGTGAAACTTCTGGATATGTTGAAGGAAGGGAGAACGTTCGCGGCTGTGACTGCAGACTGGCTAAGGATCTGCAAGTGCGGTCACAGGAATGGGACGACAATGTGGTTCGATCGGTCCAATTTTGCAACAAGGTCGACGACATCATGACCGCCTACAAGCTGCTCTTCGACCGGAAAAAGAAGCAGCGGCAGCAACTGCCGATCACAATGTTTTTGCAGCCTCGCAAAAAAGAGCCAGTTCCTACTACTACTACGGATACACCTTCAGAAACCGTGGAAGAGGTGCCCCAGGCGCCGCCGTCTGAAGAGACGTAAAATACAGTCATCGGCTGCGCAGTACAAGTCATCATCACCTTCATCATCATCATTTTTACTGCACAGCATATTCATCACCATTATCATGTCATATATAGGTACGTGTACTTCGCTATAGAGTAACTGTAAACTTATCTACCGATTTCATATTGCTTAACAGTTGTCCCTGTTATTAATAGAGTAAAGGGTGGGTTGTAAACAGTACAGGGAGGGTTTAAAAACATCCAAATACACATTAAATAATTAAATAAATATGGTGTCCCTACTTTGCGGAAATTCAGTTATTGCGGCTGGCCTTGGAACCTATCTCCCATGATAAACGAGGGATTACTGTATATACCATCCATCCATCCATTCCCTAACCCGCTGAATCCGAATACAGGGTCACGGGGGTCTGCTGGAGCCAATCCCAGCCAACACAGGGCACAAGGCAGGAACCAATCCTGGGCAGGGTGCCAACCCACCGCAGGACACACACAAACACACCCACACACCAAGCACACACTAGGGCCAATTTAGAATCGCCAATCCACCTAACCTGCATGTCTTTGGACTGTGGGAGGAAACCCACGCAGACACGGGGAGAACATGCAAACTCCACGCAGGGAGGACCCGGAAGCGAACCCGGGTCTCCTAACTGCGAGGCAGCAGCGCTACCACTGCGCCACCGTGCCGCCCCACTGTATATACCAAGAATCATAATATTTTCTGAGGTTTTTCAGATAAGAAAGGCAGAGGGTTTGAGGTTAAGTAGTTATATTAACAAATCATTGCACTAGAGAGTAGTAACATAAAAAACATGCTGATTGGCACATGCTTGAAAGCATTTCACAGGTACAATTTGAGAGGAACATGAAGCATCTGAGATTTTGTAAGGAAGCAAACAAAACCTGAAAGAAACAAAACACAGAAAGGCAAATGAATGTTATGTTCAACGTGAGTACTTTAAGTGGCTTGGCTGGTCTGCAGCACAGATGTTCCTTGTCTTCGTTTTCATTTCCAGCAGCCTTCTTTGAATAGCCTGCTGATTAAATGAGAGAGAGCAACTGCTATATGTGATCTGCAACTAACTTACTAAACAACATAAGAAATTTGACAAATGAGAGGAGACTATTCAGTCCGTCAGTATCTTGTCTTTTTGAATTTGCTTTGCTACCTCCCCATTATCTGCCTTTCCTCCAATTTTAGTATCATATGAGAAATTCACAGGTTTACGAAGTATAATTGAAATTATTATGAACATTAATATTAATTAGAAAAATGTAAGGCTCCACTGATTACACATTATCTTCTTATCTGTAGACTTAGTCTCCTGCCAGTTTACTTGAGATATAGTTTTTTAGATTTATCTTTGATTCTATGGCTTCTAGTTTCAAAGTTAATCTTCACAGACTGTATTAAAGTTTTTTGGAAACTCTATATAAAAAAATTGTAAAATTCGCCCGATACAGGACATGATTACTACACTTCACCACCCGAGAGGGAAGTGAACGCTATTTGAAGGATAAAATAGCATTAAAATATTTGGCCCTCGGCTCCTATTCTTCGCTATACACGCGCCTAAATAACTGGCAAAAATCAGAAGGAAGTTGGACTGGTTAAGTATATTGAAATCCAATTAATACATTTACTTGACCAGTGCCTGAGTGCTCATTTGTAAACCCTTTTCCCCAGACGCCCTCCCCAGCAGCCAAATCTCAATCCCCGGTTTGAAACAGACATAAAGAAAAATGATCTCAAAAAATAAGAAAGATTTAACGTAATACATGACATGGCAAAGAAACCTGCAGTACAGTTCCTACTGTAGGATGGAGTGGAAAAAAAACCAGTCCTTGGGCAAAAACGGCTTCCCGGCTGGCTGTCCCAAAAAAACGTAATCACCAGTCTGACTCACCAAACGGGAGCACCCAGAGAACCTCAACCCCTGGCCTCTTCTCAGGGATTTGTTGCACTGTTTCAACTTTGGGGTGGCCACCCACAAATAGCAGTCATCCATGGGTGAAGTCTGATCCTGAAGATTCCTTTAAGTGTATATAATCACCTCCTTGCCTTCTGCATTTTACTTTTTAATCCCTCCTCCACTATCTGCCATTCCCCTTAAAAAGAAAAGTTTCCCTCTGAAACATCCTTTCCCTGCTTAGTTGTTATAGCAACATGACACCGGCAAATGGCAGCTGGAATGCTTACCGGGCAGGGTCTTCCCAGAACTTGGTCATCCACAAAAGTTCCTGAAGGTATATTCCTTAGGCACCCTCCCAGCCACATTATACAGTGCCAGTCCAAAAAAGTCAACCCGCTTGACAAGTTATGTAGCCTTGCTACAAAATGTCATAAAAATGTTGTAAATGTTCATCTTCCACTTATAAACTTATGCCAGCTGTTATTTAGTATATTATATACAGTATTATACTATATGCTATACTTCCCATAATTTTGCATGGTAATTTATTTCTTATTATACTTTCCATAATTTTGTGTGGTTTCAGAATAAAATGAATATGGTTCTAAATAGACTATGGATTTCTATTAAAAAGGAAAATGAGAATTACCAGGTGTCGTTAACAAGAGCTACACAATGCAACTAGTGCCAAAACACTAAGACTGAGAATCAAATCGAGATATGGAAGTTGTTACCTGAAAATCTGAAGTACTACACCAACACGGGTTCATAGTTCAGATCCATAATCTTGGACAAAGAACTAAAGGTGCTGCACTGGAATTGATAATCACATCCTAATATTGTGAATTGCCTGTGGCTTTTGACTGTCTCCTGAGAGGTGGTCAAATGCATCAATGCAATACGTTCTAGAAGCCCATGAACTACTAAAATTCTGAAATGGTGGAGGGACACATTTAAGAATAAACTATAAAAATGTTCAAAAGAAATGCCACAGTACAACATGACATAGAGGTACATAGAGGTATGAAATACTTGAAATATTAAAATGTATATTTCAGTTTAAATATTTAACCTTCTGGCAGTCGTTCGTAGAGGTTCTTATGTGATCATATTCATAATAAGCAACCTCAAAATTTCACTAAATGATACTCTACATGCCCATATCTCAATTTTTTTGAGTTTTTGTAGAAATCAGTAACTTTGACCCATTATATCCCATTAAGCAGTGAACCACTAGCTGATGTGTCATGCACAATGACAAGCCCTTCTGTTAATTTTTACTGAAGACACTTATTCATTAACTCTTTATCACAAGGGTTTGATTTTCTACACAAAATATGACCCAAAAATGGTCTATAAAGAAGGGGTTTTGGTGTCTAGATGGCTAAAAATAAGAGGAACCCCAAAAACCTTCAGATGTTGCATAACTAGTCATGAAGACGAGTCAAACTGTATATCATATGTGAGTGCATTCATAGCGAATACTTATAAACACAAAACTTCAAATCTTTATCAAAAAACAAAGATGTTGAATAAAAAAAACAAATGTTAAAGTAAAGCTTGTTAATTCGATTTTTGAAAAATTAAAGTTCGACAAACAATAAAATCGTTTTGATCTGTGGCAACAAAAACCCAAAAAATCTTGTTAAGAAGATCTGCAGGTTTTCTTGACAATGATCAAAATGCAAAGAAAAGGTCATAGCCAAACTGGTAAAACAAAACAAATGCTAACAAAAGATTTACATATAGATAGGAAAACAGCGGTATATCCCATATAATAATGAGCACAATGCACAGCCATCTTAAATAATGCAACGCGATGACATCACACACATTGATGTGATAAGTCACATGGTGGCAACAGTACCATTACTATAAACAATAATTTTGCCACTACTGCTGCTATCACACAAAATGATGTTCCTCCAAGAGAAAACCACAGTACAAAATGACGTCAGATGAGATCAGTGTCAAAACAATAAAAATCAAAGGGGTAACAAATAAGCATAAAATATTGTTCAAAAGTAATAGACATGTCCAAAATAAAATTACGACAAGCTGGAGTACTCCACTCAGCTGATTAGTAATGGTCAGAAAGTCCTTCAAGATGCTACCTCTACCTCAACTGCGCTGCACAGTTTGGTAAATGTTCTCTATTACACACTCCCATTGGTCTTCCTCTCTTGCTGTAACCTTCTGCTCAATTCCAGATCTCCCCCCTAAGCTGTGGCCTCTCTCCCATTTAAAGCAGGTACATATTTAAACTGTGTCCCATGTAAATAGACTACCTTTCTTATCTTGTGACCATTTTTAAACTCTTTGTAAAAACCTGAGAAACATCTAAGGAAAATTATGTTTAATGATGGTGAAAAAATCCACAAATCTCTGTAAAGATCTTGATAAATAATGCTACTTCATTCTCTTTGGTCAGTATTAGACAGCACCTCTTGCTTTGCCGATGATTGGAACCTCCTTAGCATTATTATCTTACTCCTGGAAAAACGAGACAAAAATGTTGAATTTCTTTCAACAACTAAAAATATTATTACATGTAAGAAAAACACGTAAATACCAACACATCAACATAATTACTGTAGTGTCCACTGCTGTACTGATGCAGATTGAGTATTGTCACACATGTGCGATTAGGAGGCAGCCAAAGAGCCTAAAGGTGAGTGAAACATCGCGAGATAGAGGGTTGTCACGTGGTACTTACCTGAATCTCTTTGCCCGACAGAAAACTGGAAGAAAAATAACTCCTCCACTTCCGGATTCCAAAATGGCCGCGACGACGTCACTTCGGTCCACCATCATGACGTCACTTCCGGCTCCATCAATTCACATCACCTCCGTCCCATCCTGATGACGTTGTTTCCGGTTCCTGTTTTCAAACGTCACTTACTGCCAACCATTTCCTGTTCCATAATCCTTCCCTCTATAAAGTCGCCATTTTGTCTCAGGAAGATTGTTCATTGTTTTATTTTTAAGACTTTGAATCGTGTTTTCTTTGATTGTCTGGACGACAATATATGGGGACGGTCCCCAAAACTTTTTCTTTGTTGTGTATCATTCTTTTGAAGAAGAATCCTTATCACAGTATACGTCCTTCAAGTGACATGTTTTGAAACAGTGACCAAAGCAAACAGTAGAAAATATTTCTAAACTTTTATTATAATATTTTTTTTGTTGCTTGAGCATGAGAGAGTAGAATGTCACTGCCTGTGTTATTGTAGTCTACCACAATGCATGGCTTAGTGACTTCCACAGTTCTCATAACCTGAACGACAGTTGCTGCATTGTGAACAGTGTGTAGAGGCCTAACATCTTTCTTGTCTTTCCACTTGATTGCAATCACTTTTTCTTTTTGACATGCAGCTACTTGACCCACAGAGAACCTTCAGGTGACCAAATTCACCCAGCATATCACAGCAGTTCAGTCACACAGAACCTTATGTATCACTTTCACTTTCTGTGTAAACGTCTGATGACCAAGTCACATTATCATCATTATCTCTTGATTCAACTAATGTTTCAGTGTCAATTTGTATTAAAGATCGCTTTACAGCTTCTTCAATAAGCACATATGTGTTGTGTTTGAAAACTCCACCCCACTCATGAATATTGATGAATTAACTTAGAGTGACAAAACAAAGAGAAAAATATTCATGATTTTTCACAGGCTAATGTAATGTTATCCACTAGATGGCAGCAGAATACTCTCCTAAGAAAGATTCAAGCTTGACACTGTAAAATGGATCATTACGCGCCACTGCACATCTGACTCAGGCTTAACCGTACTTACATACAATTTCATGTGTGAGTCATGGGCAGCATTAAAACCAAGAAGGTTAAAGTTACCTGGGTTGACATCATCCGGAAGGCAGAAGGAGACAACCTAGTTAACGGATGTGCTTGGTCAATGACCTCAGCAATAGAGAAGAAAAAGACAGATTAAAATACAATGTGATGGAGGATTATGGTGTCACAAATTTAATCAGGAGATGGTTAACATGAATTACAGATGTTCAAAACCAGGACTCAGAATTTGAAATTCGTAACTAAAATTAAAGTCAGGATGAAAATTAAGTTGAAACCAGAAACGCAAACCCACCACTATGGCCTAGTTGAGTCAGAAATTAACGACTCTACAGAGAGACAATATTCGTTGTAAATCCACTGATGAATAATGCAGGCTGTAAATGGCAAATTTTTACTTAGGAAACTGTACTCCTTTAAAGTGGGAAGTGAAATCCTTTACATGTTCTGCAACTCAGCGATGACCATTGTTATTTTCTACACTGGTGTGCTTGACCGTAACATTACTTCTAAGGAAGGTTCACCGAAATCAACAAACTAATTAAAAGGGCAAGCTCTGTTATTGAATGCACTCCGGACACACTGGAAGTAGGAGCAAAGTAGAGGATTAATAAGAGTGCTATTATGAAAAATTTTTCACATCATGTCTCTGACACACTCACACTGAGGACTTTCAGCCAACAAATTATTCAGCATAAGTGTATCAGGCTGCTTTATAGTAACACCGGTATAGTGCATCACCAGGACTGTAACTTCCAAGTCAATTTCTTCCAATGCCAAAACTGTATTCCAGACAGATAGTTAGATAGTTACATTTATATAGTGCTTTTCTACACACACAACGAACTTTACATAGACAGTGAGGAGTCACTTCAGCCATTTCATCAACATCAACTACCTGGATGAGTCACAGACAGCCATTGTCTCCTGTCACCTATGTCCCTCTTTAATTATGATTACTTTAATAGATTTAGATTCTACAGGTAGGAGTACAGTACTGTTGTTGTAAAGTTTTTGTGTTCGATTTGTGTTTTTGTGTACTATAATATTGTTGGTTGCTGCTGTATATCATGTTGAAATGTTCTTATATACTATATATTGTACTGATTGCCCTGCAGAGGGCTGGTACCCTGCCTGGGGTTTATTTCCTGCCTTGCGCCCTGTGTTGGCTAGGATTGGCTCCAGCAGACCCCCGTGACCCTATAGTTAGGATATAGTGGGTTGGATAATGGATGAATAGATGGATGGATATTGTACTGATGGTTATATTTGGCTGCTGTTGTAGACAAATTCCTAAAAAAATGTTCCAAGGACATTCAGTAAAGTAGACTAACGTCTCAAAATTTGCCCAATGTGATTGACTGTGGACAGGTTTGTGAACGCACCCTGCAAATGGACTGGCACCTCATTCACAAATGCTTTCTGAACTCAAGCTGCTATCTAATAATATTTTAAATCAAGTGAATTTTCTGCTTTTCTACTACTTTTCCATATTAGTTTATTCCTAAATGCACCTGAGTCAGACGTCAGGGAAGAGTACAACAGAAGAATACACCAAATTGAATGAAAGGTTTAAATCCTTGATAACCAAACAAAAAAAAGTTCACATCACACATCAGTTCACATTATTCACGAATACTATAAACTAGTGCATTGAAAAATGACTAACAGTATGAAGTGAGGACTCATGGTGGCACTGTGTCATTGATGTCACTCCTTGCCATCTCTCAGTGAGTGTGTAATGACATCTGTGTTACATTAGACATTAAAGTGACAAATAATCTGAATACAGTACTGTATGTGACATACTGCCGCTCTGAGCAATTACAATGGTAGACAAGCACTAGCTTAAATGCCCAATTCACACAAGGCAAGTATATGAAAAACAGTGCACTTAAGATACCACTTTGTCATTAGCAAGTTGTCACAGGAGAAAATTGTTCTAAATACAGCAGTGACTCGGGTCTCCTGTGGGTTTGTTTCACAATAAAAGAACTGAGCCGTAATAAACAGAGATAAGCAAATGTAGGATGTTTGGGGCTTTTCAGCTTTGCGCTCTTTAAGCAGATATTTTCTATTAGTAGCAACAAAAATGAGATTTGTTGTGTTTCTGTTAAATTATCAGGTTTATCAAGTAATTTAAAAGTGAAGAAGGCACAAACAATACAGAATTATAATGAGTAGGATTGCTCTGAGAAAGTTCAAAATTTAGAAGATGAACAAGACACACAAAGAGAAAGTAGCAAGAACTGTAGAAAAAATCTGAAAGGTACGTTTCATGCATTTATTTAACAACTTATACTGTTGATTTGTTTTTAGAGTGTGGTCTACTCATACTAGTCAGCTGTTCTGCGTTTGTCTTCCTTTGATTTGCACAACATAATTTGAGAGTGACATCATTTTCATGTATCATTCTCTGTATTTTAACACATGACCATATGATGCCCACTTAGTGTGGTCAAGTTATTTGGTATCCCTGTCTATAAAAGCAGATGAATGAGTAAGCAAGAGAAATGCGTTACTTTCTCCAAAACATGCCAGTATCTTACATTTATACTTATTGCATCAACATTCCGCATCCTAATATTTGGTTTTATCAGGCATTAGATTTATGAAGACTAGGGAGCTTTGCCCCCTGCTCGCTTCACTCACCAACCCCAATGTTTGGTTTTCCAAATACACACTTTTGAGATTTTTTTTTTCTTTGAATTTCAGAACTTCTGTAAAAACTTTATTTGGAATCTTTCGTGTCCCAATATGCTGAATCTTTTAAATGAGGTCAGTGAGACATGTGTTTAATGACTTTGTACCGTAATTCAGGATAGGTTTCTCTGTTTGGAATTTCAGCATAGACTAAGCGATCAACATCATCAGCAGTTAATACTTTTTTTGCAAAGTAACCAATAAATGCATGTGAGGTAAACCACGTTTTTGAAATTCTCTGACTTAAACTGATATATCACCTGTTTCTATATATTCGATCTCTATTCGCCTTTTCATTTTTTCTCCGAGTAATAATTTCTCGTTGTTTGCGCTAATGCGATGTTTACTTTCTTTTTTTGACACTGTCGTTTTTATCTGCTTTCATATTCTATTTCTTGCTCTGCATGTGTTTCGTACTTATGCTATTTTGAGTCTTTTGAATTCCAGTTTTCATTATCTCTAACCTACTCTGCATGTGTTTGGCCCCCTTGTTTTTTAACCTCTTTATGACGTTTTACTTTGTTTTCTACTCCGTCTTTTATTTCTGACCTTGCTTTGTCCTGATTTAATTTCAGTGACACCTGGGGCCTCATGTATAAACGGTGCGTACGCACAGAAATGTTGCATAAGAACTTTTCCACGTTCAAATCGCGATGTATAAAACCTACACTTGGCGTAAAGCCACTCACTTTTCCACGGTACCTCATACCTTGTCGTACGCAAGTTCTCTGCTCGGTTTTGCAGACTGGCGGCACCCAGCGTCAAAGCAGTGCTACTGTTCCTGTGTGGTTACTCCTTATTTTCCTGACACAGCTTTATAAATACACTGAAACTAACCGCATATTGTTTATTAGTGTGATGCATCTGATTGTAATTAACTTGTAACAATATAATGGTCCAGGGAACAGCGATAGTATTCCAAATACCATAACTGCTTTAGCGTTGTTACTCTAACTGCACCTTCTTCTTTCAGCTTGCCCCGTTAGGAGTTGCCACAGTGGATCATCTTTTTCCATATTACTCTCACTGCAGCACTCGGAGTATTTATATCACTTGTATCTTCAAACTGTATGTTTTGAAGAATCAGCGCTCTAAGCTTACAGATGGCTTAACGTCTATTACTGAGCTGATTGTGTGGGGATCGGTTACTTGGAGAAAGAAAAGCAAGGACTGCATGGGCGGCCATGCCAATACTGTATATATTGAATATAAAACAGAAAGAGAAAATAACAGCACAGCTAAAAACGCAACGGCAAATTTCGACAAAAGTTAAACGCTTGTGTCATGAGCATGAGGCGGCTATGCAGTGTCCGCAACGGACGTGGCCATCCACCGTGCATCAGATACCATATTGACATTGGACTTTCTCTATTGGACAGAGCCGCCCATGAGTACTGCTGCAATAAATAATTTCATCGAAGGTAGCACACAATCAATAACATGCTTTAACTATCATCATGAAAATAATATCACGTATACATCTCAGTATTTTAGTTATTCAGAGAGCTGTAATATCACGAATGTAATGGATTCTGTGTCCAGTTGGAGGAAGAGAGCCGGTTTAAGAAGCAAGTAGTGATTCACACACATAGAGCACACAGAAGATCAAATACAAAACAAAGCATTTAACATGCTACTTTAATTGCAATGTGATTTGAGATGTTTATGATGTTCTATTTTAATGACAAAATAAACTACGTGATTAAAGTGGAAATTTCGAGATTGAAGTTGACATTTCGTGCTTTTTCCCCACTGTTTGCCTTTTTTTTCTCTGTACCCTAATAAGCTTTCATATGACACTCAGACAGTGGGCTTACAACTCGCCTTTTCACATAGTATATATATATGTTTTTCCTTTGCCTCCACTTGGTATTCGCTGAAATTCTTATATTTTCCCCTGTGCTTTTCCCATTGTCTTTTCACAGAAGGCTGCGCTTAAGGGCGATTTATATTGATTTGCATATTCAAAGAGGCGTAATTCTGGGAGGAGTTGGGGTGTTACATAAAGCGCGTGCACGAGCGTTAGTTTTCACGCTGATCGGGATTTATGTAGCGAAAGAACGCGGAAGTTGAGACGCACAGATTCCTGCATCTGGGTTTTTCTGTGCGTAAGCACATTTCGGCTTTTGTGCTTACGCCATGTTATAGTGTTAATTCTATGCACGGCGTTATACATGAGGCCCCTGGTCCGTGGTGATTATTTTCCCTTTTTCAAGTAATCTTTACTTTCTTCTTTTATATTTTCTAATTTTCCTACTTTCTTATTCCTTATCTTTCTCCACATGTGT
Organism: Polypterus senegalus; assembly: GCF_016835505.1. Classification (NCBI taxonomy): domain Eukaryota; kingdom Metazoa; phylum Chordata; class Cladistia; order Polypteriformes; family Polypteridae; genus Polypterus; species Polypterus senegalus. The sequence goes on from NC_053155.1 coordinate 15,924,306, forward strand.
ATCGCGCCAACTTTTTTTTTTTGAGCCTTTCGAATTCCACTGCTTTCATACTCTCTAACCTGCTCTGCATGTGTATAGCGCCAACATTTGTGAACGTCTTTATGAAGTTCTACTTTGTCTTTTACTCTGTCTTTTAATTCTGAGCCTGATTGGACATGCTTTGTTTCAATTCCACTTGTTACTGGATGATAATTACTTTTCTTATTTTCTGAATTTGCAACTAGATTATTTTTTCTTTTTTGCTCTTTTTTCTCTCCAACGCTTTCTTTTCTCCACGCTACTTCCTTCTTCACTTAGTCGTCGACGTTTCATTTATAACGTATTGTACTTATATGCTTTATATGCGCTGAGACCCTGGATCCATGTGTTTTCAAATCCTTTACATGACTGAATGTTTTGCTGTCTGTTGTCTTATTTGATATTGATTGTAAGTAGGGCAAGTCTTGCATGAATATCGTGTTCCATGTCATCGCAAGACGGTCCTGGGTCAATCTCTTGGCACAATGTCTCATGTTTTATGTCCCTGCGAGACGGCCAATTTAAGATCTCCGTGAGATGCTCCGTGGCCATTCTCTTTCTTCTCATGGGCCTTTAAAGTGTCTTCCGTGATCTAAACGTGAAGATCACGTCTCGACACCCTAGTGTTTCTCTCCAGGATTTATTTTATAATAGAGAGATGAACAATGCTGCCATCACCGTCTCAGAATTTGTATTGCAATTTCTCAATGAATCAAACCAGAAGAACATTATAATTTGTGTTCTCGTATTCCTCTGCTTCACATTATAAACTTGATGTCTTTCTGAAGCAGGCATTAACTGTAAATTCCCAATGTGAGAAACTGAAAATGTTGATGAAATTGCCATCCTTTTGAGATTTGTACTAACAATGTCCCCAGATGTACTTCCCATGGACAAACTGCTTTGTGGACATTGGCTCGTTTAAAAAGTCCTGCTCATGTCATTCACTGAAACAGCAAGATCTGAATTAAGCCATCTTGTGGAAACTCACGCAGGAAGAGACTTTGTTTTAAAGTAAGAGCAGAACAGAAATTTCACTTGGGAGTGTTGTAAATGTGATTGGATTCAAATTTGCATCCTGTAAACAGGTAAACACATAAATTCCTTGACACATACTCTGTAACTTTTAATGATTTCCTTTGCTCATGCCTGCTTTTTCTGTAGATATACAGTAAATCCTTTCAATCGAAACTGCATTACTGCAAACATTCAGCAAATTAGGGATGTTGAGTTTGTGTATCCTACATTTTACAAATGTTGAGAATACTTATTCTGAAGAATCTACTGTTACTGCTACTGATATCTACTGTTTCTTCTATGATTCATACAGATTACTATTTCCTACAGGGTTAAAAGGCAAATATCTTAATGTTTTTTTTATCACTCTTTAGATTTATGAAGATGAACAATGCTACAATCAGCGTCTCAGAATTTATACTTCAATGTGCCATTGAATCGAACCAGAAGACCATCACGATTTGTATTCTTGCAATCATCTACTGCTTATCCATGTTCGGAAATTTACTGGTGATTGTGATCATAATCCTGAACCCTCAACTCCATGCGCCAATGTACATTTGCATCGGCACCTTGGCAGTGATAGACCTAGCAAACGGCTCACTTCTTATCCCAAAGATGCTCTCAGTCCTTCTGCTCGGCTCCCCAGTGGTGCCTTATGCTGCCTGTGTGTTGCAGATGATTCTTTTTTTTCATGTTGAGGAAATGGAATCCTTTCTTTTAGCCTTTATGGCCTTTGATCGCTACATTGCTGTTGTTTACCCTTTGCAATACCATTTAGCCATTACCAATAAAACAACTGCGACTGGTGTCTTAGTATTAAATGTTTTTGCAGCAATTTTCAACTTGCAAACCATTATTTTTGTTTCTGAGCTTTCATTTTGTCATACTAACATCCTGCCTTTCTGTTTTTGTGAGTATGCTACCATGGTTCACGTGTCTTGTTCTGAAGATCCTAAGTACTCGATACCGATGTCTTCTGGTCTAGTTGTCTCTGGTGTCTTCCCAATTATTTTTATTCTCCTATCCTACACTCAGATTGCAATTGAAGCTCTGAGGATTTCTTCAGCAGGAGGGAAAAGTAAAGTTTTCAGTACTTGTGTCACCCACCTGCTCGTGGTCGGACTATTTTATGTTCCACTTTCATTGTTTTATATATTGCCGGGTGCAGGAGTGATGATAACAAGAGAAACTTACAACGTTATGTTTATTATTGGAAATGCAGTGCCATCGATGATGAATCCTGTTATCTACAGTTTTAGGAATAAAGAGATAAATAAAAGAATTCATAAACTCTTTGCTAGGAAAAAGTTAATTCTATAATAAAGGAAAGAATACACTCACCTAAAGGATTATTAGGAACACCATACTAATACGGTGTTTGACCCGCTTTCGCCTTCAGAACTGCCTTAATTCTACGTGGCATTGATTCAACAAGGTGCTGAAAGCATTCTTTAGAAATGTTGGCCCATATTGATAGGATAGTATCTTGCAGTTGATGGGGATTTGTGGGATGCACATCCAGGGCACGAAGCTCCCGTTCCACCACATCCCAAAAATGCTCTATTGGGTTGAGATCTGGTGACTGTGGGGGCCATTTTAGTACAGTAAACTCATTGTCATGTTCAAGAAACCAATTTGAAATGATTTGAGCTTTGTGACATGGTGCATTATCCTGCTGGAAGTAGCCATCAGAGGATGGGTACATGGTGGTCATGAAGGGATGGACATGGTCAGAAACAATGCTCAGGTAGCCCGTGGCATTTAAACGATGTCCAATTGGCACTAAGGGGCCTAAAGTGTGCCAAGAAGACATCCCCCACACCGTTACACCACCACCACCAGCCTGTACAGTGGTAACAAGGCATGATGGATCCATGTTCTCATTCTGTTTACGCCAAATTCGGACTCTACCATTTTAATGTCTCAACATAAATCGAGACTCATCAGACCAGGCAACATTTTTCCAGTCTTCAACTGTCTAATTTTGGTGAGCTTGTGCAAATTGTAGCCTCTTTTTCCTATTTGTAGTGGAGATGAGTGGTACCCGGTGGGGTCTTCTGCTGTTGTAGCCCATCCGCCTCAAGGTTGTGCGTGTTGTGGCTTCACAAATGCTTTGCTGCATACCTCGGTTGTAACGAGTGGTTATTTCAGTCAAAGTTGCTCTTCTATCAGCTTGAATCAGTCGGCCCATTCTCCTCTGACCTCTAGCATCAACAAGGCATTTTCGCCCACAGGACTGCCGCATACTGGATGTTTTTCCCTTTTCACACCATTCTTTGTAAACCCTAGAAATGGTTGTGCGTGAAAATCCCAGTAACTGAGCAGATTGTGAAATACTCAGACCGGCCTGTCTGGCACCAACAACCATGCCACGCTCAGAATTGCTTAAATCACCTTTCTTTCCCATTCTGACATTCAGTTTGGAGTTCAGGAGATTGTCTTGACCAGGACCACACCCCTAAATGCATTGAAGCAACTGCCATGTGATTGGTTGATTAGATAATTGCATTAATGAGAAATTGAACAGGTGTTCCTAATAATCCTTTAGGTGAGTGTATATATATATATATATATATATAAGTTGTACTATACTTACTAATACATTAATAAAATTAAAACTTATTATAAATTGATGTCTAGACTGTTGAAAGTCAAATAGCATTTTTTTTATGTTACGTCCCGGTAATGTATTACATTAACATGTTAGATTATATTTAATAACTGGTATATATAAAAGGTAGTTATGCTCTGACAAGCCTGAGTAAGACCACATGAGGGGAACTGACAGCTCTTCTCTGCTTAGTGTCTAGATATGCTTAGTCTTTTCTATTATGCTGACCAGAACTGCACACCTGTCCACCGCTTAACTAAAGGTCAAAATTAGGAAACATAAACCTCTAGTCTTTAGCACAAAATGCTATGTGCACGTTTCCTGCATTATTAAAGTCATTGACAAAGTGTCTTTAATTAAGTAGTGACTTACATACACAAGGATGGCAGTCGAAATTTAGACAAAGTGCATTCAAGAAGGAATTCGGGAGACACTCCTTCACACAAAGGGTTGTCGGAATATGGATGAAAGTACAAAGTCATGTAGTTGAAACAGACATTTTAAAAATCAGATAAAATGGAACAAGTTAGCAATTAGCTAATTAAACCACTTCAATGTACTCAATAGTAGTGACAAGCAAAACTGACAAATTTCAATTTGCATCAACTTTTGTGAAACTGACAACAAAGTTAATTTCTCTGGTGGTTTTGCTGGGGAGAAACATGAAACTCACTAAAGTGTCTTTTGGGGTTTCAAAGGGTTTCTAGGTGGAAAATGCAGAATATGTCTTTATAAAACCTCATGCTCATTTTCAGGTTTATCTGTATTATTTTCTGCAGCTGCGTAAAGCTTGTAATTCATACCATGCCTGGTGAAATCAATTCTATGTATGCTTGTAATTCCCATCACCTCAGAGAAATGCGGTACGTCTTTACTCAAAGACACGGCCTACCAACCGCCTCGTCCTAGATGAGGATACGCACACTTCTGCTCTCTCACTAGGGCTCTTTAGTTAGGAACTAAATAACAAGCAGACACACTCAGAACTAATGCATGAAAATGTTTCAAGACAGGAACTAAATGTCTGTGAATATTAAACTGGATGTGAAATACAAATTGAATTTCTGTGCAAATGCCACTTCACACAAATCATTTTGCTTATCGCTGCTAAACAGCTTCTTCATTTGATGTACTCTGTAAGTTTTTCAATATATTTTCTTCTGTGCATTTACCCTGCAGATGATGAAATTAAATGTACAACTGTTTTTTCCTAATTTTTCACAGGAGCTGTTTTCCCGCTACAATTTTTGTTGGGTTAATGGACCATTAAACACATAGGACCTGTTAAGTTCTAGTGATGATGTATTAAATACATTGACAAAATATTGTAGTGTCATTAAATAAAAGAATGAACATTTGTCTTGAATATGTTACTATTAGTTTGACAATTGTAATAAATGTGCATTTGTCTGAGTCAATTCTGCACCCACCACATCCTGAATTCTCACTTCTTTTAATTTGATGTCCAACTTCTCAGGTGGCACCTTATGAAATGCTTTCTAAAAGTTGAAATAAATAATATCTTATGCTCCATTTTAATCCTTTTGTTGCTTTCTCGTAGAATTCCAGCATGTTCCTAAAACATGATCTCCCTCTTTTTGTCATTTTCCTTCATAATTCCTTCCATTACTTTACTCGTGATGCATGTTAAACTTACTAGCCTATAGTTTCTTGGATATGCCCAATTATCCATTTTATAAAATGAGACAATATTTGCCATTTTCCATTTTTCCAAGTAACTTATGTATTGCTCACATTACAGAATATACAAAGAATATTATATTTTCTGAGAAAAAAAATTTAAAGTAATTTAGATTTATTCACTAAATGCCAAGGAGTAACAACATGTTGCACCTTAATTAATACATGCATGTAACTTACTTACAGACACAATCAAAAAGGGAAATGTGATTTGTAAATTCTGAAATTTTTGAGGATGCAGACAAATTTAGAGGTGTTAAACAAAGCAGGGTCATTACACAGAAAGATAAATGATTGCAATCTCAGACACGAGTACTTAAAATGGTGTGGCTGACCCTCAGCACAACTGCTCTCCATCTTCTTTTTCATATGTGCTAGATGTTATTTGCAACAGACTTGGAGATATTTATAGTTTTAGAAAAGAATAACAAAGGTCAAGTCAGTTTGGGGACCATGCACTGGTACAGCGTGTTGCCGCACCCACCACATGACAAAATAGCTCCTCATCCTGGTTGGCAATCCCCCCTAGCAGACACGCGGTCCAGTCTCACCCTCCGGAAATGACCTTTTATCTGCTGTGGCCAAGTGTTACGTGGGCGTCCCCTTGGCCTGGTCAGGCCACTTGGGTCTTCAATAATAATAATCATGCAAGCCGAATCACCCTCGGGGAATCGTGCCATACCAACGGGCCATAGTACCGTAACTGATGCTCCCTCACAATGCAGGTCATGTGCCTCATTTGGGACTCCATGAGCAACCGCTCAATCAACACAAAGTCAAACCAGTGATACCCAAGGATTCTACGAAGAGACACAGTACCGAAGGAGTCAAGTCTTCGTCTCAGGTCACTGGATAGTGTCCATGTCTCGCAATCATATAGCAAGACAGGAAGCACCAGGACTCTAAAGACTCGAACCTTCATCCTTTGGCAAAGATATCAGGAGCAACACATACCCTTTTCTATGATGTCTATGAATAAGAGAGGGCTTATATGTTATTATCAGTCAATTAAGTATGCTGGTAGAAAACTAGTAAAGATATTTTTAGAAGACACCAGGAGTAATGACATAGTTAAGTCAAAAATAAGGTTAGAACTAGGAAGTCAGACGATTAATAACCCAAACAGAAACAAGAGAAAAAAGTTGTAATTAAAGAAATACAGCCAAGGATCAAATTCGAGATTGCAGAGTACAGTTTCAAGATATCAAAGCACAAAAGGTTATTGAAATCCACAAAGCACATGAGACATAACACAGACAAATAAAATACAACAGATAATTAACAAAAGTAACACTAACATCAACAAATGGCGCAGCAAAGAACAAGAAATTTAGACATTGTATGCATGGCGTAGCATTCAGGTGTGTTTGGCAATTAATTTAACTGATATGAAAGTTGTAACATTTTAGATTTTGTCTTTTTCTCTTCTAAAATTCAGTTATCGCATTTTTGTTTTTTATATACTGTATCTTAGTAACAATGAGTCATATTCAGAAATGATAGCGATTATAGAATGTAATGAAATTGTGGTGGCTCAATAGCTTTCATGAGCAGCAGATTCCAATTCAAGTGATGTGAAAATGTCCTTGATCAATGTGTGTTAATGGCGAAGCGTCTGTGACTAACTGTTGTGCAATTATCTTAAATATAACATTTCTGAAAGTATTGTGACGTGTCTTGCTACTGCAAAGGCTGTAGAAAGTGGATGCAGTGTGAACACACTTTGTAAGGACTCAGGGGAGCACCTCCCTAGAGAGAGAGCCGAGTGACAGGGATCAGGGTTAAATAACGGTGTGTGGAGTAAAGGGGAGAGGGTGGCTGGAAGTGGTAGTTATTGGTGGAGCGAGAGGAAGACAGCATCAGGTTGTGAAGGGAGAGGACACTTAAAGAGCAGTCAAGAGGTAGATAGGACGAAGGCAAATTATTTTTGTTATTTTGGAGAGAACACACAACGGTATATCCAATAAAAAGCCAGTCGGCATTTGGAAGACTCCCCCAGACAAGCGGATCCCGAGTGTGGGTTATTTTTTCAGGACATCACAATATACACAATAGAGTATTATCCAATAATTCCTATTGAAAAATAACTATTAATACAAAATGACCAATCCAATATTAACATTTGAAAGGAGAAAAGCAACTGAAATAAGTTCCCCATCAAGCTATTAATATTAGTTAAAGCATAATTCATTAAAATTATATGAATAGGTAAGAAATTGGGAAGGAAATGATTTATTGTATAAGGGGAATACAAAAGGTGACAAAAATCTTAATTAGGGTGAAGAATAAGCTGCAAATATGTAGCCAGAATTAGCCGTATGTAATTTTAAAGACTTTAATTCCAGAGAGTTGATACAAAGACGTAAAAATGGATCATCAGTTATTGATAAACCATAAGATGCGTTCAGTCTTTTGTGTGTTTTACAATCTGAGTAAACTTTAATCCTGCCCTACACTCGCTATTAGTGGCCAGCGTGGACTGATCTTCTGTCCACAGATCAACTGCAGGTCCATTTCAAGGGGTCTCTTTAGGATTTGCAGGGTTTTAGGGTCTTATAATCCTTTTAATTGTCGCACAGTGTCACACACGGAAAAAAAAATCTGAAGAGCTGAGTGTTGTGTGACTCATACAATGTGATGTCTAGGTTGGCTCCCCTCTCCCTGGCTGCTTCCTGGAGCCTTTTGAACCCGGAACCATCGATAACGTATCTAAGGATGATCCGGGCAAATTAGGACACACACAGTCAGCAAAGAGTTGGTGGAATAAGATCAAATGTTTTTAAATAACAATACAAACAGTGTCCAAATTGCAATGCTTCAAACTTTCATTAAACAATCCATAAAAATTCAGATGAATGTGGAAGTTAATAAATCAATAAATAAATATCCATTAAAAAATTAATCAGATACACTCAGCTGGAGTGGCCCTTTTCAGCCCCCTTGAGTGTCAGCCCTATGCTCTTCCCAGGGGTTGTCTTCCCAACTGTCTACCTCCTTTCCTCCACACCCTTGTATCTCCAGATCTTATCATCTCCATTACCTTTTCCCTTTTTTAACTCCAATTCTCTCCCTCTCTTCTTTTCATTTTTCAATATTTTCTTTTTTTTCCATTCCCCTGTTCGGCCATGCAGGCTCCCTTTATATGGCCAATAGGGTGCAGATGTGGCCCTTGACCTGCACTGAGGTATGCATGAAGCACTTGACTGACCCACTCACATTTGCATGTGAATGCGCAATCACCCAAGTACCCCAATCAACCTCGGAGTAGTATTTGCACACACACATGTGCACCTGCACCAGCTTGGAATCTGCACCCTCCAGGATGTAATAATGTATTTAAAAATGTGCTTTACCACAGACCTATTATCACATACATATATGTAGAATCTGTGCCCCTTGGGGTTTCATGTAACTTACAACCTACAAGGGTTGTTTTTTTTGAGAGTTTTTCCTTGTCTTCTTAGAGAGTCAAGACTGGGTGGCTGTCAAAAGGCAAGGCCTGTTAAAGCTCATTGCGGCACTTCTTGCGTGATTTTGGGCTATACAAAAATAAATTGTTTGTATTGTATTGTATGTATCTTAATTAAGATGTTAACCATTGATCAGGAGCAATTTTGTATATGATTGATCAAAGGCTTGTCGTTAATGTATATATGAGGCTGGGTGCTAGATGCCACAACCATTGCTAAACCCGTCCTCTGTTTATAGCAGGTATGGCAGATGCCCCTTTCACTCATAAATAATAAGTGCAAACACTGTTTAGCTACAAGTTGATAATATAATTTCTTTATAATAATAATCTGCAGATAATATTGTTCAATCAATGCAGTCCTATTTATTGTTACATACCGTATATACTGTACTCACATATAAGTCGAGTCTTGAAACCCGAAAAATCGATTATAAAATCAGACCCCAACTTATACGCCCACTCAAAAATGCGAATTTGCCTCCTCCAATCTTGCCTCAGTATCTCAGATGCATCAAATTATGTTGCAGCAGCACAGTTATCAGTTTCTTTTGCTACGTCAACAACGTTTAAGTTAAAACCAACTTCATATTTTCTTCTGATCGAACACTCCATAGTAGATAAGGGATGCTTTTATGATAAAGGTGTATGAGGGTGTGAGATATAAAAAACACAAATCAGTGCAAACGTTGCTTTGGAATAGTTTGGGTATTACTGTGTGGTCACATAGGCGCAATAGAGAGAGAGAGAGAGGTTAGGAGCACATGCTGATACAGCACACCGCCACACTCACATACAAAAAAAGGCAGTGTGCTCCATGGTTACTCTCTCAGGTGGGCGTTAGCATATCATAATCCCTTGTATCAATAGCGTGAGTTTTCAGCATTTGACTTATACAACTGACTTTATAAAATACTAGAAATTATAATGTAAAATCAAGTCCCGACTTATCTGTGGGAGAAGTTATCCACGAGTATATACGGTAATTGCTTTCCCCTTCCATCTACAGTGGACCCTTGACTTATGAACTCAATTCGTTCACGTGGGCTGGTTGTAACTCAAGTTGGTTGTAAGTCAAGACTATTTTTCCCATAAGAAATAATGGATATACTCATAATGCGCTCCGAACCTCCCACAGCAACACTTACTTAACCTTTTCATAATAAAAAAAGGTTGTATAATGTGCATAATTTACCAAAACACCAATAATGTTTCTAATGTACTAACCAAAAAGTTATAAAAAGTGTGTAGCCTACCAGAAACAACAATTTCATACTGCACTCACCATTTAATTTGACATCTTTGGGCTGCAGGAAGGGAGGAGGAGGAGAATGAAACGGAAGGTGGTTATTGTTTAGAAGGGAGCCTCCTTATGCAGATCTTTTCTTTGTAAAATTGTCGAGATGGTGGATTTCGACATGCTGTACATATTAGTGAGATCGGTCACGAACGCCACTCTCATATTTCCGCACAATTTCCTTCTTCGTTTCGATTGTGATCGCTGTTTCTCAAGTTAATGACGACAGTAGTCGAGCACTCAGTTCAAAGCGGGTCACGTTGTGAACTGCTGTAATAATACACTCAAAAGCAAGCCGGTGCTGACTCAACCTGATGACATCATCATGTGCCGCGCCAGCCCGCTAGCTAACATCCCTTAACAATCGCTTTCTTTACCTTCGTTACCTTCTCTTCCTTCCTTAGCAATTATGCATCTTGCGTGCCATTGTCTTTGTGAATTATATATACAGATAAATCACTGCACTGACCGAAATTACGTACACAAACACATGTATCTGGGCTCCGACTGACGCTTATGAACGCTCTCGGCTGTTTGTTTACAATCGCACAAGCGGATACATGTGACCGCATTCGGGTCGTAACGCAAGATGTTGGTCGTAAATCAAAACAAAAATTTTGGTCGTAAATCAAGTTGTTCGCATGTCAGGCCAGTCGTATGTCAAGGGTCGACTGTATTTCCAATAAAAGTGACTTATACTCTAATAGTTAACTTACCTAAAGCAGCACGAGAAGGCGCTGCTGTGTGAACTGTTGCTGCGTGAGCGTTTTGCTCAGCATTTCACTCACTTCCATAAGACATTCTTGAAGCTATTGGATGATTAGAAGAAGAAATTTTACACTTTCCAGCAACTGCCCTCAAGGTAAAATTGAAACAATAAACCAATTCGTAGTTGAAATCGCAGAGGATGCATAACACCAGAATTACCAAAGCCTACGAAAAACCTTGTTAACCCGGCCCACCTTAAATCCCTTCGCACCTCTTCGTCAGCATCTTTTGTCAACAAGACAAGCAGCAAGCAGCCTACTATTCCATCCCCTCACCACCACAGAACAGGCACAATGTTCTCCCAGCTCAAGACTTCTCCGGATGGAATTTGTCCATTTTCATTCAAACTCTTTGCAATGGGATGTTAAGATAGAGGATTAAGAATATAATACAAAATTCTCTGATGGACAGACAAGCTGCTGATGGACTGTGAGAGAGCAGGAACTGTGGGAGACTTACATGAGGATGTGACGACTTACAGAAGAGTATAAAATCATCTTAGGGGATGAGTAACTGAGAGAAGGTTTAAACAAGGAAGGAAGAGCAAAGGGATTCAAGTAACTCTGGAGAGATGTTAGGAGTAGTTACAGTAACCTTTACATTTTATAAAGAAACCAGCATGTGAGGTGATCAGGATGAGTCAAAAGTGAGGTAGAGCTCCTCATGGTTTCAAAGCTGTACTTCATAACCCAGAATATGGAGCTGATGAAAAGGCACAATGAGAGGTTTGGTTGATGATGATGTCATTGAACCACAAACTCTGGATGCTCCTGACACAAACACAGTCACAGGTTCAAATATAATGATTTTATTTTGTCCAAGTACCTTTACATAGCATGGTATACACAGGGGCGGTGAATTCATCCTCTTTCTACTCTTCCTCTCAATTCTTCTACCTGACTGCAACTCTCCGAAGTGAGGTGGAGGGCTCCTTTTAAGCCAGACCCTGGAGGTAATTCTGGTGTTTGGGAAAAGTCTTCCATTGTCAACCCTGCAGAACCCCCTCACAACATCCAGGACACCTAGCAGGGCAGACACACCGGATTATGATTTCTAGCCTGCCCAGTGGTCTGAAAACTTAGAGCAGTGGCATATGGATGCTGCCCTCTAGCGTGTCGACACTGCTATAATATTTTGTCCAAATTCTCAATACCATTACTAAAACAAAAGGTAAGGATTTCTATGAAATTAACAAAATTTGTAATTAGAAAGCAATTACTACAAAAACTTCAAATGAATGGTGAAGACACAAACTGAAATATTTTATGACTTACATTAGACAATACAGCTTGTTTGTTAATCAAATGGCTAAATTATCTCATATCCAAGATACATTTTAAAATTTATCAGAGTTTCCACTGCAGCCACATCACTTTGTCGTTTCTTCCATATTTCGATAACTCTTTCCAGATTGCTACTTAAATACACTTTTCCTAGATTTCATGGGTTAAATGCATATCAAATACAATATAAATTCATTTTCAGAATTAGGTTTCCATATTTCCTTGACAGTGAAGACGTGTCCGTTAGCCAGTTGTTGTACTTGTATGTAGGTCTGGTCACCACATTAGAAAAAAGATGGAATAGCTCAGGAATCTCAATAAAGAACAAGAGTCCATACCCCTGATGTGGCATCATTCAGACACCACAGTGTATGAACACAACTTCCCTTCAAATATAACATTTTATTTGAAATTTTAATTAGATTGACAAATTACCTGGATATTAGTTTATCAGTAAGTTAACCCTAACCAGTAATCCTAACCTAAGTCTCCGGACAACATACAGTATATTTTTTATTTCCTTCTTATATGAGTTAATCTTCTCCTAATTAAAAATGTTTAAATGCTTTTATTTATTTCTTTATTCCTGAAACTGTAGATAACAGGGTTCATCATAGATGGCACTGCATTTCCAAGAATAAACATAACATTGTAAGTTTCTGTTGTTATCATCACTCCTGCTCCTGGCAATATGTAAAACAATGAAAGTGGAATATAAAATAGTCCAACAACAAGCAGGTGGGTCACACAAGTGCTGAAAAGTTTACTTTTCCCTCCTGCTGAAGAAATCCTTAGAGCTTCAATAGCAATCCGACTGTAGGATACAAGAATAAAAATAACTGGGAAGACACTAAAGGGAACTAGAGCAACAGACAATGGTATCAAGTATTTAGGATCATTAGAACAAGATACATGGACCATGGTAGTATAATCACAGAAACAGAAAGGAAGGATATTAGTACGACAAAACGAAAGCTCAGCAACAAAAATGACATAATGCAGTTTGAAAATTGCTGCAAGAATATTTAACACGAAGACACCAATCACAATTTTTTTATTAGTAATGACTGAAGGGTACTGCAAAGGGTAAACAACAGCAATGTAGCGATCAAAGGCCATAAAAGCTAAGAGAAAGGATTCCATTTCCTCAACATGAAAGAAAAGAAACATTTGCAACACACAAGCAGCATAAGGCACCACTTTAGAGTCGAGCAGAAGGATTGAGAGCATCTTTGGGATGAGAACTGAGCTGTTTGCTAGGTCTATCACTGCCAGGATGCCGATGCAGAAGTACATTGGAACATGGAGTTGAGGGTTCAGGATTATGATCACTATCACCAGTAGATTTCCAAACATGGATAAGCAGTAGATGATTGCAAGAATACAAATTGTAGTGGTCTTCTGGTTTGAATCAATGGCACATTGAAGTATAAATTCTGAGACACTGATGGTAGCGTTGTTCATCTTCATAAATCTAAAGAGTCATAAAAGAAACATTAGGGTATCTGCCGTGTAACCCTGTAGGAAACACTTTTCTGTATGAATGTTTGAAGAATAAGAAGATACCTAGTGAGAAACTAACAGCACATCGTGCAGCAACTCCTAATCCTCACAAAATGTATGTTTGATTGTGAAAAGCATTACTTTAGCCATCCTACAGGGCCAGATGATTTCCCATTATAGCCTTTGCTTACTTAAAAAGTATGAGCTTCTAGATTTCTTTGTTAGAATAAGCTTTGTCAACATCTGTAAAATGTAAGATGCATGAATTTAAGACCCGTAATTTACTGAATGTTTGCACTAATGTATTTTAAATCGGAAGTATTTATATCTACAGAAAAAAAGGTATGAAGTTAGGAAAACATTAAAATGTGTTAAAAGTCAGTCATTTAACGGACAAACAGTATGTGTGAAGGAGTTTATCTGTTTACATATTACAAATTCAAATCCATTCACCTTTACAACACTCTCGATTGAACTTCCTGTTTCTGCTTTTACTTTGACAACAAAGTCCTTCCTGTGTGAGATTCTGTAAGATGGCTTGATTTAGATCTGTCTGTGTCAGTGAATGACATGGGGAGGGGTTTTACATGAGCCAATGTCCACAAAGCAGATGCTCTATGAAACATGCCAATATCCATAAAGCAGTCGGTCCAGAGGAAATACATCTGGGCACATTGTTAAAACAAATCTGTAGTGTAGTGATCAAACAGATGGCATATTCAAAAACATTTTCAATGCATCACAGAGAGAATCTACAGTTAATACCTGCTTCAATGTTACCAAAGCTAAAGAAAACAAAGACAAAACATGATATTCCAGATTGTTTGGGACATCTTCAGTCTGCAACTCATCACAGTTGTTCCACAGAAGATGCCATATCTTGTACTTCATACTTTTGTCTCAAACATTTTTTTCAACAATATTATAGACTTGGGATTTACTGCCACCAACTGCAGTCAAATTTAGGACTTCTAAATTGGCAGACCCCAAAGTTTGTTTATCGGTATCAATATCTCCCAATTGATCTTCAGAGGAGCACCCCACTGAGCAGTGCTGAGCCTCTGCTTTACTACCTGTTCACCAATGGCTGTGTGACTAGACGTAGCTTCATCTCCTTCGTTAAGTGTGCTAATCAAACATGCACTGTAGGTTTCGTTACCAAGAGATAAGGTGATAACTTTCACTCTGAGAGGGTGGTGTCAGGCCAACATCCTCCTTCTTAAAGTCCAGCCAGGCATATATAGACCACACACTCCACTCCTATCTCCATTCACAGGGATGCTAAGAAGAAGGGCAACAAGTTTATTCTTTTTAACAAGTCACTATCACTAATGACCTAATCAATGCCCAACATATTGTGAGGGCTATCATCTAGAAAACTCACCAATACCATTATTGGTACAAAGAGAAAAAGTTTTGTTGAAGACCTTAGTTATTTCTCCAGTCAGTTTTCTCCCTCCTCTGTTGTGGTGATACCTAAAAATATGTGGACAAATTTTTCAGTAGTGTATAATTTAGCATACATGTAGGTCAAATATATATATTTTAAGATTATATCTGAAACATAAGAAAACATATTCCTCTTAATATATTGTAATAAACACATATACAAATACAGTATATTGGAGTTGGTCTCGGCCATTATGGGAGATGGGTGTCTGAAGCGGAATTCCGTTATCAGCGGTCTTCATTTTTCTCTTATATTTTTATCATCCCAAGGTATCTTGTATTTACCCGACGTGAGGAGGTTCTATTACAGTACATGCAAGCATATATAAACATGAGCGGTAAGAAGGGGGCTCAGAAAGAAACTGAAAACAAATTCAGTATATTGTGTAGAAGATATGCAATACACTGTGTGTCCAGATTCATGGCAGATCATTCAGGACTTTCTGTTTACATTGAAAAATAAATCTCCATTTCCCCAATGATTTTATTTTGTACCCCCATAACTCACGAAAAGTAGTTCACTGCTATTGTATGTAGGCTCAAATTACTACTTGCTTGTACTTGGTAAGTAATAATAAGTTTATAATTTGTGCTGTGTCACAAGTGTGCAGGTAGGAGGTGTGAAGACTGACAGACTGATGCACAGAGAATAACTTGATACTCAACCTCAAAAAACTAAGGAACTGATCACTAATTTCAGGAAGCAGGATGACTATCAGTAACAGTGACAGAGTGGATAAATTCTCTAATTTTAGGTTCTTGGGCACCATGAACAATAAACACAAAGTCACTACTTAAAGAAGCACAACAGCGACTTTACTTCCTGAGAAATCTCTGGAAGGTTGACCTGTCACAATAGCTTCTGGTGTCTTTCTATCTTTGTTCCATTGAAAGTGTCCTGACTCATGGGATACTCATGTGGTTTGGCAACAGCCCAGGAGCTGACAAAAAGGCTCTGCAGAGAATCATAAAAACAGCAGAGAAAATTACCAACACAACTTTGCCTACCTTGAAGTTTTCTACATCTCTCAGTGTCTGTGGAAGACTTCCTGCATCATAAATGACTTATATCAACCAGCACACAAATTATTTGAAGTTCTATCCTCAGGGAAGAGATACAGGTCCATTAGAGCGTGAACCACAAGACTGATGAACAGGTTTTACTGCCAAGTGAATACTACACTAAATTCTGTAATAAAATCACATACCTTATCGACAAAATTGTAAAATATCATATTCATCATTATTATTTATTTATTTTTCTTAACTTGTACAATCTTTAAAAAAACTATCTTTTTATCACAATAAGCTGACAATTGTGTAATGTGTGAGATATTAGATGTGTGGTTTTAAAAGTATAGTTTTGAGCATCGTTTCAGGTGGTGTACGGAAATCTCATTATACAGTATGTGTTATGCAATGACAAGAAAAGGAACCTTATCTTATTTACTTCTAATTTGAAGATGGAAGCTAAAGCAAGAGGATTGCCTGGGTCGTGTCTCCGATTTCATGAGCTTGAGTACCAAAGACCTACTATTTTGAATGAAGTCTTGAGACTGTACCTGTCTCCTCTCTAAAGTAATAAAGTACCAGTATATTCCAATGAAACTCAAACAGCACAGTATCTACACACAACACAACTACCCACACGAACGCTCGGTGGAGCACTGATTCAGAATTCGGCTCTGTGTATGAGGTCACACCTAAACACTTGGCAAAAGTATAGGCATGACATTAAGCATTTTTTGCATCATATAATTATATTCAGTGGTCATTTTTAGTCAAAAAAATGTTTGTTTTACTGAAACTTACATTTTTTTTTAAAATGAAATCCGTTAAGACACTCCAGGCCAGCAAAAGGTATTCGTTATTTTCAAAGTATCGTTATATCTGTATTCACTATAACGGGATTTGACCTGTATATTTTTCAAAACATATTTTATGTGTATTACATTTTTATAAGGGGCAGCACAAGAGTTAGGGACACCATTCACTCCCATAAGGTTACTCAACATCCATTTGTACTGACCACTGCATGAGTGTGACCGATGTGAGTTTGTTCTGTCTTTCATGTGTTGGCTGTTTGTCATCCACCACTGTAATTAGACTGTGTGGCTTGGGCAGGGAGCATGCAAATAAGAATCTCCTTTTATTTGGAACTGAAAAAATCCTCTTTAGGATTTATTGATTTGAATTTTGAACATTGTTTCCACATGAATTGTTACCCTTTACAGTGCCCTATACCTTTTCAACAAATAAATATTTAGCTAATTCATTTTAATTTATTGAAGTAAATTATGTATATTTTGATAAAGTTACTTCTACATAAATGTGTTGAGTTACTGTAGTTTTAAGGTACTATTTTAGGCTATATGATTTGATTCAATTTATTTTACACAATTCAATTATTTTGCATCATTCTTTCATTCAACTTTATTGCCATACATTGCTGTGTAACTAGCTATGATACTTAATTTCAGATCACTGGATTCGTAAAGTTTACTTACACATAACAAAATTACCAAAATTAGACTGCACACTTTCAGAAAAAAACAACATTTAAGACACTTCTGCCATGTTGTTTGAGGAGAAGAAAAGGTCGCTTTTGTAATTTACAGCTTTCAATATTTTGTCAATTTATTGAAAACCACCCACTATAAATCAGCGTCCTCAACCATATAGAACCTGTAGCACTTGAGAAAAAGGTCAATGTTGTATTATCCTTAACTTTCCATCCATCCATCCATTATCCAACCCACTATATCCTAACTGCAGGGTCATGGGGATCTGCTGGAGCCAATCCCAGTCAACACAGGGTGCAAGACAAGTAACAAACCCCAGGCAGGGCGCCAGCCCACTGCACTTAACTTTCCTAATTTGACAATTTGTAGCATTGCACCCAGAATATGTTGGAAAAAAATTCTGGAGGGCGGCACGGTGGTGCAGTGGTAGCGCTGCTGCCTCGCAGTTAGGGGACCCGGGTTCGCTTCCCGGGTCCTCCCTGCGTGGAGTTTGCATGTTCTCCCGTGTCTGCGTGGGTTTCCTCCGGGCGCTCCGGTTTCCTCCCACAATCCAAAGACATGCAGGTTAGGTGGATTGGCGATTCTAAATTGGCCCTGGTGTGTGCTTGGTGTGTTTGTGTGTGTCCTGTGGTGGGTTGGCACCCTGCCCAGGATTGGTTCCTGCCTTGTGCCCTGTGTTGGCTGGGATTGGCTCCAGCAGACCCCCGTGACCCTGTATTCGGATTCAGCGGGTTAGGAAATGGATGGATGGATGAAAAATTCTGGAAAATTGCATCATACCATATATGTCAGCATACTGAAAACACCATCATTCCACAGACACACATTACTCCAAAGTAATATTCTTAGAAATAGCTACCTAAAGACATTAATGAGTTTAAAGTTTACATTTAATTCTTTATACAGCTACCTTACATTAATTTTTTTATATTTTTTCAATAGTCAGTTACAGTGTTGTAATTCTGAGTTTATGGAAATATAACTTTTATTCCTGACATACATTATTGAGACAATTGATATTGGCAGCTACAGCACTGTTCAAATGTAAACATACATTAATTTAACTGTTTAAAATTATTGTTTTTACTGTTTATCATATTTTTTTTACTGTGAAAAGGTCAATTTTGTGTAATTTTAATGATTTTTTTTTATTGCATGGTTTCTTAATCTCAGTCCTTGGACTCCACTGCCCAGCATAATTTGTAGTGTTTCCTGCTCAGATACCCCCAAGTCCAGCTCATCAGCCAATTATCAATACTGGGTGACAATACCCAGTGACCTTTCACCCTCTTCATCATCTTCACCTAAACACCCTTCACTTATTGATTTTTTTCATTTGAATACTTAGATACAATGTTATCAGATCACTTTCTTCTGAGCAGGTTGTGTTGCATTTTGACTTAACACAATATAATCACATTTTAATTTCAAACATGAATGTCTTAAATTGAATCCATCTGCTTCAACATATTCTGTAGACGCTCATGCCTACATGGACATTAACTAAACAATAATGTTTAAGCAGGATTAGGGTTGTGGATAGTTAATTTTACTAATAACTATTCAAATATAAACATTTACTTTATATAATTAAAATACACAATCACCCAATATACACTATATTGCCAAAAGTATTGGGATGCCTGCATATACACAAACATGAACTTTTATGACATTCTTAATACAGTACATAGGCTTTAATATGGAGTTGACCCACACACTGCAGCTTTAACAGCTTCAACTCTTCTGGGAAGGCTTTCCACAAGGTTTAGAGGTGTGTTTATGGTAATTTGTGACAATTCTTCAGGAGAGCATTTGTGAGGTCAGGCACTGATGTTGGACGAGAAGGCCTGGCTCGCAGTCTCTGTTCTAATTCATCCCAAAGGTGTTCTGTCGGGTTAAGGTCAGGGATCTGTTGCAGGCCAGTCAGATTCTTCCATATCAAACTTGCTCATCCATTTCTTTATAGACCTTGCTTTGTGCACTGGTGCGCAGTCATGTTTGAACAGGAAGGGGCCATTCCCAAACTGTTACCACAAAGCAGGGAGCATGAATTTGTCCAAAATGTCTTTGCATACGGAAGCATTAAGAGATCCATTCACTGGAACTAAGGGGCCAAACCCAACCCCTGAAAAACAACCCCACACCATAATCCCCCCTCCACCAAACTTTACACTTGGCACAGTGAAGTCAGGCAAGTACCATTCTCCTGGCAACTGCCAAACCCAGACTTGTCCATCAGATTGGCAGATTCGCACTCCAGAGGACATGTCTCCACTGCTCTAGAGTCCAGTGGCGGTGTGCTTTACACCACTGCATTCGTCACTTTGCATTGCACTTAGTGATATAAGGCTTGAATACAGCTGCTCAGCCACGGAAACCCATGCAATGAAGCTTTCTATGCACCGTTCTTGAGCTAATCTGGAGGCCCAATGAAGTTTGGAGGAGTGTAGCTATTGACTCTGCAGAGAGTTGGTGACTTCTGCACACTGTCCCCGCTCTGTGATTTTACATGGCCTACCACTTCGTGGCTGAGTTGCTGTGGTTCCTAATTGCTTCCATTTTGTTATAATACCACTAACAGTTGACCGTGAAATATTTAGTACCTAAGAAATTTCACAAATGGACGTATTGCATAGGTGGCATCCTATCACGGTACCACACTTGAATTCACTGAGGTCCTGAAAGCGACCCATTCTTTCACAAATGTTTGTAGAAGCAGTCTGCATGCCTAGGTGCTTCATTTTATACACCTGTGGCCATGGAAGTGATTGGAACACCTGAATTAAATGATTTGGAGAGGTGTCCCAATAGTTTTGGCAATATAGTGTATATGCATAGTTAAACACCTACTGTTTGGTCTGTTGATTGTTGTACACAGCAAAGTTCCAATTGTCTAAATAATATGTAGAACTATAGAATAAAAAATCTGAAAGCAGTTTAAGAAAAAATGTTACCATAGACCACACTAAAAATAATATGGGATAGGAACTTTTTCCTTAAACAACTATTTTCATTGAATCAAAATGCAAAAAAACACAGGAATAATAAATAAATAAATAAATACAGTCACACATACACACAACACATCAGAAGGTCACCTTCCAAAAGGCTGCTAACTTTGTCACCTGTTTCTACCTGAACAGCTCCGAGGCGATGGCCAATGAGAGCAACTGACTCCGCCCCTTCTGGGCCAAGTACTATAAAGCCAGTCTCACTTTGAGTTGAGTCAGACCAAAGGATAGAGCTCCAGAAAAAGATCAAGATCTACTCAACCGAGCAGCACTATTGAATTAAGAGAAGGCTACAGCCTGTGTTTTAGTTTTGCAACAGCATCATGTGTATGTTTTGCCTGGTTTTTCAGTAGAAAGAATTAAAAGGAAACACCCGGTTGCTGTTCCAACATTTCTTTTGACGTTTGGTTTTTCTAACATTTGTCCACATTACATATAATATTATTTAAAACAAAAATAATTACAAATCCCTAAAGAAAAAAATAATTTTTCAAATAATGGGAGCTATGCTGATAATACAACAGAGAGCTGTGTCTGTGGTGAATACACAGGATAAACTGATAGGAACAAAATTAAGTCATTTTGTAACTTATTTGTTGAATTAGAAGTGCTCTCACATTAACAGACACTGGACACAAACCCTAATTCTAATCCAAGCCCTTCCATATAGTATGTATAGGTTAGGTTCTTTTTTAATATATCTCCTGAAAATATGTCCACATTTTTATTGAGCACAGGTATGTAACTTTGGAGCAGGTGATGAACATGGTTGAATGCAAAGCGTCAGTGATCAGTTCACAAAATGCAGTTTGGTTTCATTAGCCTAGGAACAAAACAACAGATGTGATCTTTAGAACATCAAAACACGTGTAAGGAGAAAATAACAATCATGCCAAGAAGCGGGTCCATCCAAATCACTGAAAATGTCTAAAATAACATTAAGTTGAGATGCAATCGCAATTTAAATCACATGTCTATGGTTCTTTGAATGAAAAAAAACCTTTCTATTTATGCAAAACAAGTTAACAAGTGTTCAACTATGTATTCATATGTTGTAAATCAAGATACAATTGATCACATTACTGTTGTTTCTCCACTTGGAGCACAGACTTGCTTATGGTCACATACTCTCAGCAGTGGGATTTGAAGCCACAACCTCAGGGTTTTCTCGATCCACTGTACTAATTCTTTTAAAATGTTAAACAATATTACAAGGTCACCTCTTAATCTCCATTTGCTTAATCTAAAAAGGTTCAATTCCTTTATCCTCTCCTCATAGCTCATAACTGTTAGTTCTGGAATTCAGTCAAGTTGCCCTGCTATGGACTTTCTCTATTGCTGCTTTATCTTTTTTGTAATATAGACATCAAAACTGAACACGGTACTGCAAGTAAGGCCTCACTAGTGTGTTATATGCAACCTTTGCAACATTTATAGAGTGACGGGGGGCTATTTTCAAAAAGGAAAAATGGCAATGGAACAGAAATGCAGTCATTACTTTCTGTGTATGAGTACTCTAATGTAACAGCTATGATCTACTGCATTAGTTCCATTAATAATTTTAAACACTTTAATCATGTCTCCTCTCATCAACAACACAGGGACACAGCTGGAAAATTGTAAATTTCACACAAACATTAGGAAGTTTTTCTTTATACAGAGAATTATTGACACATGAAATAAACTACCAAGTAGTGTGGAAGACAGTAGGACTTTAGGGGCCTTTGACTTGATGTTATTTTGGAAGAATTAAGTTGGCCTGAGTGGCCTGTTCTCATCTACGTTGTTCTAATGTTTGTTCTAAAAATGTTTATTCTCTTTTTGCTTAAACTTTAAAAGGTTTAGCTTCTTCAGTCTGTCCTCATAGCTAATATCTTTTGGTCGCTGTATCAGCCTAGTCGCTGTCCTCTGGAGTTACTCTAGTACTGCTATGTTTTTTTAAAGACAGTTTTATATACATATAAGAGTTCAGAGTGTGTGATTCAGAGTTTCTGTACCTCACCTTACCCATGAAAGCCCTCACTCACTCACTTACTCACTCATCACTAATTCTCCAACTTCCCGTGTAGGTAGATGGCTGAAATTTGGCAGGCTCATTCCTTACAGCTTACTTACAAAAGTTAAGCAGGTTTCATTTCGAAATTCTACACGTAGCGGTCATAACGGTCGACAACGTCCGCCATGTTGAACTTTCTTATTTATGGCCCCATCTTCACGAAATTTGGTAGGCGGCGTCCCTGCGCTAACCGAAACTGATATACGTACTTATTTCGGAGGTATGACGCCACTGTCGGCCGCCATATTGAACTTTCCAACGTCACTAATTCTCCAACTTCCCGTGTAGGTAGAAGGCTGACCCCATCTTCACGAAATTTGGTAGGCGGCTTCCCTGCGCTAACCGAAACCGATGTACATACTTATTTTGGTGGTATGACGCGACTGTTGACCGCCATATTGAACTTTCCAACGTCACTAATTCTCCAATTTCCTGTGTAGGTGGAAGGCTGAAATTTGGCAGGCTCATTCCTTACAGATTACTTACAACAGTTAAGCAGGTTTCATTTCGAAATTCTACGCGTAACGGTCATAATGGTCAACAACGTCCGCCATGTTGAACTTTCTTATTTATGGCCCCATCTTCACGAAATTTGGTAGGCGGCTTACCTGCGCTAACCGAAACCAATGTACGTACTTATTTCAGTGGTATGACACAACTGTCAAACACCATATTGAACTTTCCAACATCACTAATTCTCCAACTTCCCGTGTAGGTAGAAGGCTGAAATTTGGCAGGCTCATTCCTTACAGCTTACTTACAAAAGTTAAGCAGGTTTCATTTAGAAATTCTATGCGTAGCGGTCATAACGGTTGACAACGTTAGCCATGTTGAACTTTATTATTTATGGCCCCTTCTTCACGAAATTTGGTAGGCAGTTTCCCTGCGCTAACTAAAACCGATGTACGTACTTATTTCAGTGGTATGATGCCACTGTCGGCCGCCATATTGAACTTTTCAACGGTCTTTGTTACTTATGGGCCCATCTTCAAGAAATTTGGTACGCGGGTTCCCAACACTAACTGAATCCTACTTACGTACATATATACGTCCATAGCCTGCAGCTCAGTCACCGTCTGAGGCGGCGTTGGGTTCCCCATCCCAACGCCTCCCACGTTGTTGGCTTCCTGCCTATATAAGGCCGTCCGTCGCTCTGGTCTCTACATTCCCTTATTAGTATAGATATATATATATATATATATACTAGCAAAATACCCTATATTTAAGGCCGTCTATCGCTCTGGTCTCTTCTTTCCCTTCATTGATTGACAGATGCCGAATGTCACTTCAACACAAGTCCTGCAAATATTGTTGTAACTGAAACAAACCATGAAACTGAAACCGATTATGACAGCAGCAATCCAAGCTGTGAGATTTCAGACAAGATTACTGTTCACATGGCCAACTGTACGTTACATGCTCAAGAGTAAGCTCAGCACACAGCTTGGTCATATTACAACCGGAGAGCTGAACTGACAATGTGCTATACAATGAGATCCTTAACAAATAATTATTGGTATATTTTCCCTCAGTTTAAAAAGGTTTAATTTTCTTCTTAATAAAAATTTTAAGGCAGTACTTCGCCGATGTGAAGCAAGGGTATTTTGCTAGTGTACATATAAGAGTTCAGAGTGTGTGATTCAGAGTTTCTGTACCTCACCTTACCAATGGAAATACTGAATAATAGCATAAGTACTGAACAATTAGAAGATACATTCAACAAACCAGTACTACTTAAGTACTATTTATGCAAAATAAACAACTCTTTAGCTGACTAGTGTGTTGTATAATTGGAGAAGTATTATTTATAACTGAGCATTGTTAATGCATTCTAAAAACTCACACTATCTATAAAATGGCAGTATCTAATTTTTTATGCTGTCATCTTTTAAAGTATAGAGAATTATATAGATGAGAAATATGTCAACCTGGATCTAAAAAGCAGTGCTAAATCAAAGAAGGGAAGTGAGTGGCATCTGGGTTACCTGAGTAGAACAAGCTAAAATAAAAAATCAATGCAAAATAGTAGTACTTGGGTTGAATAAAAAGAAATGCCGTCAATGTCATATGTCATCAACAGACGGCAGCACTGATATGTAGATCATTTTTGTAGGTTCTCCTCTATCAGCTCAGTTAGCAGCAGTTCATTACAGTGAATGTTTGTTTTGCTATTTATATTCACTAAGAAATGGAGACATGTGCTGGTCTGTTGTTATTACATTTTAAGCAATGCACCATGAATGATGTCCTGTTCTGATGGCAGAAGGTGTTGTTCCACCAAAGTATGCAGGCTGTTTATGGTGATAACTGTTGTCTGGCATAAAAAGAAAATCTTTCTGAACATCAGTACGCATCCAGTAAAGAAGATGAGAATGCTGTCAGTACGTGTTTGCGGAAAAAGAGTGCGAACTTCTACCATGATGGCTTCACAAAACTTTTTTAGCATCATCAAATATGTACTGTATATAGTTATCTAGTGACTAAGTCAAAAAATGATTATAAACAATTAAAGAGCATTTTCAAAAAAGTGTTTTTGTGTTTAACTGATTAAAACATTTCCATCCAATCATGTGTAAACACTAAAGCATATAAATGGATACATTACTTTTCATTCGACCCGTTTAAAATGTTAAATAAATACATTATTGTACCTTTCAGATGCTTACTACAATTCCTGCTATGTTCTCCACTTTTCTGAAGCTGCATGTCTTGTTCATCTTGTAAGTTTTGTACTGCCTCAATGAAATCCCTCTTATTACAATCCTATATTCTTTGAGCCTTCTTCACTTTTCAGCTGCTTGATAAACCTGATAATTTAACAGAAATATTAGAAATCTGATTTTTTTCCTGCTGTAATAGAAAGTATCTGATGATATAACATAAAGCAAAAAAGCCCAAGACGTCATAGATTGTCCTGACTTTGTTTCTTATGGTTTAGTTCTTTTATTGGGAAGTGAACACACAGGAGATCTGAATCACTGTTGTGTTTAAAATGGTTTTCTTTGGTGGCTTTTTCTTGTTAATGACAAAGTGGTTTCTAAAAATACATTTAATTCCAATGCTTTTCAATACACCTCACTTGCCATTACCTAATGGCCATCTACTATTCCAGTTATGTAGAGCAGCAGTATGTCACATATCCTTTGTTTTGTTTCACTTAATTCAATGTCAAACCAGAGCGCAGATGTCATCACGCACGCACTGAAATGTGGCAAGGAGTAGATTCGAGGACACAGACCACCATGAATTCTCACTTCATAATATTGGTCAATTTTCCATTTAAATAGCATATTTACGAATAATGGGTAAGAATGTAAGCAAATGAAGAGATGAAGTTTTAGGGTCTATGCTGACACAATGTTTAATAAGGACAAAGCAATTATAGGTAAAAAAAAATGACAAAAAAGGACAGTTTAGTGTTAGATAGGACATCTTCAGTCTGAAATTTTAGCTCCATTCTGGAATTCTGTCTAAATCAGTTGTAGGTTTATGAATTACTGCTTACCTTCTGAACGATTGTTTCTTAACACTAGAATCCCTGAAGCCTACAAAAATACTCGTAATCCCAGGCCACCTTAAATTCCTTCGCACCTCTCCATTAATGACTTTTGTTTTGTAAATGTCTCAATCAGCATAAGCAGCAAACAGCCTGCTGTCCCATCCCCCCTACTGACAGAGCTCAACTCGGGCAAAAAGTTCTCCCTGTTGAATCCTTGTTTATCTTGGTGTGAGGTGCCTGGGGGTATTTTTCGTACATGGATTACTTGCTTAGCCGGATGTAATTGTTGACGATTTGGCCTGATCCTGGATCTGTCGGTTTTTTGAAACTCTTGCTGGAAGTGTTGTCATAGCAACACATCCTAATCCTCAAACCTGCTCGGAGCAGGTTTGTTCTATGTAAACAAGGATTAGTTCACACACTTAATCAGTGATGGTGCGTGGAATTCATCCAGTCATGGCTTCGCTGTTCATGAATGAGCAACCAATTGATATTGGTGCGCAAATTATACAAAGAGAATTTCATATAGAGAGGGTTTTGCACAATCGGCAAGATCCTTTATTGCTCCCGGAGGAAATTCTTTTTGAAAGATACCACTTTAGCCGAGGGGGAATATTGTACCTCAAAGATGTATTAGCTCCTTATATTCAAAGTCAAACTCAGCGAAGTCGGGCTCTCACAACCACACAGACAGTATGCATTGCTTTGAGGTTTCTTGCAAGCGGTACTTTTTTATATACTGTAGACGATGCGGAACATCTATCGAAAAGTGCAGTTTGCCAGGCAATTCGTAAAGTCTGTTTGGCTCTGAAACATTTCCTTCGGGTTTTCATAGTGTTTCCTGGACACCTGCGTGTGCAGACCACAAAAGAGGCATTTCATGCCATTGCAGGTAGATAATACACAGGAAAAAACACCCACAGTTCCATAAAGAATCTCACAATCAGTCTAACATTCTCATTACCTAGGATTTCCAAATGTGATTGGGGCACTGGATTGTATGCAGATCCGAATAAAGGCCCCATCAGGTCCAAATGAGCCAGATTATGTGAACACAAAAGGCTTCCACAGTATTAACGTGCAGGTAATGTCACTTTTTGAAAGAGCTGAAAATAGCCAATAGGTATGTTGACAGTAAAATTGTTTGACCTACATGCTATCAATTCTCAGATGATCTGTGATGCATCCTACCTTGTATCAAATGTGGAGGCTAAATGGCCAGGGTCTGTTCATGACTATAGAATTTTTAAGGAGTCACACCTGTATCGAACATTTGAACAAGGTAATAATCTAATTATTAATCATGGTGATGTGTGTATTGTATTCACAATTTTTACATATTCCACAGGTCATCATGATGGAATCCTGCTTGGGGACAGGGGATATGCCCTCAGAAAAGAAAGAGTCCCTGAAGTTTTGGTGCAGCCTGATGATGACCTTGACCCAGTGCACCTTGAGCAAGCCAGTGGCACAGCTGCCAGAGACAGAATTGTGGCCCAACATTTTCAATGAAAAAGACAACAGTGGTTTCACACAAAACTGATTTATTATATATTATGGACCTTCAGCCTGTAAGGAGGAGAACATAAATTAGGGTTAGGGTTAGATACACTCACGCATACACATCATGGGAAAGAGAGGAGAATTTTGTTACCAATTGTTTTTCTAGTATTTTTATCTGCAACTTCATTTTGGTTGTCTTCAGTTCATGAAGTTCCATGTCCTGCTGTATTTTCCTCATTTTTAGTTTCTTGTACGTGACTTTCTGCTGAAGATATCTCTTGAATAGAGCCCTCACATTTTTCTGCAAATAAATACACCATTACAAATGCCTTTTTTCCTCTATATTGTATACACAGTATATCATTTTGAATCATTTCGTATCAAGTACAACAGATGGCTCAACCAACCTCTCCATCTCCTTTTTTTGATGTGGATGTTCCAAAAGGTACATGTGTGCTGGCTACAGGCTTCTGAAACACTGTTATATCACGATTAGCACATGGGACTGATCAGAGTGGAGTTTGTTCAAACATTTGGAGCATTTACCTCTCCTCCTGATGAATAATCAGACACAGTGTCTTCATCAAATATTTGACATTTCTCAATAGCTCGGTGGTCAGACACAGGTTCTCGGGATATGACATTCCCTGCAACTGCCCCAACAAAAAAACAAAATAAAAAAGAGGGCTAAATGAGACATACCTATGGCACACATTGAGGACAAAATATATGCAATGACCATCCTTTACCTGAAATGAAGTTACCACTGCATCCTGCCACTGGTTCTGAGGAGGAGCTTCCCCCTGGAATGCCCTCAGAAACCGGGCGATGGGCATTTTGCTGGAGAGCCAACTCTTCTGCAGGGGATAGGTATGGACCGCCTGGACCTCCACCTGTTTTTTGCTTGTCTGCCTTCTTCTTATTAGCTTTCAAATTAATCTTTAAATAGTTATATACCAATATTTACCAGTTTGAAGTATATTCTTGTACTTCACTTTAACTTGTTCCCATGTTCTCCTTGTGCTCACGTTTGATCTGGAATTATGACATATTAAATAATAATTAATGTGACACATAGGAAATGAAACGCATTCAGTAAATACAATGCACACTACTTACGCGTTTAATTTGTCGGCCACTTTTTGCCAACCATCTTTTCTAGTTTGGGCTGCTTTTGCAGTGTTACCCCTTGTACATATTAACTCTTGAAATTCTTAATATCCTTCGAGTAACAGGTCCTACTCCGCTTGTGTGAAAGAATGCGCCCGTTCTTTCATCATTTTGTTGCAGCCTATCAAAGACTTGCGGATCATGTTTTCTAGACTCAATATATATGGGCTTTTCAATCAGCGCGGGCGCGCGCAATCATCTCAGATGATTAGATCCAGCTAGACTAATCTACTACACCGCTGAGTTTGAAAAACCAACCTATCCCGGATGAGTGTCACCAGCATTAACTTATCCAAGATGAGGCACCTGATCTCTGATGATTTAAGCGACGTACAGAAAATACCTCCCTGGAGTTGTAAAGGGTAAATAATATATTGTTATTTGGAACACATGCATTTCATGTGTGTTCCGTTTCTACAACGATCTATGTAAATGTAAGATGACAGAAATGCAACAAATGTCAAACACATACCTAATTCTAGATTCATAATTCAGAATAGTACATAATTTGGAAAGAGTTGTGCTTGGATTGTGGAGTGTCTTGCGATGGATCACCGTGGACAGTTTAAGCAAACACCATTGATCCACCAGAGTCTGCACAGGCGATGCTACAATGGGGACAGTGATGATGATCGGTGGTGATTCTCTGTGCGGAAACAAAAGGTGACTGTCAACGATGATTCAGGGTCTGAAAGACACAAAAATGGCAAAACTGTGACGTAAGAAAAAAAGTTTAATTACCAGTCCTCTAGTGTGTAATACAGAAGTGAATCAAAAGTTATGACTAACCAGAGTGGCTACAGTAGATAGATAGATTTAAAGAGCTTCTGTAAAAAAAATGTGAATAGTACATGAAGTGCACACTTTGGTATAAAAAAAGATTTTCAAACAAAAACCCTCATATTAAACGGATTAGAAAATGACTGACTGACTGACTACTTAAGGACTTGTTTTTTGAATTTATCTTGTAATTGTTCAGTACTTATGTTGTATGTCCATGAAGAAGGTGAGCTTCAGAAACTCTAAACACTCCAAATTCCTGTATATATGTAAAACTATCTTTAAAAACAAAGATGTAGCCCAGAGAAGAGAGATTTGGTGGATTCTGGGACTAAAAAAAGTATGAGATATGAGGAGAGATTGAAGGACCTGAACCTTTTCAGGTTTAAGCAAACGTAGATTGAGAGGAGACTTTAATAAAATTGTGATGTGTGAGTCATTGTCTTGCACCCCAAAAAGGAGGCTGTGTTTAAGTGTTTAAAAATATTAACAAAATTAGTACAGTGGATCGAGAAAACCCTGTGGTTGTTGTTTTAAATCCCACTACTGACACAAATCACTCCACCTGTCTGTGTCCCAAGTGGAAAAACAAAAGAAATGTAACCAATTGTATCTTGATTTCAACATGACTGAAGAGGATTTAAAATTATTAATGGAACTAATACAGTAGATCAAGACCGTTAGTTTATATTTCTCATATAAATAATGATTGCATTTTTATTGCCGCTTCTATTTGTCATGCTATAAACATTGGACATAACACACTAGTGAGGTCTCATCTGGAGTACTGTGATCAGTTTTGGACTCCATATTACAAAAAGGCATAGCAGCAGTAGAGAGAGTCCATAGGAGAGCAACTAGCTATGAGCTACAGTATAGGAGACTGAAGACTGAAGAAGCAGAACTGTTTTAGATCAAGCAAACAGAGATTAACAGGTGATTTCAATGAAGTGTTTAACATTATTAACAGAATTAATAAAGTGGATTGAGAAAACCCTGAGGGTGAGGTCTCAAATCCCACTACTGACACAAATCACTCCACCTGTCTGTGTTCCAAGTGGAAATGTTACCAATTCTATCTCAATTTACATTCAGCGTGTAATTTCATTTCGTAATGTCAAGCATGTAAACCCAGAGACCCTTATACATTTATTGCAACCCTAGCCTGTTTCTCCTTCTGCTACCACAACATCAGAATTAGTAGACCATTACAATGCTGCACTGTCTTCTGCCTTTGATACACTAGCTACCTTAAAAACACAGACTGTTTCCATTTATTCGCACTGCTCCCTGGTTTACATCTGAACTCCGTCAGCTCAAAGCCATGGGCTGACAGTTGGAGCGCCTAGCTAAAAAGACGGGTCTTGTTGTACACAAGGAAATGTATTCAGATCATATGTTAAAATACAAAAAATGCTCTCTCTGCTTCAAAAACTGTATACTATTCTAAAATTATCAATACAGGAGGGAAAAATACTAGAGCACTTTTTTCTACAATGAATAGGCTAATTACACCACCAGAAAATTCGCTTACCATAACCTCTCTGTTAAATACTGCTGCACTTTTTTGGATTTCTTCAACTCAAAAATTGGAAAAATCCACCAGCAACTTGCTTCCTGTATTTCTTCAGAAAATGACATACTCTCCACTATCACCCATATTCCCTCACCAACCACCCTATTCTCAGATTTCAGTTTACCAGCTGAAAATAATATCTCAGAACTTATAACAAAATCTAATTCTTCCACATGCCAATTAGATCCAAAACTTTTATTAAGTCCTGTCTGTCACATATTTCCCCCATGATAACTACTATAGTTAACTCTTCCCTTACTACAGGTACGCCGACCCACTAAAAACAGCCTCAACTACTCTAATTCTGAAAAAACCTGGTTTAGACCCAAATATCCTTAACAATTATCTGCCTATCTCAAAATTCCATTCATATCTAAAGTTCTCAAAAAGATAGTTGCCTCCCAACTCCAGTCCCATCTTTCAAAAAATAACCTTTTTAAACAGTTTCAATCTGGGTTTCATCCTAAACACAGCACAGAAACTGCCCTGGTCAAAATCACAAATGATCTTCTCCAGGCAGCTGATATGGGACTTTTATCAATTCTTGTGCTTCTTGACCTCAGCTCCACATTTGACACCATATTCCATCAGATACTTTTGAAATGACTAGCTAGTTTTGGAGTCTGTGGCCTTGTCCTCCAGTGGTTTTCTTCCTACCTCACTGATAGGAGGCAATTTATTCAAATAAAGGGCTTTAAATCTGAGAATGCAGTCGTTACTCAGGGAGTCCTGCAGGGTTCTTTTTTTTGGGCTGCTTCTTTTTCTCATTTATATCTTCCCAATAGATAATATCTTCCGGCACCATGGTATTAAATTTCATTGTTACGCTGATGATACACAGCTATATCTACTCACTAAATCCACTTTTGTTTTCCCTCCAGATACTCTTATGGCATGTCTCGAAGACATAAAGACATGGATGACTCACAATTTTCTAAATTAAAACTGAGGTGCTTCTCATTGGTTCTAAATCCAGACTTGCTAAGGTTAACCAGTCTTCTATTTTAATTAATAATCTTGACTCCCCTGCTTTTGAAAATTTTAGACCTATTTCTAACCTGCCTTTCTTAAGTAAAATTCTAGAGAAGGCAGTCTTTATGCAGCTTAATGATCACCTCAATAAACCTGCTATTCTTGATAAGTTTCAGTCTGGTTTCAGAACAAATCACAGTACAGAAACTGCACTAGATTAGTAAATGCTAACATTATTCAAAGTTATTGTCTGCTTTTACATGCATTTTTGTTACTCTTTAATTTAATATTGTTTTTTTTTGTATCAGTATACTGCTGCTGGATTATGTGAATTTCCCCTTGGGATTAATAAAGTATCTATCTATCTATCTAGATTAAGTAGTAAATGACTAGCGGGTAAATGCAGACAGAGGCTGTTTATCTGTTCTCATCCTCTTAGATCTGAGTGCCACATTTGATACCATTGATAACAATATTCTTAGAAATCGCCTTAGTCAATGGGTGGGCCTCTCTGGCAGTGACTTAAATTGGTTTGATTCCAGGTAGAAAATTCTCTGTTAGTTATGATAATTATACTTCAAAGACACATGATATTCTATATGGTGTTCCACAAGGCTCTATCCTATGTCCACTGCTCTTTTCAATTTACATGCTTCCATTAGGTCAGATTATCTCGGGCACAACGTGAGCTATCACAGCTATGCTGATGACACGCAGCTGTATTTATCAATAGTACCTGATGACCCCGACTCTGTTGATTCACTGACGCAATGTCTTACTTGTGTTTCTGAATGGATGAGTAGTAATTTTCTCAAACTAAATAAAGAGAAAACTGAAATTTTAGTGATTGGAAAAAATGGATATAATGAGGTTATTAGAAATAAATTTGATCCATTAGGATTAAAAGTCAAGACGGAGGTAAAGAATTTAGAAGTAATTATTGACTCTAACTTGAATTTTAAATCACATATTAATCAGATTACTAGGACAGCATTTTTTCACTTAAGAAATATAGCAAAAGTTAGACCTCTTATAACATTGCAAGATGGTGAGAAATTAGTTCACGCTTTTGTTTTCAGTCGGCTAGATTACTGTAACGCACTCCTCTCAGGACCACCCAAAAAAGACATCAATCGATTGCAACCTGTGCAGAATGCAGCTGCTAGAATCTTAACTAGGAAAAGAAAATCTGAGCACATCACACCAGCTTTGATGTCACCACATTGGTTACCTGTGTCATTTAGAACTGACTTTAAACTACTGCTTATGGTTTACAGAGCCTTAAATAATCTCGCTCCATCTTATATTTCAGAATGTCTTACACCTTACACTCCAAATCATAACCCTAGATCTTCAAATGAGTGTCTACTTAGAATTCCATGAGCTAAAATTAAAAGAAGTGGTGAGGCGGCCTTCTGCTGTTATGCACCTAAAATCTAGAATAGCTTACACCACTAGGAATTCGGAAGGCTAATACAGTGGAGCACTTTAAAACACTGCTGAAAACACATTACTTTAACATGGCTTTTTCATAGCTTCATTTTAGTTTAATCCTGTTGCTTTGTATATTTAATTAATTATCAGTATTATTCATGGTGGCTGTAAAATCCGCACTAATCCCTACTTTCTCTTCTGTTCTTTTTCCGGTTTTCTGTGGTGGTGATCTGCGCCAACACCACATGATCAAAGCACCATGATGTCCCTACATTGATTGATCCAGCCGTCTGGAGTTTTTTTTTGTTTTTTCTGTCCTCCCTGGCTATCGAACCTAACTTTTATTCTATGTTAATTAGTGTTCCCTAATTTTAATTCTTATTTATTTTGCATTTTTTCTCTTTCTTCATCATGTAAAGCACTTTGAGCTACATTATTTGTATGAAAATGTGCTATATAAATAAATGTTGTTGTTGTTGTTAACAATATTAACACAAACATCTCTATCCAGATGACGAGCCTGGGCATCATTCTTGACAGTACTCTCTCTTTTTCTTCCCATATAAGTAATGTTTCTTGGACTGCCTTCTTCCATCTCCGAAACATTTCTAGACTTTGTCCTGTTCTTATGTAACACAGTACTGAAGTATTGGTTAATGCCCTAATCACCTCACATATAGATTACTGTAATATTATTCTATCTGGCATCCCACAAAAGCTTATCAATTGCTTACAACTTATTCAAAATTCTGCTGCCAGGATAATAACCTGTTCTAAATCCACTGAACATATTGCACCTATTCTCTCTCAGCTTCACTGGCTCTCTGTTAACTACCAAATACAATACAAAATACCGCTCTTAACATTTAAAGCTCTCTACAACCTTGCTCCTCCCTACCACACTGATCTCCTCCAGACTTACACTCCCTCTCACTCACTCAGATCCTCATCTGCAATTCTACTTTCTGTACCACACATTAACCTCTGTGCTATGGGAGCTCGAGCGTCCTCTCATAGTGCTCCTCAACTCTGGAATTCTCTTGCCTCTCATATTCTTCAGCTCGATTTAATATCACATTTTAAAACTGTCCTCAAAACTTATCTTTTCAAACTGGCATACCAATTGTGAATTTTGTACTGTTACTACCTATTATTTTTGTTTGTTCGCTAATTAATGCTTTTTGATTTAACATTCTCGTTGTTATTTTACTAATGTTGTTTAATTTCATTGTAAGGTGACCTTGAGTCCTAAGAAAGGCGCCTATTAAATAAAATGTATTATTATTATTATTAACATATGGAGACACCAATGTAAACTTGTTTTTTGCACAAATATGAAGTTTTTCTTCACACAAAGAATCATATCCAAATGATTTAAATTGCAAAATAGAATGGTGCAGAGTAGGATCGTAGGTACCTTCAAATCTTGACTTGATGTTATTTTGGGCAATTTATGTGACTCTGATGGACGAGCTTCTTGGGCTGATTGGTCTTTTCTCGTCACGGTTGTTCTGATGTTCTAAATATCGCATCTGTTGTTCCCTTCCTAGACTAATGAAACCAAACTGAATTCCTTGGACTTTAATCTGATCCCTGACTCTTTTCTCTAGCACTCTTTCAACCATCACATCCTCCAAAAGTTATATATCCGTGCTCAGTAAAAATGTGGACATATTTTCAATTGATATACTGTATCAGAAGACATCCACATATGGAAGGGATTTATGTTTAGTATCTTTTAATGTGAGAGCCTTTCTCATTCAACAAAAAGAGTTAAACAACTTACTTAAATTTATTCCAAAAAGTCTGTCCGGTATAGACAACACAGACATGGTTCTCTGTTCTGTTATCAGTGCAGATCCCATTATTTAAAAAAATATCTTTTTATTTAAGATTTTGTAATTATATTTGTTTCATTATAATTATGTGTGTTGTGATTGAACAATAGATACACCCAAGTTTGAAAAGACACCAATCGGGTGGTGCTGTTTAATTCTTGTTAACAGAAAATTAAAAATAAGAAATGCACAGTATTGTTGAAAAACTGAAACATAGGCTGTAGCCTTTTCTTAATTCAGTATGGCGGCTTATCTTTTTATGGATCCCTGTCTGGCTTGGTCTGGCTTGACTCAAAGTGAGATTCTGGGGGTGCTTGGTTTTATAGTACTTGCCCTCTAGGCAAATTCTGGGGTCTGACAATTGAGAAGTCTTAAATCCAATTGCAGTTGGTTGACATTTTATGATGTTGGTGAACAAACCTTTTGGAATAAAAGTGGTATGACGTACAAGATATGGCATCTTCTGTGGAAAAATTGTAATAATATGTAGACTGCAGAGGTTCCAAACTATGTTTAATCTTCCCAAGCACCAGTCTCTCAGAACATTTGCATCATAATGAGAGTGAGTGCCACTCACCAAAAGTGTTTGTTGTCTTTAGCTTTGGTAAAACTGATGGCTTTCTGAAGTAGGGAGGCAGTAACTCTGTGAGGCATTAAAAATGTTGATGAAAACGCCATCTACTAAAAATGTACCCAGATATACTTCATCTGGGCCAACAGCTTGGTGGAGTTTGGCTCTTTTAAAAATACTCGTAATGTGATTTACTAAAGCAGCTGTCTTGTGGGAGCTCACACAGGAAGGACTTTGTTGTCCAAGTAAAAGCAGAAACAGAACGTTCACTCGGGTGTGTTGTAATTGCAATGTGTAAACAGAACAACAGAAACATCCCTTGGGACATACTGTTTTTCCATTAAGTTATTGACTTTTAGCACATTTTAATGTCTTCCTTAGCTCATGTCTGCTTTTTCCTTAGATATAAATACTTCCAATTTAAACTGCATTAGTGTAAGTATAAAATACACTAGGGATGTTAAGTTCATGCATCTTACATTTTACAAGTATTGAGAAGCCTTTTTGTAAATAAGAAATCTAAAAGCTCAAACATTTTCATTTTTCGTGTAAGCAAAAGCTAAAATCATACTTTGGGATATCCTCTGGCCATAGACTCTGGGATAGCTAAAGTAATCCATTTTACAATCAGACATACATTTTGTGAGGTTCAGGAGTTGCTGTGCGGTGTGCTCTTAGCTTCTCACTTGGTATCTTCTGTTTCTTCTATGGTTCATACAGAAAACTGTTTCCTGCAGAGCTACATAGCAGATATCCTAATGTTTCTTTTTATCACTCTTTAGATTTATGAAGATGAGCAATGCTACCATCAGCGTCTCATGATCATAATCCTGAACCCTCAACTCTATGGTCCAATGTACATCTGCATCGGCACCTTGGCAGTGACAGACCTAGCAAACAGCTCAATTTTTTTCCATAAGATGCTCTCAGTCCTCCTGCTCGGCTCTCCAGTGGTGCCTTATACAGCCTATGTATTGCAGACGTTTCTTTTTTTGCATGTTGAGGAAATGGAATCCTTTCTTCTAGCTTTTATGGCCTTTGTTCGCTACAATGCAGTTGTTTACCCTTTGCGATACCATTTAGCCATTACTAATAAAACAACTGCGATTGGTGTCTTAGTACTAAATATTTTTGCAGCAATTTTCATCTTGCAAACCCTTATTTTTGTTCCTGAGCTTTCATTTTGTCATACTAACATCTTGCCCTTCTGTTTCTGTGAGTATGCTACCATGGTTCATGTGTCTTGTTCTGAAGATCTTAAATACTTGATAACCATGTCTTCTGGTCTAGTTGTCTTTGGTGTCTTCCCGGTGGTTTTTATTCACCTAACCTACAGTCGGATTGCTATCGAAGCTCTGAGGATTTCTTCAGTAGTAGGGAAAAGTAAAGTTTTCAGCACTTGTGTGACCCACCTGCTCTTAGTCGGACTCTTTTATATTCCACTTTTGTTATTTTATATATTGCCAAGTGCAGGAGTGACGATAACAAGAGAAACTTACAACGTTATGGAAATGCAGTGCCGTCTATGATGAACCCTATTATCTACAGTTTTAGGAATAAAGAAATAAATAAAAGAATTCATAAACGCTTTATTAGGAAAGGTCAACTTTATAAAAGAGGAAAATATATATACTATATAAATAAATTGTACTATACTTATTAATGCATTTATGAAATTAAAGCTTATTATAAATTGATGTCTGGACTGTTGAATGTCGAAGATTGTCAATTAGCAGTTTTTTTTCTTTTTAATGTTATGTCCAGGTAATGTGTTACATTCAAATGTTATATTATATTTAAAAACTGTTAATTGTCTAGATATGCTCAGTCTTTTCTAGCATGCTGACCAGATCCGCACACATGTGCACCACTTAACTAAGGGGCAAAATTAGGAAAAATAAATCTCTAGTCTTTATCACAAAATGCTACTTCTAGGTTTCCAGCATTATTAAAGTCATTGATAAAGTGACTTTAATTAAGTAGTGGCTTACATACACAACAATGGCAGTAGAAATTAAGACAAAGTGCGTTCAAGAAGGATTTCAGGAGACACTCCTTCACACAAAGGGTTGTGGGAATATGGAAGAAACGACAAAGTCATGTAGCTGAAATAGAAATTTTAAAAATGCTTTAAAAGTATCCTGATAAAATGGAACATTTTAGCAATTATCTAATTAAACCACCTCGATGCACTCAATAGTAGTGACGAGCAAAACAGACAAATTTCAATTTGCATCAAGTCTCGTGAAACTGACACCAAAGTTAATTTCTCAGGTGGTTTTGCTGGGGGAAACATGAAACTCACAGAGGAGTCTTATGGGGTTTCAAAGGGTTCCTAGGTGGAAAATGCAGAATATGCTTTTGTAAACCTCGTTCTCATTTTTAGGATTATCTGCATTATTTTCTGCAGCTGTGTTAAGCTTGTAATTCATACCACACCTGGTGAAATCAATTCTCTTTACTCAAAGACACGGCCTAGAAACCGCCTTGTCCTAGATGAGGATATGCACACTTCTGCTCTCTCACTATAGGTCTTTATTTAGGAACTAAATGACAAGCAGACACACTCAGAACTAATGCATGAAAATGCTTCAAGATAGGAACTAAATGTCTGTGAATATTAAACTGGACGTGAAATACCATTTCACACAAATAGTTTCATTTATCACTAGTAGACAGGCTGTTTATTTGATGTGCTCTTTGACTATGTCAGTATGTTTTCTTCTGTGCATTTATCCTACAGATGATGAAATTAAATGTACTGCTGTTTTTTCCTAATTTTTCACAGGAGCTGTTTTCTCACTACATTTTTTGTTGAGTTAATGGACAATTAAACACATTGCACCTGTTTAGTTCTAGTGATGATGTTTTAAATATGTTGAGAAAATAATGTAGTGTCATTAAATATAAGAATGAACATTTGTCGGAGGACTTGAATGTGTTACTGTTAGTTTGACATCTGTAACAAATGTACATTTGTCTGAGCCAATTCTGCACCCATCACAGCCTGAACTCCCACTGCTTTTAGTTTGATGTCCATCTTCCCATGTGGCACCTTATTAAATGGTTTCTGAAAGTCAAGAATAGTATCATCTGCTTCATTTTGATCATTTTGTTGCTTTCTCATAGAATTCCAGCATGTTAGTAAAACATGATCTCCCTCTTTTGCCATTTCCTTCATAATTCCTTCCATTATTTTACCCATTATGTATTTTAAACTTATTAGCTTATAGTTTCTTTGATCTGGCCCATAACCCATTTTATATAATGAGTTAATATTTTCCATTTTTCCAAATAACTTATGTATTTCTCACATTACAGACTATACCAAGAATATTATATTTTCTGAGATTTTTCAGATAAGGAATACAAAGGCTTTAAAGTAAGTTAGATTTATTCACTAATCATGGAACCAAAGAGTAACAACATGTTGCACCTTAATTAGCACATGCGTGCAACTTACTTACAGACACAATCACAAAGGGAAATGTGACTTGGGAATTCTGAAATTTTTGAGGATGCATAAAAATTTAGAGCTGTTGTACCAAGCAAGG
Source organism: Polypterus senegalus (assembly GCF_016835505.1). NCBI lineage: Eukaryota > Metazoa > Chordata > Cladistia > Polypteriformes > Polypteridae > Polypterus > Polypterus senegalus. The sequence goes on from NC_053155.1 coordinate 15,963,914, forward strand.
TCATTACAAAGAAAGATAAATGATTATAATGTCAGATGCGAGTACATAAAATGGTGTGGCTGACTCTCAGCACAGCTACTCTCTATTTTCACTTTTAGTAAGTCTCTTTGAATAGTCTGCTAACAAAGTCAGGCAAAGCAACTGCTAGATGTTATTTGCAACAGACTTGGAGATATGTATATTTTAGAAAAAAATAACAAAGGTCAGGTCAAGTCAGTTTTTTTAGCCATGCACTGGTACAGCGTGTTGCTGCACCCATCACATGACAGAACAACTCGGCATCCTGGTTGGAAATCCCCCTAAGCAGACACATGGTCCAGTCCCACCCTCCGGAAATGGCCGCAGCCAGGTGTTACGTGGATGCCCCCTTGGCCTGGTCCAGCCACTCAGGTACTCAACAATGAGGATACTGTGAGCCAGATCACCATCGGGGAATCGCACCACACCAACCGTTCATTCGACACAAAGTCAAACCAGCGGTACCCAAGGATTCTCCAAAGAAACACAATACTGAAGAAGTCCAGTCTTCGTCTCAGGTCACTGGATAGCGTCCGCATCTCGCAACCATATTATACCAAAACATGAAGCACCAGGACTCTAAAGACTTGGACCTTCATCGTTTGGCAAAGATGCACATTTTAGTTTATTATATATATTTTTTTTAACAATGAGTCATATTCAGAAATGATTTAGATTATAGAATATAATTACATTTGCTGGCAGATCACATTAAATACATGTTTTTTCAATAGCATGTTACAAAATTAAAAATGTTTGTTAAATAAACTTGTGGTGGCTTAATAGTTTTCATGTGAAAATAGTTTTTAAGTGAAAATGTCATTGATCAATGTGTGTTAATGGCGGAGAGTCTGTGACTAACTGTTGTGAGATTTTCTTAAACATAACATTTTTGAAAGTAAGAAGTGTTGGGGTGGAGTCTTGGGGGAACACAATTTGTAAGGGCTCAGGGGGCACCTCCCTAGAAAGAGAGCTGAGTGACAGGGATCAGGGTTAACTAACGGTCAATGGAGAAAAGGGGGTTGTCGAAAGTGGTAGTTGTTGTTGAAGTGAGTGGAAGACAGCATCAGGTTGAGAAGGGAGCGAACAGTTAAAGAGCAGGCAAGGGGTAGGCAGAACGAAGGTAAATTATTTTTGATATTTTGGAAGTGTCCCCTTGACCCAGACAACGGGCAGCGGTAGGGCACCGTTTATATTGCGGCATATCCAATAAAGAGCCAGTCTGCATTTAGAAAACTCCCATGGACAAGTTCCTCCTGAGTGTGTTTTAACCAATGGGATGTCATAGTATACACAATAGAGTATTATCCAATAATTCCTATTGAAAAATAACTATTAATACAAAATGAACAATCCTAGCATAGAATCACTAACAATATTACCATGTGAAAGGAGAAAACCAACTGAAATAAGTTCCCCATCAAGCTATTAATATTAGTTAAAACATAATTCATAGAGAATTCACTCGAGCTCCATATGCGCAAAGCATACAATTATACAACTCAAAATTATATATCGAGCACATCTGTCTCGACTAAAACTCTCCAAAATGTTTCCAGGGCATGATCCAACCTGCGAACGTTGCAACCAAGCCCCAGCCTCACTGGGTCACATGTTCTGGGCCTGCACCAAATTAACATTATTCTGGACAAAAATTTTTAATTACCTCTCAGACAGCCTTGGACTCACAATCCCTCCTAACCCATTAACAGCTGTGTTTGGGGTTCTTCCAGAGGGGCTTAAAGTGGAGAAAGACAAACAAATTGTGATTGCATTCACTACACTGTTGGCACGCAGACTTATTCTGATAAACTGGAAGAACCCAAACTCTCCTCTTTTAAGTCAGTGGGAAACGATGTGTTATATTATTTAAAATTGGAAAAAATCAAATATTCAGTTAGAGGATCTGTACAGACTTTTTTCAAAATATGGCAGGATCTAATCAGTAATATTTTAAAATAAGTTTATAAAGCACAGAGAATTTATTAATTTAGATATTTTTACAAGCCTTAAATTTTACACCGTTTGGCTTGCTCTCTCTCTCAGGGGTGGGGATCGATCTGTTCTTAACATAATTCTTTTTTTTGTAAAAACTTGATTGCTATGTATTGATTGTAATAAAATTAATAAATAAAAGAAAAAAAAAACATAATTCATTAAAATTGTATGAATAGGTAAGAAATATGAAAGGAACTGATTTATTATATAAGGGGAATAGAAAAGGTGAAAGTAATCTTAATGAGGGTGAAGAAAAAGCTGCAAATATGTAGCCAGAATCAGCCTTATGTGATTGTAAAGACTTTAAAGGTAAGGTAAGGTAAGTGTTGTGTTCTACTTCCCGAATGCTTCCTGAGATGAGGCGGTGGGGTCCTTTTAAGCCAGACCCTGGAGGTTCTTCTGGTGTTTGGAGAAAGTCTGGAAGAGGTAATACCAGGTTAGGTGGAATTGTCAGCCCTGCTGAACCCCCTTGCGGAATCCAGGACACCTAGCAGGGCTATCACACAGGATTATGATTTCTAGCCTGCCCAGTGGTCTGAAAAATTACAGCAGTGACACATATATATATTCTGAAGTCTTTAACTCCCGATAACCATCCATTATTACAGACTCCCTTCCTGGCAAGGGGCTATGTTTCCTCCAGGTCAGGACTTCAGTCCATCCCAAATGGCATTTACACAGGATAATGAGAAATCTGTCCCTTCATGACACTGTTAGAATATTTTGTCCAAATTTTCAATACCATTACTAAAACAAAAGGTAAGAATTTAAATTTTTATGAAAGTAACAAAATTTGTAAGTAAAAAGCAATTACTACAAAAAACTTCAACTGAATGGTGGAGACACAAACCGAAATATTTTATGACATACATTAGACAATACAGCTTGTTTGGTTATCAAATGGCTATATTCTCCTATATCCAAGATACATTTTAAAATTTATCAGAGTTTCCACTGCAGCCACATGACTTTGTCGTTTCTTCCATATTTCCATAACTCTTTCTGGATTGCTAATTAAATGCACTTTTCCTAGATTTCATAGGTTAAATGCATATTAATCACTATATAAATTAAGACATTCTGCTAAATTCACTTTCAGAATTAGGTTTCCATATTTCCTTGACATTGAAGACATGTCCTTTAGCCAATTGGTGTACTTGTGCGTAGGTCTGGTCACCACATTAGAAAAAAGATGGAGTAGCTCAAGAAGGCCAACAAAAAACAAGAGTCCATTCCCCTGATGTGGCATCATTCAGACTTCGCAGTGTATGAGCACAACTTCCCTTCAAATATAATTGTATTTGAAAATTTAATTGGATTGACAAATTACCTGGACTGAGTATCGAGAAAGTACAGCTTAAGAGTCTAAGTATCAATTTGTATATGATACACTTCTATAAGTTTATCATTAAGTTAACCCTAACCCAAGTCTCCCCACAACATACAGTATATTTTTTATTTACTTCTTATATGAGTTAATCTTCTCCTAATTAAAACTGTTTGAATGCTTTTATTTATCTCTTTATTCCTAAAACTGTAAATAACAGGGTTCATCATAGATGGCACTGCATTTCCAAGAATAAACATAACGTTGTAAGTTTCTCTTGTTATCGTCACTCCTGTTCCTGGCAAGACATAAAACAATGAAAGTGGAATATAAAAGAGCCCAACCACGAGCAGGTGGGTCACACAAGTGCTGAAAAGTTTACTTTTCCCTCCAGCTGAAGAAATCCTTAGAGCTTCAATAGCAATCCGACTGTAGGATAAAAGAATACAAATAACTGGGAAGACACCGTAGACAACAAGAGCAACAGACAACGGTATTAAGTATTTAGGATCTTCAGAACAAGATACATGGACCATGGTGGTATAATCACAGAAACAGAAAGGAAGGATATTAGTACGACAGAATGAAAGCTCAAAAACAAAAATGAGGTAATGGAAATTAAAAATTATTGCAAGAATATTTAACAGTGAGACACCAATCACAATTATTTTATTAGTAATGACTGAAGGGTACTGCAAAGGGTAAACAACAGCAATGTAGCGATCAAAGGCCATGAAAGCTAAGAGAAAGGTTTCCATTTCCTCAACATGTAAGAAAAGAAACATCTGCAACACACAGGCTGCATAAGGCACCACTTTAGAGCCAAGCAGAAGGACTGAGAGCATCTTTGGAATAAGAATTGAGCTGTTTGCTAGGTCTATCACTGCCAAGGTGACAATGCAGATGTACATTGGAAAATGGAGTTGAGGGTTCAGGATTATGATCACAATCACCAGTAGATTTCCAAACAAGGATAAGCAGTATATGATTGCAAGAATACAAATGGTAATGGTCTTCTGGTTTGAATCAATGGCACACTGAAGTATAAATTCTGAGATACTGATAGTAGCGTTGTTCATCTTCATAAATCTAAAGAGTGAGAAAAGAAACATTAGTATATCTGTCATGTAACCCTGTAGGAAACAGCTTTCTGTATGAATGTTTGAAAAAACAGTAGATACTAAGTGAGAAACTAACAGCACACCGGACAAAAACTCTTAAACCTCATAAAATGTACGTCTGATTGTAAAAAGGATTACTTTAGCCATCCCAAAGGACCAGATGATTTCCCAGTATAGCTTTAGCTTATGTGAAAAATTAAAAACTATGAGCTTCTAGATTTCTTCTTTAGAATAAGGTTTATCAACATTTGTAAAATATAACATACGCAAATCTAAAACCTCTAATTTGCTGAATGTTTTCACTAATGTATTTTAAATTGTAAGTATTTATATCTACAGAAAACACAGGCATGAACTAAGGAAAACATTAAAATATGCTAAAAGTCAGTAACTTAACACCAGAATCCCTGAAGCCTATGAAAAAAGTCATAATGCTGGTCCACCTTTAATTTCTTCACACCTCTTCATCACCATCTTTGTTTTGCAAATGTGTCAATCAGCACAAGCAGCCTGCTATCTTATCCCCCCACCAATGCAGCTGAAGTCCTACTAGCTCAAGTCTTTTTATCATGGTGTGAGGTGCCTGGAGTTGTATAGGGTAAATAATATAACGTTATTTGGGATACATGTGTTTCACATGTTTGTTCTGTGTCTACAATGAACTGGGTAAATGTTGGATGGCAGGAAATGGGAGGCAAGAAATGTTGAACACATACCTAAAACAGAAACTTTTTCCATGTTATAGTAATAATGACGTGAAGTGTATAATGTGTGAAGACTTTAGTCCAAATATCAAATAAACACTTTCAAAAAAGGAATAACAAAACAAATGCACTTTCGTTCAAGAATATAACCAAAGAAAAAGAAATCATTCAGTTTACATGTTGGTGTTGAACAGTAAAAACCCAAGGCCAAATATCAATTGACCAAGACTCGATGTGTCTGCTTGGCTGGTGCAGGTTCAAGTCTGAGCTCTCTATATTTTGAGGAATGAGCTTCAATTATTATTACTATAATATAATAAAAACATACATTTGATTTGAGTCTGTAAAACCCAGTATAAATGTTGACTACTTGTAGAAGTTAGTGTTATTTTTTTTTTATTATTATTCAGTTTTATTCTCTCAGTGACTTTAAGTGATATACTTTCCTCTCCCTATCTGAGCTGATGATGTTTATCTCTATTCTTTAAACAAGAGCAATGATGAACACAGTTGGTGTTGTGGTTGATGCCTGCTCAGAACTATATTTATTGTACCAGCAATCAAAGATATGCTGTCCCGTGATAGTTATCAGATTATCATGTGGCATTAGCGGAGGTATTTACAAATATCTTTATTCGATCTCTATCACAATACACTGTCCCCACCTGCCTGAAAACATCTACCATAGTACCAGTTCCAAAGCAGACTGCAGTAATCTGCCTCAATGATTACAGGCCAGTAGCATTAACACCAGTGATCATGAAGTGTCTGGAAAGGCTGGTCTTAAAGTACATCAAGGCGCGCTTCCACCCACTCTAGACCCTCACTAATACACATACAGATCCAATAGGTTAACAGACTACGCTATTTCCGCTGTCCTCCTCAATGTACTGCTCCACCTGGAACAGCGAGGAACATAAGAACAGCTGCTGTATGTGGATTATAGTTCTGCTTTTAATATCATCATACCCAGCAGACTGTTTCCCAGATGTCTGACCTAGACCTCCAGCATAACATCTGCCTGTGGATACAGTTATTTCTTACAAACTGCCCACAGTCTTTCAGGAAGGGTCCGTAACACTCTCCCACCTTGTCTCTCAGCATAGTAGCACCGCAAGGCTGTGTGTTAAGCAATTTCCTTTACTCTCTGTATACATTTGACTGCATACCTACTAATAACACAAATTACATTGTTAAATTTGCAGACGATACAACAATAGTAGGGCTGATCACTGATGGAGACTGTGACAGATGGAGCCATTACCCAGCCGGGATGCCTCCTAGGCAGAAGGACATTTGGAGAGGACTTTCTGGATATGTTCTCTTCCGAGAATTGTTATTTGGTAGCCCCCCTGGGTTGCAACACCATCTCGGATTTCTGCAGGAATGTGTGGGAATTACTATTTGCCAGCACAGCCCTGTTGAGATCCGTGGGTGCCGCAAGGGGGAGCTGTGGGAAATCTGGAAACAAAACCCTACTTTGTGCCTCAACCACACCTCAGAGCAATTCCACACCTCCTTAATGAACCACCTAGTTCTTCCGGATGTGGCTTAAAAAGGAGCCAAAGTCAGAGGATAATGTTGACAAGGCTTGCCTGTAAAGGAGGAAGGTTCTGGAGGAAAGGGATTGGAATTTCATTATACTTTTGAATCTTGGTATCAGTCCTTGGAGTTTGCTCTAAAGAAGGCTGTCTTTCAATAAATAAGGGCACTTATTGGACTTGCTTATTTGTGTCGGATTGGGGCAGCAGGTGTGTCCCAGGTCATCACAAGACATATCTGCAAACAGAGAGGAGGTGTGAAGACTGACAGACCGATGCACAGAGAATAACTTGATACTTAACACCAAAAAACTAAAAAACTGATCACTAATTTCAGGAAGCAGGATGACTGTCAGTCACTGTACATAAGCAGTGACAGAGAGGAGAAATTCTCTAGTTTTAGGTTCTTGGGTACCTTCATCTCAGAAGATCTCACATGAACAATGAACAAAAAGTCACTGCTAAAAGAGTGTAAAATGTGGTGCTCTCACATTAACAGATACAGGACACAAACCCTAATTCTAATCCTAACCCTTCCATATATTATGTATAGGTTAGGTTCTCTTCTAATATATCTCCTGAAAATATGCTCACATTCTTATTGAGTACAGATATGTAACTTTGGAGGTGATGAACATGGTTGAATGTGTGCAAAGAGTCAGTGATCAGATCACGAAATGCAGTTTGGTTTCATTAGCCTACGAACAAAACAACAGATGAGATCTTTAGAAGATCAGAACACTTGTGAGGAGAAAAGTCCAATCAGCCAAAGACGGGGTCCATCCAAATCACTGAGAATGTCCAAAATAACATTGAGCTGAGATTTGAATATGCCTACAATCCTACTCTGCATAATAATTTTGCAATTTAAATCACGTCTATGGTTCTTTACATGAAGAAAAAATTCTATTTTTACAAAACAAGTTAAGAAATGTTAACAAATCCTGTTGAGGTACAATTTGTTACATTATTTTTGTTTTTCTACTTAGAGCCCAGATAGGTGAAGTGACTTGCTTATGGTCACATCGTGTCAGAAGTGGGATTTGAAACCACAACCTCAGGGTTTTCTCGATCCACAGTACTAATTCTTTTAATAATTTTAAACACTTTAATCAGGTCATTTTTTAAATCTCCTTATGCTTAATCTAAAAATGTTCAATTCCTTTATACTCTCCTCATAGCTTATACCTGTTAGTTATGGAATTCAGTCAAGTTGGTCTGCTATGGACTTTCTCTACTGCTGCTATGTCTTTTTTGTAATATAGACATCAAAATTGGACATGGTACTCCAGGTAAGACCTTACTTACATGCAACCTTTGCAACATTTACAGAGTGACTGGGTGCTATTTTCAAGAAGAAAAAATGGCAATGAAACAGAAATGCATTCATTACTTTCTGTGTACGAGTACTCTAATATAACAGCTATGATCTACTGCATTAGTTCCGTTAATAAATTCAAACACTTTAACCATGTCTCCACTTAATCTCTGCCTGATGAAACAAATTCATCAACAACACAGGGACACAGCTGGAAATTTGTAAATTTCACACAAACTTAAGGAACTTTTTCTTTACACAAAGAATTATAGACACATGAAATAAGCTATTAAGTAGTGTGGAAGACAGTAGGACTTTAGGGACATTCGACTTGATGTTATTTTGGAAGAATTAAGTTGGCCTGAGTGGACTGTTCTTGTCTATGTTGTTCTAATGTTTGTTCTAAAAATGTTTATTCTCTTTTTGTTTAAACTTTAAAAGGTTCAGCTCCAGTCTGTATTCATAGCTTATACCTTTTAGTTCCCATATCAGCCTACTTGGTCCTCTGGAGTTACTCTAGCACTGCTACGTGTTTTTAAAGATAGTTTTAAATACACATAAGAGTTCAGAGTGTGTGATTCAGAGTATCTGTAGTTCACCTTCCCCATGGACAGACTGAAAAAACAAGTACTACTTAAGTACTATTTATGTAAGATAAGTAACTCATTAGCCTACTTCGGTGTTTTATAATTCGACAAGTATTATTTATAATTGAGCATTGTTAATGCATTCTAAAAACTTACACAACCCATAAAATGGCATTTAAAACGGCAGAGACAGAGGGAGAGTTTGAAGCTTTCCTCTGTTTCTTCTTTTTTCTTTGCATTTTCTGTTCCTGATAGAAATATTTTTTGGTGACATTGTTGATATTTAAGGGACATTGTAATGAAATTTTCAATTTGCCACAGGCATTGGTTGAAGAACTTTCAGTATCTCATTTTTATGCTGTCATCTTTTAAAGTATAGAGAACAATAGATGAGAAAGATGTCAAACTGGAGCTAAAAAGCAGTGCTAAATCAAAGAAGGTAAGTGGTGGCATCTGGCTTGACTCAGTAGAACAAGTTAAAATAAAAAATCAATGCAAAATAATAGTACTTGGGTTGAATGAAAAGAACTGCCTTCAGTTTCATATGTCATTAACAGACGGCAGCACTGATATGTAGACGGTTTTTGTAGGTTCTCCTCTATCAGCTCAGTTAGCAGCAGTTCATTACAGTGAATGTTTGTTTTCCTATTCACTAAGAAATAGAGACATGTGCTGGTCTGTTGTTAGTACATTTTAAGCAATGTGCCGTGAATGATATACTGCTCTGATGGCAGAAGGTGTTGCTCCACTAAAGTATGCAGACAGTTTATGGTGATAACTGTTTTCTGGCATAAAAAGATCTTTTTGAACATCAGTACACATCCAGTAAAGAAGATGAGAATGCTGTCAGTCAATAAAAAAAGTGCGGACTTTAACCATGATCGCTGCACAAAACTTTTTTAGCATCGTCAAATATGTACTGTATATAGTTTTCTAGTGACTATAAATAAAAAATGATTATACACAATTAAAAAGCATTTTCTAAAAATTATTTGATGTGTGTGTAATTTGATATGTGTTTAATTGATTAAAATATTTCTATCCAGTCATGTGAAAAAACACTAAAGCATAGAAATGGATACATTACTTTTCATTCCATCCCTGTTTAAAGTGCTAAATAAATACATTACAATACCCTTCAGATGTTTTCTACACTTCCTGCTATGTTCTCCACTTTTCTGAAGCTGTGCGTCTTGTTCATCTTGTAAGTTTTGAACTGTCTCAATGAAATCCGTCTTATTACAATTCTATATTCTTTGAGCCTTCTTCACTTTTCAGCTGCTTGATAAACCTGATAATTTAACAGAAATATTAGAAATCTGATTTTTTCCTGCTGCAAGTAGAAAGTATTTCCTGAAATAACATAAAGAGGAAAAGGCCAAGACATCATAGATTGTCCTGTCTTTGTTTCTTATGGCTTAGTTCTTTTATTGGGAAGTGAACTCACAGGAGATCTGAGTCAGTGTTATGCTTAAAATGGTTTTCTCTGGTGGCTTCTTCTTGTTAATGACAAAGTCAGTCAGTCATTATCTAACTCTCTATATCCTAGCACAAGGTCACGGTGTTCTGCTGGCGCCAAGCCCAGCCAACACAGGGTGCAAGGCAGGAACAAATCTCCAGGCAGGGTGTCAGCCCACCGTAGAGCACACACACACGCACCAGGCACACACTAGGGACAATTTAGAATTGTCAATGCACCTAACCTGCATGTCTTTGGATTGCGGAAGGAAACTGGAGCACCCGGAGGAAACTCAAGCAGACACGGGGAGAACATGCAAACTCCACGTAGGGAGGACCTGGGAAGCAAACCCAGGTCTCCTTACCGCAAGGCAACAGTGCTACCACTGCACCACTGTGCCACCCTAATGACAAAGTGGTTTCTAAAAATACATTTAATTACAATTACAATACAGTTTTTTGATACACCTCACCTGCCATTATTAGGCGGCCATCTACTATTCCAGTTATGTAGAGCAGCAGTATGTCACATGTCCTTTTTTTTGTGTCACTTAATTCAATGTCAAATGAGAGTGCAGATGTCATCATGCACACACTGAAATATGGCAAAGAATATATTCGATGACCCAGGCCATCATGAATTCTCACTTCATAATATTGGTCAATTTTCCATTTAAATGGCATATTTATGAATAATGTGTAAGCATTTAAGCAAATGCAGAGACAAAGTTTTAGGGTCTATGCTGGCACAACGTTTAATAAGGACAAAGCAATTATAGGTAAAAACAACAAAAAAAAAGCACCATTTGGTATTAGATAGGACGTCTTCAGTCTGAAATTTGAGCTCAATCCTGGAGTTCTGTCTGAATCAGTTGTAGGTTTATGAATTACTGCTTACCTCCAGTATGATTGTTTCTTAACACTAGAATCCCTGAAGCCTACGAAAAAACTTGTAATCCTGGCCCACCTTAAATTCCTTCGTACCTCTCCATTAGCAACTATACAGCATAAACCCTTTGTATTCTCTTAGATATTAGGTAAGATTCATTGAAATTATGTATGTAAACACACTGTTTATATACAGTAAAACCTAAATATTATTTTAAAGATATCGAGCGTCTCCAATATCACATATGTTACCGACATTACAATAGACAGGCCACCAGCGATAAATACGTACAATGCAAAAAAAATTGTATGCAGTAAATGTGTGTACAGTGACACTAAACCTACGTACATGTACTAAGTACTGTAAGTAGAAAGTTAATTATGGTTACTCACCAACAATGACACGATGACTTGTCTGATAATGATGAGTTGAATTTTACTGCACAACAAAGGAGAGCGTTACAGCTCTTCTAAAGGAGCCTCTTCAGGCAACTGTGTAGCACCGCCGTTGTTATTATTCCAGCAGTCTTCAATCCAAATCCCTTAAGCAGATTCCATCCAGACTACTGCCTTATTATGTCTACTTACAACTCATTTTGCGCCCTGGTTAAAAGGACACTGCGGCCGTAGATCTTATATTCTTTTCCTCCTTTTTAAATAAAAAGAATCATGGACTCATTGATGCCATAATGGCGTCCTACAGTGGTGTAACTTTTCCCTTCCTTCAACATATCCAAAACTTTTACCTTTTCAGCAATTGTTAGCATCTTCCGTTGGCGCTTGGGCACGGCCCCTGAAGCAGTAGCAGGAGCAGATCGTTTTGGAGCCATAACGAAGGGCTTGACTACGCATAAAGATAAACAAAAAAGAGCACAAAAGTTAACTCTTTACACAGCGAAACACGTTGATGCTGAATGAGCGAGACGAGACTTCCTGGTTAACGCCGCAGAATTGAATTCAGCGCTCTGTCGCTGAGCCAGTCAGCACACAGGAACTTAACTGCATGCTCTGATTGGTTAGCTTCTCAGCCATCCGCCAATAGCGTCCCTTGTATGAAATCAACTGAGCAAACCAACTGAGAAAGCATGTCCCAGACGTAAAAAGACCCATTGTCCACAGAACCCATGAAGCAGCGAAAAATCCCCGTTATGTATTTAGATATGCTTACATATAAAATCCGCGATAGAGTGAAGCCGCGAAAGTTGAAGTGCGATATAGCGAGGGATTACTGAAATGTTGTTTCTTTACAATAATAATCTGCAGGTAATATTGTTCAATCAGTACTATTAATGCTTGCATAATTTCCTTCCTCTATTATGCTATGCTACTGTTATGCTACACTACACTCTAAATCTTGGAGTCTGCAGCCATAGATGCATATTTCCAAAAGTCCGCTACAAATATCTGCCATCATAACCCGGGGTGGCTGGCGCACCAGCCCTTTCACTATATAACTGGACTATGCACATAATATACCTCCATGTAGTTACACTGTTATTCTATTTGCACTAGTTGTGCTGCTGTTTTTTTTCCTGCAGATGAGTTTTGTTTTGTTCATTGGTTTCCAGAAAGAAATGGAAAGTATTTTTAAGTTGCACTTTAATTTTGATTAACTCATCAGGTCAAAACATAAACGTAAGTTAAGTGAGACCAAAAAAAGCAGTAGGTAATGAAGAATCAAATCAAAAGAAAAACGATGAACTGAGCAGTCAAGAGGTCTCCAGTAGCACAATGGGTTTTGGTGTTAAACAACAACAAGGATTCACCACGACACTGACGCAAGGGTGAGAGAATAGATGCTGTGCAGGACAGCTGGCAGCTCAACCTGGACGGGATGCCCAAAGAGTAGAAGGATGTGAGAAGTCACCTACTTTGGGACACTGCCTTCTCTAAGACACTAGATGGTGATTCCCCTGCAGCATAGCAGCAGATCTGGAGTTTGGCTTCAAGGCCCTGCTGGGTACAGTGGGTGCCACCAGGAGATTCTGCAGGAGGACCTGGGGACTTCTACTTTCTACATAGCCCGGAAGTACTATTGAGTCACGTGGACGGAATAGCAGAAGCACTTCCGGGTCGTACAATACATAAAGGACTGCTGAAAACCCAGCGAGCGAATATGAGTCAGGAGTAGGTGGACAAAACTTGCTGGGAGGTTTAAAGGATATATATATATTGTGAACCCGGCCCGGACACAGACAGGCGGACATGTTGTTAAAATACCACCACACGTTTATTTACACTATATACAATAATTGGTCACAAAGACCCCAGTCCATTGGTCACTCAGACCCCAGTCACGTGCACAATTACCCCAATCACAGCCCTGGCCACAATGCCTTTCTCTTCGGGCCGCCTCCACAGCTCTCCTGAGCTTTGTCCTTCCGCCTCCCGACTCCAGCCTCGAATGATGGGAGACGGCCCCTTTTATAGAGTCCCCGGATGAGCCCCAGGTGTTCCCGGCATTCCTCCTCTAGCCACGCCCTAGCGTGGCGGAAGTGCCGGCTGTCCTCCCGGCAGCTCTCCGAGCGCCGTCCTGATCCTAACAGGTCCCCAAGGCATTGGGGCGCCTCCTGGCGGTGACCACGGGCCCCTACAGGGTGGAGCTTCCATGCCGTGTACCCGTGGCCCCCAAGCAACCAGGAAGGCGACCCACACGTGATCCAGGGTGGGCACAGACCCACATCCGGTTCCTCATGGCGTCCCGGCCGGGTCATGGCCCCTGGCATCCCTGACAATATATATAATATATATATATAGAGAGAGAGAGAATTGTGTTGGTTATTGTGTTTATTTGCCTGTTTATTATGACTGTGGTGCTTAGGGCACTATTGATAGATGAAGAAAAAATAAAAATACTTCTCAGTGCTTTTACCCGGTGTCCTGAGTATCTGTCTATTGAGTTTAAAGGGGCAACAGTGATCCCTAGCGTTCAGAATACACAGTGTGCACAGAGAAGTACAAGCAGGAAAAGAGAGAAAATCCAGGAGCCAATGACAAGGACCAGGCAAAATGATCTGAAATTGTGTGCTGGTGTAAGTCATGAGAAGTGTTCTTGTGCATTGCTTCTGGAACTGAAAGCTGCTTTGGAGCACATACACTCAAAGGTGCAGTTTTGACATTAGGTCTGTACAATAGATGGTACAAAATGATAAAAACGGCAAACCTGTAAGTGATACTGTGTGTTCTACAGTATCAATCTGTTGTTATACCATTGTGGCTCATCATCGTGTTAGAATCATATAATAAAACTGTTGAAAATTATTCAAAATTGATAGGAAGACTAGGGTTATAATGCCAGAAATGCTGGGGAAGGCAGGGTTCAAAGAGTTAACATAAAGAAATGACTCAAAAAAGAACAAAAAGGACATAAAACAGGGAAGTGACCCCTAGCCACAAGAGGAATCCTGACTGAAATTTAACAATTAAAAGATTGGGCAGAATTAGTATTTTAATGTCAGTGGGTGTCTTTAATATAGTGTCTGTGAATAATGAATCAATTAAGCCCACTCGCCCCAGAATAATACACTAAGACGTGTAAGTTTTACCAATCCAAGATAATATCAGCCATCCATCACAGATTCTGCTTTCTTTTTTTAGTTTTTATTTACCCAGCTGAATGATGATATTTTTATTTGTTGGCTTACACAGGCATATAATGTCAGGATGGGATTTGTCCATTTTCATTCAAATTCTTAGCAATGAGATGTCAAGATAAAGGATTGACAATATAATACAAAGTTCTATGATCGACAGACAAGCTGCTGATGGACTGTGAGAGTGCAGGAACTGTGGGAGACTTTGATGAGGCTGAGATGACATACAAAAGAGTATACAATCCTCTTAGGGGTGAGTAACTGAGAGAAGGTTTAAACAAGGAAGGAACAGCAAAGGGATTCAAATAACTCCGTAGAGGAGTTAGGAGTAGTTACAATAACCTTTACATTTTATAAATAAACCAGCGTGTGAGATGATCAGGATGAGTCAAAAGTGAGGTAGAGCTCCTCATGGTTTCAAAGCTGTACTTCATAACCCAGAAATATATGGAGCTGATGAAAAGGCACAATGAGAGGTGTGGATGATATGGTTGTCACCGAGCCACAAATTCTGGACACTAGTGACACAAACACAGTCACAGGTTCGAATATAATGATTCTATTTTGTCCAAGTACATTTACCCAGCATGGTATTAACAGGGGCGGTGAATCCTTCCTCTTTCTACTCTTCTTCCCAATTCCTCCAGGTAAACGTTGTGCTCTGTTTCCTGACTGCAACTCTCTGAGATGAGGCGGAGGGCTCCTTTTAAGCAAGACCCTGGAAGTACTTCTGGTGTTTGGGCAAAGTTTGGAGAAGGTAATTTCATTGTCAACCCTGCAGGACCTCTCACGACATCCAGGACACCTAGCAGGGCTGTCACATTGGATTATGATTTCTAGCCTGCCCAGTGGTCTAAAACTTAGAGTAGTGACATATGGATGCTGCCCTCTAGTGTGTTGAGAGAAGTATATATTTCGAACAGGTTAACTCCCCATAACCATCCACTATTATATACTCCGTGGGGCTACGCTTCTTCCTGGCCAGGACTCCATTCCATTCCAAATGGCATTTACACAGGATAACAAGAAACCTGTCACTTTATGACACAGTTATAATATTTTGTCTATATTCTCAATACCATTACTAAAATAAAAGGTAAGGATTTAAATTTTTATGAAAGTAACACAATTTGTAATTAGAAAGCAGTTACAACAAAAACTTCAAATGAATGATGAAGACACAAACTGAAATATTTTTTGACTTACATTAGACAATATAGCTTGTTTGGTTATCAAATGGCTAAATTCTCCTATATCCAAGATACAATTTAAAATTTATCATAGTTTCCACTGCAGCCACATGACTTTGTCGTTTCTTCCATATTTCCATAACTCTTTCCAGATTGCTACTTAAAAGCACTTTTCCCAGATTTCATGGGTTATATGCATATTAATCACTATATAAATGAAGACATTCTGCTAAATTCACTTTCTTAATTATGTTTCCATATTTCCTTGACAGTGGACGTGTCCTTTAGTCAATTGGTGTACTTGTGTACAAAAAGATAGAGTAGCTAAGGAAGCCTGACAAAGAACAAGAGTTCATACCCCTGATGGGGCATCATTCCAACTTCACAGTGTATGAGCATAACTTCCCTTCAAATATAACATTTTATTTGAAATTTTAATTGGATTGACAAATTACCTGGACTGAGTATCGACAAAGTACAGCTTAAGAGTCTGAGCATCAATTTCTATAAATTACACTTCTATTAGTTTATCAGTAAGTTAACCCTAACCTGTAATCCTAATCTAAGTCTCTACACAACATACAATATATTTTTTTATTTCCTTCTTATATGAGTTAATCTTCTCCTAATTAAAAGTGTTTGAATGCTTTTATTTATTTCTTTATTCCTAAAACTGTAGATAACAGGGTTCATCATAGATGGCACTGCATTTCCAAGAATAAACATAATGTTGTAAGTTTCTCTTGTTATCGTCACTCCTGCTCCTGGCAAGACATAAAACAATGAAATTGGAACATAAAAGAGTCCAACAACAAGCAGGTGGGTCACACAAGTGCTGAAAATTTTACTTTTCCCTCCAGCTGAAGAAATCCTAGAGCTTCAATAGCAATCCGACTATAGGATAAAAGAATAAAAAAAACTGGGAAGACACCATAGACAACAAGAGCAGCAGACAACGGTATTAAGTATTTAGGATCATCAGAACAAGATACATGGACCATGGTAGTATAATCACAGAAACAGAAAGGAAGGATATTAGTACGACAAAACGAAAGCTCAGAAACAAAAATGAGGTAATGTAATTTGAAAATTATTGCAAGAATATTTAACAGTAAGACCCCAATCACAATTGTTTTATTAGTAATGACTGAAGGGTAATGCAAAGGGTAAACAACAGCAATGTAGCGATCAAAGGCCATAAAAGCTAAGAGAAGGGATTCCATTCCCTCAACATGTAAGAAAAGAAACATCTGAAACACACAGGCTGCATAAGGCACTACTTTAGAGCCGAGCAGAAGGACTGAGAGCATCTTTGGGATGAGAACTGAACCGTTTGCTAGGTCAATCACTGCCAAGGTGCTGATGCAGAAGTACATTGGAAGATGGAGTTGAGGGTTCAGGATTATGATCACAATCACCAGTAGATTTCCAAACATGGATAAACAGTATATGATTGCAAGAATACAAATTGTAATGGTCTTCTGATTTGAATCAATGTCACATTGAAGTATAAATTCTGAGATGCTGATGGTAGCATTGTTCATCTTCATAAATCTAAAGAGTTATAAAAGAAACATTAGGATATCTGCTATGTAACCCTGTAGGAAAGAGTTTTCTGTATGAATGTTTGAAGAAAAAGTAGATATCAAGTGAGAAAATAACAGTACACCACACAGCAACTCTTGAAACTCGTAAAATCTACATCTGATTGTGAAAATGATTACTTTAGCCATCCCACAGGGCCAGATGATTTCCTAGCATAGCTTTTGCTTATGTGAAAAATTAAAAAGTATGAGCTTCTAAATTTCTTCTGTAGAATAAGGTTAGTCAACGTTTGTAAAATGTAACATACATGTGTTTAAGACCCCTAAATTGCTGAATGCTTGCACTATTGTATTTTAAATTGTAAGCATTTAAATCTACAGTAAAGACTGGCATGAATTAAGGAAAACATTAAAATATGCTAAAAGTCAGTAACTTAACACTAGAATCCCTGAAGCCCACGAAAAAAGACGTAATGCTGGTCCACCTTAAATTCCTTCACACCTCTTCGTCAGTGTCTTTGTTTTGCAAATGTGTCAATCAGCACAAGCAGCAAGCAGCCTGCTATCCTATCCCCCCACCAAAGCAGCTGAAGTTCTACTAGCTCAGGTCTTTATATCTGTGTGAGTTGCCTGGAGTTGTACAGGGTAAAAAATATATCATTATTTGGGATACATGTGTTTCAGCATCGTTTCAGGTGGTGTACCGAAATTTCATTATATGTGTTATGCAATGACAAGAAAGAAATCTTATCTAATCTTCTTCTATTCTGAAGATGGAACCTAAAGCAAGATGATTGTCTGGGTTGCGGCTGCTATTTCATGTGCTTGAGTACTGAAGAGTTCCTCTTGTGAATAAAGTCTTGAGACTGTATCTGCCTTCGCTCTACAGTAATAAACTTCCAGTATTTACCTATGAAACTCAAACAGCACAGTATCCATACACAACTACCCACATGAATGCTCGGTGGAGCACTGACTCAGATTTCGGATCTGTGTATGACGTCAAGCCTAAACACTTGGCGAAAATGGAGGTGTAGCATTAAGTATTTTTTGCATTGCATTTATCTTCAGTGGCCATTTTTGATCAAAAATAATGTTTGTTATTGAAACTTACATTTTTTAAAAACGAAATCCATTAAACATGATGTTTTATGAATGTTTCTCCAGGCCAATAAAAAGTATTCATTATTCTGAAAATATCGTTACTTCTGTATTCACTATAATGGGATTTCAGCTATATATTTTTAAAACATATTTGTTGTGTATTACATTTTAATAATTGACAGCACAGGAGTTAGGGACACCATTCACCCTCACAAGGATACTCATTAGCCCTTTGTACTAACCACTGCATGAGTGTGATCGATGTGGGTTTCTTTTGTCTTACATATGTTAGCTGTTTGTCATCCACTGCTGTGATTAGATAGGGGTTGGTATGCAAATAAGAAATTTTAGGATTAATTGATTTGAATTTTGGACAATATGTCCACATGAATTGTTAGCCTTTACAGTGCTCTGTACCTTTCAACACATAATTATTTATCTACTTCATTTTAACTTATTGAAGTAAATTATGCATATTTTGATAAAGTTACTTCTGAATCTGTTGAGTTATTGTAGTTTTATGGTACTATTTTCGGCTATATGTTTTGATGCAATTCATTTTACACAATTCAATTATTTTGCATCATTCTTTCAATCAGCTTTATTGTCATGCTTTGCTGTGTAACTAGCTATGATACTTAATTTAGAATCACTGGATTTTCAACATTTACTTAAACATAAAAAAATTACCATAATTAGACTGCTCACTTTCAATGAAAAAGAAAAAAACAAACATTTAAGGCACTTCTGCACTCTGGTCTTGAGGATAAGGAAAGATTGATTTTGTAATTTACAGCTTTCAAAAGATTTGTCAATTTTTTTTAAAACTATGCACTATAATCAGCTTTCTCAACCATACAGAACCTGCAGCACTTGAGTAAAAGGTCAGTGTTGTAACTATCTTTAACTTTCTTTCCCAATTTGACAATTTGCAACAGTGTACCTGGAAAATGTAGAAAATAATTCTGAAAAAATTACATCATACCATATATATCAAGCTACTGAAAACACCAGCATTCCTCAGACACACATTACTCCAAAGTAATATTCTTAGAAATAGCTACTTAAAGACATTAATGAGGATAAGTTTGAATTTCATTCTTTATACAACTATCTACTCTATGAGTTAATTTTTGAATAAATATAATTCAATAACTCAGTCACAGTGTTGTAATTCAGAGTTTATGGCAATACAACTTTTATTCCTGACATACATAATTGAAACAATTGCTATTGGCAGGTATAGCATTGTTTAAATGTAAACGTTCATTAATTTAACAATTAAAAAATATTGTTTTAACTGTTTAGCATATTTTTACTGTGAAAAGGTATAGTCAATATTGTGTAATTTTATGGAGTTTTTTTTTTTGGCATGGTTTCTTAATATCAGTCCTTGGGCTTCACTGCCCAGCATAATTTGAAGTGTTTCCTGTTGAGATACCCGAGGTCCAGCTCACCAGCTAATTATTAATACTGGGTGACAATACCCAGTGATCTTTCACCATTTTCATCTAAACACCCTTCACTTATTGATTTGTTCCATTTGGATACTTAGTTACAATGTAATCAAATCACTTTCTTCTTAGCAGGTGTTGCATTTTGACATCACACAATATATTCACATTTTAAATTTGAACATGAAAGTATTAAATTGAATCCATCTGCTTTAGCATATTCTGTAGACGCTCATACCTACATGGACATTAATTAAACAATAATGCTTAAGCAGGATTAGGGTTACAGTTAGAGTTAATTTTGTCCCTCCCAAACAGTACAATAACTATTCAAATATAAAAATTAACTTTATGTAATTAAAATACAGAATACTCCAATATATATGCACACTTGAACACCTACTGTTTGGTCTGTTGACTGTTGTACACAGCAAAGTTCCAGTCATCTAAATAATATGTAGAACTATAGAATAAAAAATTTGAAAGCACATTAAGAAATAACGTTACGATTGACCACACTAAAAATAATATGGGGTAGGATATTTTTCCTTAAACAACTATTTTAATCGAATCAAAACCTTCCATACTGCTGCTAAATTTGTCACCTGTTTCTACCTAAACAGCTCAGAGGAGACGCCAATGAGGGCCACTGACTCTGCCTCTTCTGGGCCAAGTACTATAAAGCCATTCTCACTTTGAGTTCAGCCAGACCAAAGGATGGAGCTCCACAAAAAGACAAAATGTACTCAACCAAGCAGCACAATTGAGCTAACAGAAGGCTATGTTTTAGTTTATCAACAATATCATGTGTATGTTTTATTCATTTTTCTGTTGAAAGAATTAAATGGAGCTACCTGGTTGCTGTTCCAACATTTCTTTTGACCTTAGGGTTTTTCTACCATTTGTTCACATTACATATAAAAGTATTTAAAACAAAAATAATTACAAATCCCTAAAGAAAAATATATTTTAAATAATGGGAGCTGCACTGATAATACAACAGAGAGCTGTGTCTGTGGTGAATGCACAGAATAACCTAATAGGAGCAAAATTAAGCAGTGTTTTAACTTATTTGTTGAATTAGTGGTGCTTTCACATTAACAGATACTGGACACAAACCCTAATTCTAATCCTAACCCTTCCATATATTATGTATAGGTTAGGTTCTCTTCTAATATATCTCCTGAAAATATTCTCACATTCTTATTGAGTACATGTATGTAACTTTGGAGGAGGTGATGAACATGGTTGAATGTGTGCAAAGAGTCAGTGATCAGATCATGAAATGCAGTTTGGTTTCATTAGCCTAGGAACAAAACAACAGATGTGATCTTTAGAAGATCAGAACACTTGTGAGGAGAAAAGTCCAATCAGCCCAAGAAGAGGTCCGTCCGAATCACCGAGAATATCCAAAACATCATTGAGTTCAGATTTGAATGTGCCTACAATCCTATTCTATATAGTACTTTGTAATTTTAATCACATGTTTATGGTTTTTGGCATGAAGAAAAACTTTCTATTTATGCAAAATAAGTTAACAAGTGTTAACAAATCCTGTTGAGATGCAATTTGTTACATTATTTTTGTTTTTCCACTTGGAGCACAGATACAGTAGGTGAAGCGACTTGCTTATGGTCAAATAGTGTCAGAAGTGGAATTTGAAACTGCAACCTCAGGGTTTTCTCGATCCACAGTATTAATTCTTTTGATAATTTTAAACACTTTAATCAGGTCATTTTTTAATCTCCTTTTGCTTAATCTAAAAGGTTCAACTCCTTCAACCTCTCCTCATAGCTTATGCCTGTTAGTTCTGGAATTCATGCAAGTGTCTCTGCTATGGACTTTCTCTACTGCTGCTATGTCTTTTTGTAATATAGACATCAAAAGTGAACACAGTACTCCAGGTAAGACTTCACTTACATGCAACCTTTGCAATGTTTATAGAGTGACTGGGTGCTATTTTCAAGAAGGAAAAATGGCAATGAAACAGAAATGCAGTCATTTCTTTCTGTGTACGAGTACTCTAATATAACAGCTATGATCTACTGCATTAGTTCCGTTAATAAATTCAAACACTTTAACCATGTCTCCACTTAATCTCTGCCTGATGAAACAAATTCATCAACAACACAGGGACACAGCTGGAAATTTGTAAATTTCACACAAACTTAAGGAACTTTTTCTTTACACAGAGAATTATAGACACATGAAATAAGCAAACAAGTAGTGTGAAAGACAGTAGGACATTCAACTTGATGTTATTTTGGAAGTATTAAGTTGGCCTGTGTGGACTGTTCTCGTCTACGTCGTTGTAATGTTTGTTCTAAAAATGTTTATTTTCTTTTTGCTTAAACTTTTAAAGGTTCAGCTCCTTCAGTCTGTCCTCATAGCTTATACCTTTTAGTTTTCATATCAGCCTAGTCACTCTCCTCTGGAGTTACTCTAGCACTGCTATGTTTATTTAAAGATAGTTTTATGTACATATAAGAGTTCAGAGTTGTGATTCAGAGTATCTGTAGCTCACCTTCCCAAAGGACATACTGTATAATAGCATAAGTACTGAACAATTAGAAGATAAATTCAAGAAACAAGTACTACTTAAGTACTATTTATTTAAAATAAATAACTCATTAGCCTACTAGTGTGTTGTATAATTGGACAAGTATTATTTATAACTGAGCATTGTTAATGCATTCTAAAAACTTACACTACCCATAAAATGGCATTTAAAGCGGCCGAGACAGAGGGAGAGTTTGAAAATTTCCTCTGTATGTTCTTTTCTCTTAGCATTCTCTGCTCCTGATAGAAATATTTTTTGGTGACATTGTTGATATTTAAGGGACATTGTAATGAAATTTTCACTTTGCCACAAGCATTGGTTGAAGAACTTTCCATATCTCATTTTTTATGCTGTCATCTCATTTATGCAGGTTGTTTATGGTGATAACTGTTTTCTGGCATAAAGAAAAGATCTTTGTAAACATCAGTACACATCCAGTAAAGAAGACAAGAATGCTGTCAGTACAAGTTTGTGATAAAAGAGTGCAGACTTTTACCATGATGGCTTCACAAAACTTTTTTAGCATCATCAGATATGTACTGTATATAGTTATCTAGTGACTAAGTCAAAAAATGATTATATACAATTAAACAGCATTTTCAAAAACTTATTTGATGTGTGTGTATTTTGATATGTGTTTAATTGATTACAATATTTCCATCCAGTCATGTGTAAACACTAAAGCATAGAACTGGACACATTACTTTTCATTCCACCCCTGTTTAAAGTGTTAAATAAATACAATACAATACCCTTCAGATGTTTTCTACACTTCCTGCTAAGTACTCCACTTTTCTCAAGCTGTGCGTCTTGTTCATCTTGTAAGTTTTGAACTGCCTCAATGAAATCCGTTTTATTACAATTCTGTATTCTTTGAGAGTTCTTCACCTTTCAGTTGCTTGATAACCCTGCTAATTTAACAGAAATATTAGAAATCTGTTTTTTTCCTGCTGCAAGTAGAAAGTATCTGATGAAATAAAATAAAGCAGAAAAGCCCAAGCCGTCATATATTGTCCTATCTTTGTTTCTTATTGCTTAGTTCTTTTATTGGGAAGTGAACACACAGGAGATCTGAGTCACTGTTGTGTTTAAAATGGTTTTCTCTGGTGGCTTCTTCTTGTTAATGACAAAGTGGTTTCTAAAAATACTTTTAATTGCAATGTTTTTCAATACAACCTCACCTGCCATTATCTAACGGCCATCTACTATTCCAGTTATGTAGAGCAGCAGTATGTCACATATCCTTTTCTTTGTGTCGCTTAATGCAATGTGAAACGAGAGCACAGATGTCATCATGCATGCACTGAAATATGGCAAGGAGTAGATTCGAGGACACGGGCCATCATGAATTCTCACTTCATAATATTAGTCAATTTTCCATTTAAATGGCATATTTATGAATAATATGTAAGAATGTAAGCAAATGAAGAGACAAAAGTTTAGAGTCTATGCTGGCACAACCTTTAATAAGGAGAAAGCAATTATAGGTAAAAACAACAACAAAAAAGGACTGTTTGGTGTTAGATAGGATATCTTCAGTCTGAAATTTAAGCTCCATTCTGGAGTTTTGTCTGAATCAGTTGTATGTTCATGAGTTACTGCTTACCTCCAGTAAGATTGTTTCTTAACACTAAAATCCCTGAAGCCTACGTAATCCTGGGCCACCTTATATTCCTTTGCACCTCTCCAATTGCAACTTTTGTTTTGTAAATGTGTCAATCAGCACAGGCAGAAAGCAGCCTGATGTCCCATTCCCCCTACTGACGGGGCTCAACTCAGACTAAAGGTTCTCCCAGCTCAATCCTTGTTTATCTTGGTGTGAGGTGCCTGGAGTTGTAAAGGGAAAATAATATATTGTTATTTGGAACACATGCATTTCATGTGTGTTCCGTTTCTACAATGGTCAATATAAAAAAAAAGATGACAGAAAATGTGAGAAATGCAAGAAATGTTGAACATACCTAAAACACAAACTTTTTTTTCATGTTTTAGTATTAACAACAAAATTTCAAAATTTTGACATGAACTGTATAATGTATGAAGACTAAACTCCAAATATCTTTGTGTTTTAGGCATGTGTTCATTTCTCGTATTTCCTGTCATCCTGGACTTACATAGATCATTGTAGAAATGGAGCACAAAATGCATGTGTTCCAAATAACAATATATTATTTACCCCATACAGCTCCTGGTACCTCCCACCAAGATAAACAAGGCTTGAGTTGGGAGAACTTTTTGCCCCAGATGAGCTCCATCAGTAGGGGGATGGGACAGTAGGCTGCTTACTGCTTGTGCTGATCGACATGTTTACAAAACAAAAGACACTAATGGAGAGTTGTAAAGGAATTTAAGGTGGTCGGGATTATGAGTTTTCATAGGCTTCAGGGATTCTAGTGTTAAAAAAGGTGCAGGGGTGGGACTTCTGGTGCTGGCAAGGAAATTACATTGAAACTGATCCCTGATGTCCTCTTCCATTTTGGAGTTAAAAAGGGAAAGGGAGTATTCTTAGGCCCATCCATATCCTACCACCACAGAGCCCACAAAGCACTCACTTGACACGTGCACCTGACATTAGGCTGTCAAGATTGTGTTAAATATTCATTGAAATAAATGTTTTTTTCAGTTGTACTTTTTCCTCAAGATAGACCCATAGTACATCTATGAACTGATAAATATATAAAACACGGAAAAGTAGAAAATTCACCTCAATTAGTCTAAGTCAACTTGATGGCAGGAAGTGTTCCTGGTTGGGATGTCAGTCCATTTGCAGGAAGCACCCATTCATACTATCTCGCACAGTGTAAATTTTGAAACTTAATCTGAATGCCATTTGGATCAAATTAAATTGAAATTAATTACCAGGAATCATAATTTCTAGGAGTTTGTCTACAACAACTACATCAACAGCAAAACCCAACCGTCAGTAAAATGTGCAGCATATAATATTTCAACATTACATACAACAGCAACCGACAATAGTACTGGGCTCAAAAACACAAATCAAATGCATAAACAGTATAAGAATCATACTCTGCTCCTACGTATAGAATGCAAGTCTTTAAAATGAACCATACTTAATATTGGATTAAGGTATTTGGACACAGTTTTGGTTCCCACGTTACAGAAAAGGCATAGCAGCACAAGAGAAACTCCAAAGGAGAGCAGCAAGGCTGATTCTGGGATTAAAACGTGTGAGCTATGAGGAGAGACTGAAGGAGCTGAATCTTTTCATTTTAAGTAAATGGAGTTTAAGAAATGACATGATTGAAATGTTTAAACTTAAAAATGGAATTAGTACAGAACATCTCATTTATTACTTTACAATAAATACAGTAACAAGATCATGAGGACATGGTTCGAAATACATTTAGAGCAAATTTTGTTAGAATAATTTTCTTCACACAAAGAACCATAAGCACATGCCTATAATTTACCAAGAAGTGTGGAGGAAAGTAGAACTTTACAAACCTTCAAATCTCAATGGCAAAAAAATGTCAAAACTGTTCCGCAAGAAAAATTTTTTAATTACCAGTGCTCTAGTGTGTAATACAGAGGTGAATCAAACGTTACGACTGACCAGAGTGGCTACAGTCAAAAGGAAGCTCCTGTATAAATAGATAGATTTAAAGAACTTATGTAAAAAATGTGAATAGTACATGAAGTGCACACTTTGCTATAAAAATTATTTTCAAACAAAAACCCTTCAAACCTTTACAAAGAAACTTTCTTCTCTAAAAAAGGAGAGTACAGAAACTGACTAGGGCAGCAAGCGAGATTTGGATTCAGGATCTACTAATTTTATCTTGTTTTTCAAACTGCACAGAATCAATGTTAAGGATATAGTTAACAGCAGCTAAAGGGGCTAATAATTCATCTGTAATGTAAGCATTAGACAGGAAGGAAAATACTTAATTGTTGGACTAAACAGTAAGCGCACACAAAAGCAGAAAACAAATTGGAAGAAAAAAAGAACAGAACACTGGATAAAAGCAGTGAAATCATACCCAGACTGGCGAATGTCCACACTTTAAAAATAAAAGGGGTGACAATTAATCAAATATTATGTAATTGGTAGCATTCATGTACAGGGTTATTTTCACACGTTCTGCATGGGTTTCTTTGTTGTCAAAGCATTTATCTCCATTCTTTTGACAAGAGCAGCGATGACTATAGTTGGTGCTGTGCTGATGTCCGGTCAGAACTATTTGTTGTATCGGTAATCAAAGATACAATGCCCCGTCACCACTATCAGACTATCATGCATCATTTGCGCTATACAACTCCAAGCAACTGACACGCAGGTAAACAGACTTGAACTGAGAAGACTGTGCGCTAGTGGGGGATGTGGTAGCATGCTGCTTGCTGTTTGCTGCTTATCCATACATTTACAGGACAATAGATGCTGATGGAGAGGTGCAAAGCGATTTAAGGTGGGATGGATCTATGAGTTTTTTCGCAGGCTCTGGTAATTCTAGTGTTAAGAACTCAAAGGTTGACTCAATCTTGTCCTGCTACTGGTTCGTTGCGTAGCTTCGTCAGTTGTCTACTTACTTGCACTTCACTTATGGACAGTCCATACTGATGGTCAGAGATGAACTTGTCACTGGTCATTCCAGCTGATGTAGCTAGAATTGTTGATTTATTAAGAATGTTGTGTGGAGATTGGTCATTGGAAGAGGGTGGCAATGTGAGGGAAATCTATTAAAAATGTGGTTCTGGCTTTGTCCACACTCTCTTCTAGTACCTGAACCACAGATTGCTTGAGTCCAGTAATTGAACCCAGTCCATCCCAGACAGCCTTATGTTATTCTGAGTGAGGCTGTTTTCTCTATTAGACTTTGTAAGCTTCCTTTCCTTAGCTAAGCTTTTTCTTTAGCACACATCGTGTGTCCTTCAGAGCCTCTTTGTTACCAGATTTGAATGCTCTCAACTTCTCATTCAGAAGACCTTTTAGCTCCTTTGTAATTCAGAGCTTGTTGTTGGGAAAGCAACACCCTGTCTTTGAGGGTACCACAAAGTTGACACAAAAGTCATTATAGTGTGTGATGCACAGTTAGTATCAATATCATCCCCATGTGGCTTGCATATCATTTCTCAGTGTGCCGCTTAGACGTAGCCATTTCAGACTCCAGGCTCCACCTTTTCACGATCCAGGTGGAAACATGTAGCTGTCTAACAACAGACTTGAGGCTGGAAATAACAAGAATCAGAATAGTGTCAGATCTTCCCAAAGGTGCCTGTAGTTTACACTTAAAGGCATCTTAATATCTGAAGAGAGCAGCTCCAGCTTGTTATTTCCTCAAATGGAACAAAACACAAACTGACTGAAATTTGTCCAGCAATCCCCATTAAGGTAAAAGTATGAATTATATAGTATTGCTGTTCAGAACTTGTTATTGAATCATTAGTCTCCATTCTTATTTAATTAAATTGACATGGCTGAAATACACCATACCATCTCAAACCCACTTAATCCAAATCAGTTTAGTGGAAGAAGACCACCATCTAGATGGCACAAGGACATTGCAGGGTCCACTCACACACACACGCAGATGACAAAATTTGACTTGCTCAAGATGTCTTTTAGGTATGTGATAGGGAAACCCATACTGACATTGTTACAAAATGGAAATGGACAATGGAGATTCAAAGCCAGGACAATGGGCCTGTGAAGCAGAAACACTAACTGCTATACTTCCATGTTGCCCAGCCAGTAGGACATTAAATTAAGTGACACAAAAACAGGATATGTGACCTACTGATAATCAAAACAACTGGAATGGTAGATGACCTTTAGATTATCAATAAATGTCCAGTTCAAACATGGCCGGTCAGGTGTGTTAAAAAAAATTGCAATTAAATGTGTTTTTAATAACTGCTTTGTCATTAGCAAAAAGAAGCCACCAGGGAAAAATTACTAAGTACAGCAGTCACTCAGATCTCCTGTGTGTTTGCTTCCCAATAAAAGAACTAAGCCATAACAAAGAGAGACAGGACATTCTAGGGCATCTTAGGCTTTTCTGTTTTACGTTATTTTATAAGATTTTTTTTCTATTTGCCACAGTAAGAAATCAGATTTCTAGTGTTCCTGGTAAAATTATCAGGTTTATCAAGCAGCTTAAAAGTGAAGAAGACACAAAGAATACAGAATTGTAATAAGACAAATTTCACTGTGGCAGTTCCAAACTTAGAAGATGAACAACACACACAGCTTCGAGCAATTGGAGAACATAGCAGAGAGTGCAGAAGACATCTGAAAGGTAACTTAATGTATTTATTTAACAACTTATATACGGGTAGAATGAAAAGTAATGTCTCCATGTCTATGCTTTATTGCTTACGCATGATTGGATGGGGATACTTTATTAAATTGAACACAAAAATAATTCTTGGAATACGCATATTTTTTCTTTGATGGTGTATGCATTTTGTAGTGTAGTCACCAGACTAAAGTCAACGATAAACAAGTTTTGAGAAGCTGTCATGGTAGATACCAACACTCTGTTTCTGCAAACACTGACAGCATTATCAATTTCTTTAGCAGGTATGTAGTCATGTCAATGAATGTGTTCTTTCAATGCTGGAAAACTGTTGCACCACCATAAACAACTTGCATACTTCAGTGATTTTTGATTGGAGCAAAACCTTCTGCCATCAGGAGATCAATCACTGCATGTTGCTTAAATCGCACTAACGAGAGACCAGCACATGTGTCCGTTTCTTAGAGTGCAGCAAAGCAAACATTCACTGTAATGATCTGCTGCCAACTACATATCAGCACTTCCATCCATTGACAAGATATGAAGTTGAAGGCATTTCTTTTCATTAAGCCTTATTATTATTTTGCAGAGATGGGGACAAGTCGCATATGATCAAGTCCAAGCAAGTTTCAAGTGTTAACCATCAAGTCTCGAGTCAAGTCTCAAGTCACAGTTAAGACAAATCAAGCAAGTCAAGTCAAGTCAAGGGTTCACCCTAAGCAAGTCAAGTCGAGTCCTGATAAGTTTCAAGCCAAGTCAAGTCAAGTTGCAGTACTAAAACAAACAGAGGTTAAATTTTCGATACATTTATTTTTGCACAGAAAAATTTTTACAGAAAAGATGAACTTATATACATATATTATGTATCTTATTTGCATTGCTATATTTAAATTATATGCATATCTGTGCTACATTAATATCTGAAAATAAAATTGTGTTGCTTACACAAAATGTTTAAAACTAAGAAATCTAGTCTAAAATGTATAATGCAATTCAATCTGAAAGGATTAGTTTACTTTGACAACAACAATGTACAGATAATGTACTCACCCCCTTGTCATCCAATATGTTCATGTCTGTCTTTCCTCAGTCATAAAGAAATTGTTTTTTTTTTTTTGTTTTGAGGAAAACATTTCAGGATTTCTGTCTATATATAATGGATATGTATGGCGCCCCGAAGTTTGAACTTCCAAAATGCAGTTTAAATGCAGCTTCAGAAAGCCCGAAATGATTAGTTATTTTCCAAACAAATTGACAATTTATATACTTTTTAGCCTCAAATGCTGGTCTTGTCTCCTCTCTGTGCAGTCTGTGTGATTCGGGTAAATACAGTTAATAGATGTCAAAAAAACAACAATCTCTTTTATATCTTTAATGTCAAAACATCCTGCAATGCTGTTTTTACCTTTTTTGTAAAGGGCATTTGAGCTTCTATACATGTTAACTGTGTAAACACTGGGTCTGCACTTTTGCTGCAATCTAAGACTGTATTTACCCGAATCACACAGACTGCACAGAGACAACACAAGACCAGCATTTGAGGTTAAAAAGTATATAAATTGTCCATTTGTTTAGAAAATAACCAATTGTTTCGCTAGGTAAGACTCCTCCTCCTCAGCTGGAATCGTTTAGAGTCTTCTGACGCCACTGATAACGTTATAGCGTTTTATTTATGAGATGATCATCACATTTCTGATAAAAAAAACATGCAACCAAGGCCAAATTATGACAAACAGAAAATTAATTAGTAATCGTTTTATTAAATTGACTATAAAGAAATCGACTTTCTTACCTTTCCTTGTTGTTTTTGAAGTGCCGGATGAAATTTGATGTGGTTGTCGTGTCTGATACTCTCGCGTTGCATTCTCTGCATCTGGCAAATCTTTTTTTGTTCGGTCTAGTTCAAAGTCCTTATAGCCAAATGTTACTATATGAGGAGCTCGACTATTGTCTGCCACGTTTGGCGGTTTGAGTTGTGCAGCGTTCTTCTTCTTCTTCTTCTTGGTAACATTAAGAGTTGTGCAGCGTTAAGGGCGCAGGCGCCAATTATGGTGCTGCTGAGTCATAATTATTTTATTAAATTATTTTATTTTATTAAACGAATTATATTTAAAAGTTCAAGTCATTGTCGATGTCGAGTCTTCCACTTTAAGTCAAGTCTCAAGTCACTTACTCTCAAGTCAAAGTCAAGTCAAGTCATTTTCTTACTTCAATCAAGCAAGTCTCAAGTCCTAAAAATTGTCTCGAGTCCCCCATCTCTGTTATTTTGATTTGAAATTTTATTTTTAACAAAGCAAGATGTAGAGGACAGGAAGAACCAGAACAAGATGATCTGTTGCGGCAACCCCTAACTGGAGTAGCCGAAAGAAGAAGAAGAAGATTGAATTTTTATTTTAACATGTTCTACTCAGGGCTAGCCAGATGCCCACATTTGTTTCTGCACCGCTTTCTACCTCCAGAATGACATCTTTTTTGTGTATCTTTATCTATACTATAAAAGGAGATAACATAAAAAAATGAGATGCTTGCCGTAAACTGCAAATTTCATTCCAATGCCCCATAAATATTAGCAATTTCATCAAAAAAGCATTTCTATTGTGGGAGAAAAGAAGAAAAAAGAAGAAGAACCAGAGGCAAAACGTTTACATTTTTTTTTTCAATTTTACCTTACAATATTTATTTTGTTTTGATTTTTAGTTGCTAAATGAAAAGTGAAATGTAATTTACTGTTTTAATCAACTAGTTTTAGCTTTAAACTCTCTCCCTGTGTCTCTGCCGCTTTAACAGCCATGTTATGGATAGTATGACTCTTTATACTAGAGTTATTTATAAATATAAATAAGTTATATTTATTACTTGTCAAATTATAAAACACACTATTGATCTACAGTAGTGATGTATATATTAACTAGGCATCCTGTCCAGAGATTGTTTCTGGCTTGAGCCCTATGAGAGCTGGAATAGACTCCAGCACCTCCTATTTGGGATTAAGCAGATTAGAAAATGACTGACTGACTGACTATTTATGATTACTTAGTTCTTTTTAACAGAAAATCAAAAATAAGAAATGCACAATGTTGTTGAAAAACTGAAACACAGGCTGTAGCTTTTTCTTAAATCAGTAGGGCAGGTCTTGTCTTTTTATGGATCCCTGTCTGGCTTGACTCAAAGTGAGATTCTGGGGGTGCTTGGTTTTACAGTACTTAGCCCAGGAGTCGCGGAGTTAGGTACCCTCTTAGGCAAATTCTGGGGTCTGATAATTAAGAAGTATTAAATCCAATTGCAGTTGGTGACATTAAGTCCCATGTTTATGATGTTGGTAAACAAACCTTTTGGAATAAAACTGGTATGAAGTACAAGATATGGCATCTTCTGTGGACCAATTGTAATAATATGTAGACGGGAGAGGTCCCAAACTATGTTTAACCTTCCCAAGCACCAGTCTTTCAGAACATTTGCATCATAATGAGAGTGAGTGCCACTCATCAAGACAGTCTTCTTCTTTTGTCTTTAGCTTTGGTAAAACTGATGTCTTTGTGAAGTAGGGAGGCAGTAACTCTGTGAGGCATTAAAAATGTTGATGAAAATGCCATCTGTTTGATCACAACAGATTGTACTAACAGTGTCCCCAGATATACTTCATCTGGACTAACTGCTTGGTGGACATTGGCTCTAAAATACTCCTAATGTGATTTACTGAAGCAGCAAGATCTGAATCAAGCCATCGTGTGGGAGTTCACACAGGAAGGACTTTGTTGTCCAAGTAAAATCAGAAACAGAATGTTCACTTGGGAGTGTTGTAATTGCAATGTGTAAACAGATAAACAGAAAAATTCCTTGACACATACTGTTTTTCCATTAAGTTATTGACTTTTACCACATGTTTATGTTTTCCTTAGCTCATGTCTGCTTTTTCCATTGATAAGTCTTTTTGTAAATAAGAAATCTAAAAGCTGATACTTTTTTATTTTTCATGTAAGCAAAAGCTAAAATCATACTTTGGGATAGCCTCTGGCCATAGACTGGGGTAACTCAAGTAATCCTTTTCACAATGAGATGTACATTTTGTGAGGCAAGAGTTGCTGTGTGGTGTGCTGTTAGTTTCTCACTTGGTATCTTCTATTTCTACTATGATTCACATAGAAAACTGTTTCCTACAGGGTTACATGGCAGATATCTTAATGTTTCTTTTATCACTCTTTAGATTTATGAAAATGAACAACACTACCATCAGCGTCTCAGAATTTATACTTCAATGTGCCATTGAATCAAACCAGAAGACAATTACGATTTCTGTTCTCACATTCATCTACTGCTTATCCATGTTTGGAAATCTACTGGTGATTGTGATCATAATCCTGAACCCTCAACTCCATGCTCCAATGTACATTTGCATCGGCATGTTGGCAGTGATAGACCTAGCAAACGGCTCAATTCTTATCCCTAAGATGCTCTCAATCCTTCTGCTCAGCTCTCCAGTGGTGCCTTATGGGGCCTGTGTGTTGCAGATGTTTCTTTTTTTTCATGTTGAAGAAATGGAATCCTTTCTCTTAGCTTTTATGGCTTTTGATCGCTACATTGCGGTCATTTACCCTTTGCGATACCCTTCAGCCATTACAAATAAAAAAATTTTAATTGGGGTCTCAGTGCTAAATATTCTTGCAATAATTTTCAGATTACATATCCTAGTTTTTGTTTCTGAGCTTTCATTCTGTCGTACTAACATCCTTCCTTTCTGTTTCTGTGATTATTCTACCATGGTCCATGTATCTTGTTCTGAAGATCCTAAATACTTGATACCCTTGTCTGCTGCTCTAGTTGTCTATGGTGTCTTCCCAGTAATTTTTATTCTCATTTCCTACACTCGGATTGCTATTGAAGCTCTTAGGGTTTCTTCAGTAGGAGGGAAAAGTAAAGTTTTCAGCACTTGTGTGACCCACCTGCTCGTGGTCGGACTCTTTTATATTCCACTTTCATTGTTTTATATATTGCCAGGAGCAGGAGTGACGATAACAACAGAAACTTACAATGTTATGTTTATTCTTGGAAATGCAATGCCATCTATGATGAACCCTGTTATCTACAGTTTTAGGAATAAAGAAATAAATAAAAGCATTCATACACTCTTTATTAGGAGAAGATAAACTCATATAAAAAGGAAATAAAAATATACTGTATGTTGTATTGAGATTAGGGTTAGGATTAGGGTTAATTTACTCATAAACTTGTTTCAAATTGGTCATTAGACTGTTAAACTGTACTCAGTCCAGATAATGTGTTAATACAATAAAAAATGTCAATACACTGTTGTGTTTCAATGGAAATTGTTCTCATACACTGCAACGTCTGAATGAAACCATATCAGGGGTATGGACTGTTGTCCTCCATCCAGCTGAGCTACTCCACCTGTTTTCTATCACGGTGACCAGACCTGCACAGAAGTACACCACTTGGCTAAAGGACATTTCCTCACTGTCAAGAAACATAGAAACCTACTTCTGAAAGTGAATTTAGCAGAATGTCCTCATGTATATAGTGATTAATATGAATTTAACCCAAGAATCTTGTTGGAAATTTACTGAATTAAAGAAGTAATCCAAGAGTTACACAAATGTGAAACTACAAAGTAATGTAGCTGCAGTGGAAACCCTAATTAATTTAAAAATCTATCTAGAATATGGGAATCTGGCCATTAGACAACCAAACAAGCTATATTGTCTTATACAAGTCATTAATTACTTCAGTTTGTGTATTCATCTTTCAGATGATGACATTAAATTTATGAACATGATATTTACATTTTTTGCAGAAGTTGTTTTCTCATTACAAATTTTATTACTTTCATAAAAGTTATTCTTTTTTTTTTTAATGATGGTATTGAAACTTCTTGCAAAATATTGTCATAACCATTCTCATAAAGCCACGGTTTTCCTGTTATCCTGTCAATGTGCCCTTTCATAAAGCACATCTCTGAAACAATGAGGAGCTCTGCCTTTGTTTTGACTTATTCTTGATCGTCTCATATTCTGTTTTCTTTATAAATTAAAAATAACTTCTCTCTGCAGTCTCCCAAACCCTCAATCCCTTTGCTCTTCCTTCCTTTTTTAAAACCTCCTCTCTGTTACTCATCCCCTCAGAAAATTGTCCATCCTTTTGAAATCAAAATCTCCCATGTCAACCCAATCAGTTAATGTATTCCACAATTACTGCTCTCTCATAGTTCATCAGCAGCTGTATCTCCATCACAGAACTTCACGTTATATTGTTAATCCTCCATCTTGACATCTCTTCGCTAAGGGGTTGAATGAAACTGGACAAATTCCATCCTGCCTCTGTAAGCCAACAAATAAAGATGTCCTCATTAGCTGGGTGAATAAAAATAAAAAAGAAAGCATAATCTGAGCTGGATGGCTAATATTACCTTGGACTGGCAGAAATTACACATAAAGTGTATTATTCTAGGGTTAATGGGGCTCACTAGATTTATTATTGGCAAACACACAGTAAAACACTGAGTATGCCTTTTAACTGTGACATTTCAAGCACGGGGTTCAATTCCATGTTCTTTATTACTTTGCTCAGACATTTTTTTATGTTAACCTTGCCCTCCTCGGTGTGTCATCACTATAACCCTAGGTTCCCCTATGGCAAGTCAAATTAACATTTAGAGATATCTTAAAATACATTTTATGATATCTGGAAATGCATTTTAGATATCTCAAATTGAATTATAGATATCTAAAATACATCTATTTTAAGATATCTAAAAAGAATTGTATATCTCAAACAGATTTCAAGATATCTTGAAGTGATATGCTGTACATTTTCAGATATCTCAAATACATTTTCAGATATCTTAAAATAAGTTCCTGCTCATTTCAAGATATCCTAAATAACCTTAGAGATATCTCAGAATCACTTGCTGTAAAATTGCTTATACTTTCAATTGAACTTCCTGCCTATTTTAAAATATCTCGAAATGCATTTAAGATATCTTGAAATGCACAGGAAGTGATTTTGAGATATCATGAAATGTATTTCAGATATCTGCGAACAGACAGGAAGATATTTTGAGATATCTTAAAATATAATAAAATTACTTTCTTTTTTTAATAATATCTCTGCCCATTAAAGTTGTCAGAGGGTGCTGTACAGTGCATGTTTTATTTAGGTAGCATTCTGTGTTTGAATATTCGTAATAAAGCTTAAAATATCTAGGCCTTAGTTTGTATCGTTTTATTCAGAGTTTATGTAAAGTATTGGCATTAAAAAATGTAAAAAGAAAATTTACACAAATTGATTGCTGCAGTATTCTGTTCAGAAAAGGAAACCCACATTTATATTATTGATTGTACAGAACCGCAAGTTTGCAACTACGGGATTGTCATAAAATACAAGGTAAGCTTTTACGATTGGGTGCACGTCTAATACCAAAAATTGTCTCTGTTTTCTTAAAATACAGTGGCACATTTTAATCGAAACATAAATGTACATATTTAGCAACCTGAAACATTGCTTCATAATGCCTCAACTTGAATGGGAACACATTTTTAAAGGTTACACTATTAATCAATAGCAACAAAAAGTACCATTAAATCTCCTTTCTTGTGATTTTATGTAATTTATTCGTACAAGGCTCTGATTTCTTCCATTGCTTATTTGACATATGAGGCATATGCTCAGTTAAGACAAATATTAACTGTTTTAAATCTTTTACCTTGTTTATGTTATGACTTGAAACCAGTTATTATGTATTATGTGTTTTATGTTCTGCTTTCAAAAGAAAATTGTACCAGTGATTATTTAACCTGATGTCAGCAGAAAGAGAACAGTTACAGGGTGTTTTAACCCGGGACATGTTGTCTGTTCGAGAATCTGAAGAAGTAGCAGAAGCAGATGACTTTGTAGCTTCTTGTGTGAGACAAACTAGAGCTTTATTTAGAAGAAGTGCACGGAGACCACCTTTACCATGGGTTTGTATTATTTTAGTATTTTTCAATATATGCAGGTTACTCCCATGTATACAGTGCTGGTTGTATACCTTGATAAAATGTTTTCACTGGTTTTGATTATTAAGCCTAATGAACATTCATCCACTGCTAGGAGAATATTTGGAGAGAGAAAAGAAAACGTGTTCAACTGGCAGAGTTCCTTATTTGTGCTTAAATGGACACCGCTGGCGAAGACCATTAATAAGTTCACCGTTTACTTTTCCTTGACAAAGCTGACTGTTTTATTGATTTATAACTCATGATAACTTCTAAAAAAAGTTAGTCAACAACATTATAAGTCATGTATTTTTTACAATTAAAGAAATGTTTATGAGTGAAGGCTGTAAAACCAGAAGTAACGTATATTTTTGTTTTTTTTTCCTTCCTTCCTTTTTCATTGTTATGTTTTTTCTTTTACCTATTTTAAAATAAATATTTTCTCTAATGACACATGCATACTTCATAAATTAGAGACAATAATACATTTCCTGTACTGAATATTCAGTAATATCTTGAGATAATGCTTGTTGTAGAATATAATCACTCTGAATTATATTCACATATCACTGCTGCAGCTATCAAGAGGCTGTTCAGAAGTTCTATACTGTACATTATTGTTATTGCAATGATACAGGACTTGTATTGAAGTATAATCTTGAATACATATGCATAAAAAAAACTCTAAATTAAACTATAAATCATTGTATACAACGTGTGGATGCCAGTCCTATTTAAATAGTAATAATTGCAGTTAGAGAATATATATTTCCAGATAGGTATGAGAGTATTATTTATTTTCCTAGAAAGATACTTCACAGATTACATTTATTTCAATTTTTGTTTTCCCCAGATACTACAACAAGAAAAAAAAGGAAGATCAAAATGCGATATATGGAAACTTAATTTTTTCCTTTTTCAGAAACATAATCAAGAGTATGTTCCACCTCCCTCAGAACTTTCACGTCTTACAAGAAACGGGTTAGGTTTGTACTCGTCATTTAAGGAATTTTTTCAGACAACCTAATTGCTTTCAAATGTGGATTTGTTCCTACCCCCTCCCAAAAACTCATACTTTTAACTTCTTACATATTTGCATATCCCTGTAAAACCAATGTTGAGCAAATATACCTTGTATATACAAGTATATATGTATGTTTGTATGTATGTGTCAGTGTGTGTGTGTATAGATCTGGCCATGCAGAAAATGTCTGATGTGTGGTAATTCAATATGGAGGCACACTGAAAAAACACTGAAAGGAAATGAATTTCTTGTTAACAAACTTTCCAATTTGAGGCAATATAGAGCATCATCTTCCTAATGAGATATAAAAGTTTGATTAGGATTCTTCCAGTTAAGTAAAATGAGTTGTTGTGTATGCGTCGCAGTTAGGAGACCTGGGTTCGATTCCTGGGTCCTCCCTGCGTGGAGTTTGCATGTTCTCCCCGTGTCTGCGTGGGTTTCCTCCGGGCGCTCCGGTTTCCTCCCACAATCCAAAGACATGCAGGTTAGGTGGATTGACATTTCTAAATTGGCCCTAGTGTGTGCTTGGTGTGTAGGTGTGTTTGTGTGTGTCCTGCAGTGGGTTGGCACCCTGCTCAGGATTGGTTCCTGCCTTGTGCCCTGTGTTGGCTGGGATTGGCTCCAGCAGACCCCCGTGACCCTGTATTCGGATTCAGCGGGTTAGAAAATGGATGGATGTATGGAGTTGTTGTGTAAGCAGTGCATAATAGGACATCACAATGCAGTTTCCATAGCAGTTTTGAATTATTGCACTAATTATGTATTCATCCAGTATGCAGATCATTTATGAAACTTCACTACATACTTGTGCAATAATTATCTCTCTGATTTCAGGTCCTCCAAAACATGAGCAGCCTGGGACTCGAGACAGATATGGAAGCAAATCATTCATTAATAGGAACTGGACAATTCCTCAGTTAGAGAAGTTTATTATTGAAAGCTAACCACTTAACAGGATTTAGTTTTGCCAAAGCCAAGAAAGGGAGACGTTTGCATAGCTTGTAGACTGAAACTGCTGCTCAATTACAGGACAAAATTGGGAAAGGCAAAATATTTATAATTCCTCACCGTGACATACCACTAACGATTCAGGTAGAAATCTCACTATTTTTTATAATAAGTTAAATTGTGCATTGATTAATATGATACTCTCTCTGAAGAAAGAAGAACCTGTCATTCTGCAAAATCTTATGTGAGCATTTATATAGTGTGCAGTTGTGCTTGATTGCATGTTAATTACACTTTGTCACTCAACTTAATCCACACATTTGTTTTTATGTATGACTGTATATTTAAACACCATATTCGTTTCTACATTTCCTTTTCAAGATGGAGCAGATACACACGGCACAACAAGAATCAGAATTTAGACCAGAAATTCCAGGTCAAGTGCATGCAGAGGTAAGTTATCAGGTATTTATTTCTTATTGTTTGTGATACTGTTATATTAAAAACTTTCTATTAAATGTTAGTAAATAAGGCTCATTACTTATTAAGGAAACCGCTATTGATTATATTCAGTATAAACATAAATTCTTTATAAAAGAAATAGCATTGATATTTTAGTGTTAAAAATTTCTGATTTTTTTTTTTTTTTGTAATTATTCAGTTTTATAAAATATTGCTTTACCTGATTTATTTAATAGGGATCACAGGCAACATTGTCACAGGAGCCACATGTAGACAGGCTGGAAAACACAAGAGAACCTCAACCAGAAGTAGATAGCCAGGTTGTGTAATTATGTAAAATTCTTTACTACATTAATCTATCCATTTAGTGAAACTGCTTATAACAGCATGAGGTAAAAGAAGGGAACAAACCCTAATCAGTATGTCAATCAGACACTCCCACAGTCACAAATACCAATCCAATTTAGATTTTCCGATAAAACTAAAAATGAGGCACTTGAAATGTCAACGGAAACAGGAGCTTATTGAAAAAATGTAAATACAAAAAATATGGGCAGGTCCCATAATGGACTTTTGAGCCCAGTGTTGAGGAAACTCACAAACCTCTGCATCACACTGTTCTTCAGTCTTTAAAGAGATCTGTTACATTAATTTAAATTATTTAGTCATAGCAAGTTGCATTGCCTACATACATTGTTAGTTCCCAGTGTGGATGCAAGTTTTCCTCTCACAGTCTGTAGACAGTCTGTTAAATCAATCAATCAAATTGGTTTTGTATTAGAATATCTGAGTAAATGTTTCTGTAATGGACTGGCATCTCATCTAGGTCTGTTTTCTGCATTGTTTTCATTACTACTGGGATAGGCAATGGCTATGTGACATGATAAATAATGATTTAACTTAGTTCTGAAGCATAAAATGCAGTAACATTGTTTACATACATGCATTATATACTGTTCATAGCTGTACACAGTGTGTGTATATATATATATATATATATATATATACTGTATATATATATACTGTATATATTGTGGAGGATGGCCAGCCGTTTATCCCAGCCAATACCCCCAAGCCGCCAGGTGGAGCCCTCCTTGCAGCATGGAGGTACCCAGAAGACCAGCAGGGCATCATGGACAATGGTGTTTTTATGCACAGCCCTGCTGGATGACATGGGGGCCACTAGGGGATGCTGCAGGGATGGAGCAATGATTATTTTCCCTACGCCGCTGAAGCACATGAGGACAAGAGGAATGACGTGCTTCTGGGGTGAAGAAAAGAACTTGTACCTGACCCGGAAGTGATTGAGAGTCACTTGGACTTTGGATTAGGAACACTTCCGGGTCAGGAGATATAAAAAGACTGTGGGAACTCCCAGATGGCGAGCTGAGCTGGGTGAAAGGGTGGCAACGCGTCTGGGAGTGGAGGATTGATTTATTATTGTGATTAGTGATTAGTTTATGAGTATTGTGGAGGAGAAGGTGCTTTGTGCACTGTCGAGATTAAATAAAGTCGAATCTTGGACTTTTACGTTGGTGTCTGGTGTCGTGGACAGGGGTTCAAGGGAGCGATAGCGCCCCCTATCTACCACAGTGGTGTAGTCTGCAGGATACTCCAGCATCTATAGCGGAGGACCTGAATCAAAAATTTCTGTGGGTAGTGAGCCCCGAGAAGACTACGGAGTCAGGAATCATCACAGCATCACCAAAACCCGAAAATTCTGAGTCCAAAATGGGGAAGAGGAAGGGCAAACAGAGCGACAACGCCAGCGGGAAAGCCTTAGGTGCAATGGCCGACGCTCGGGAGGAGTCAAGGAGCGGCTTTACAAGTTCGGAGAAACCTCCAGGATTCAACGATCGCTCTGAGGTACGTGCCGGCTCCGTTAATAACAATCCATTTATTATTGCTCACTTTGTCCCATGCATGTACCTGTCACCTGTAGGCTCCGAGGGAAAAAAGGAGACTGCCCCGAAGACGACGGCCTGCTCCTGTCGAAGCCAGAGTGCCTAGGAGACGACTTCTGCATGACGGTAGCCGAGGAGGGACCCGACAACAAACCCGATGCTTGCTGGGAAGGAGAAGGACCGCGTCCCGCTGTTTGCGCCTTCAAGCCCGATGGAACAGACTCGGATATTCCGAAGGAGAAGGGGGAGGTGAGAGAGGCACCACTCACCCCACAAAAATGTAAGGAGGGTCGGGAAATGGCTAGTCGGGATGGTATAAATTTAAATAAGACAGACCACAGCCTGCCGAAAGAGGAAACCCGACTCTCCCAGAACTCCAAGTCCCAGAAGCCTCCACGAGACCCGTCAGAGCACGTGCCAGAAGCGGACGTGCTCATTGGCTCCCGGTCGGCAGATAAGACGAACAAGGAAGCAAGTCTCCTGCCGACCGAAGTAAATAATATTAACGTACGGGAGCTCGAAAAGCTGATCGAACCCATACTTAGTTTCTTACAGGTCCTGACAAGTATCGAGAAGATCGTTGGGGAGTTGGGAGCTGCAGCCAAAGCGCCATTAGAGAAGGTGAGGGACTACGTGCGGCGGTTTGGTAGAGATCCTTCCGTATTTCTTGTTGTGGCGGTACAGGTATGTGAAACTTGTACCGTATATATAACAAGAGGGACGCAGTGTATTCCGGCCCCGCTTTTAATAAATAGCGGGTGCCAGTACACTGCGTGCCCTACAAGAGAGGCCGGTACGTTAACCGAGTGGTCGGCGGAAGGGCTAATCGATCCGTAAAGACGCCGCCACCGGTAATTTATAAAGCAAAAGGGGTGCAGACGGTAAAGGGGGACTCTCTTCTTCCAATAGAGAGACCCAGACTATGGACAAATGCCAGATGAAAAAGGAGACTTCTAAAATAAAACAGGGGTCTCCTGACAGGGAAGCAAAAAGAGAGAAAGCACCGTTAGAGGCGGCAGGGGTTTCTCTCCCAGCAAGCGAAGGGGCGGACTTAACGTTTCCTAATTGTTTTCAGTTCCGCAGGGGGAGAATACAAGGAGGACAGAGGCAGTATTACGGGTGCCGAAGGTTAGGCCATATTTGACAGAACTGTCCTTGGAGAGAGGGGGACAAGTTGTCAATGTGGACTAATATTCCCCCTAGGTTCTCCAGGGACCAAGATGTTCGGATTAATCAAGGCTCAACCAGGACGTCCTCTTGGAGGAAGACTTCCCTCTCGGGGCAGGCCTTTCTGAATGATAATTTGTCGCTGGGAGGGGAATACTGTGAAGGATGCCCGGCCGTTTATCCCGGCCAATATCCCCAAGCCGCCAGGTGGAGCCCTCCTTGCAGCATGGAGGTCCCCAGAAGACAAGCAGGGCATCATGGACAATGGTGTTTTTATGCATAGCCCTGCTGGATGCCATGGGGGCCACTAGGGGATGCTGCAGGGAGGAGCAATGGATATTTTCCCTACGCCCCAGAAGCACACGTGGACAAGAGGAATGACGTGCTTCCGGGGTGAAGAAAAGAACTTGTACCTGACCCGGAAGTGATTGAGAGTCACATGGACTGGGGATTAGGAACACTTCCGGGTCAGGAGATATAAAAAGACTGTGGGAACTCCCAGACGGCGAACTGAGCTGGGTGGAAGGGTGGCAACGCGTCTGGGAGTGGAGGATTGATTTATTATTGTGATTAGTGATTAGTATATGAGTATTGTGGAGTTGAGGGTGCTTTGTGCACTATGGAGATTAAATAAAGTCAAATCTTGGACTTTTACCTGGTGTCTAGAGTCGTGGACAGGGGTTCAAGGGAGTGATAACGCCCCCTATCTACCACAATATATATATATATATATATATATATGTGTGTGTGTGTGTGTGTGTGTGTGTGTGTGTGTGTGTGTACACACTATTGGCCAAAAGTTTTAGAACACCTACGTTTTTTCAAGTCTTAAAACTTAATAAGTTGAAATGCAGACACACCTGCTTAATACATATTGTAGTGCTGGCACCATTTAGCCTATCCGAGAAGCAGTGGATCAAGCCAGAAAACTCTGAATAGGGCACTAGTTAATTTCAGTGTTTTTATTTGATATTTTACATATAATTAACCAAATTGCTGTAAATATATTTTGTCAAATTTTCTTAGGCCACACTCATATGTGTTCTGTACATCACTTAAAATTTGCTCAATAGTGTTTTTATGGTCTTCTGCTGTTCATTTTATAGATTTTGATTGGTGATATTGAGAACTTTCTTGGAAGTGCAGAATATGAAAATAGCACATCAGAGGTAAATATCATTCTAAACATATTTTAAGTGTATAATATTCATGGACACTTACTGATGCATGTATTATTATATCTTCAATGAGTTTTATTTAAACTTAAAGTGAAACATTATTGATTTTCTAAAGTAAAGTTAATTAATCAAAAAATAAATTAACATTTTCCAATCACTTGCTTTTGCAGTTGAGATTATCCAGACTGCATGAAGAGACAAATGTACCAAGCCCTCCAGAATCTCCTTTTGCTTATATAAATGCTGATACTCCCATGGTAAATATTTAATGTTTTAAACATTCAGAATTAAGGGCTAATTATCTGATAGGAGGAGAGGAGAAATATGTGTGAATGTATAGAAAAACAGGAAGGACTCTGTCTGGAAAATGAGGTATGTAACTTATTA
Source organism: Polypterus senegalus (assembly GCF_016835505.1). Classification (NCBI taxonomy): domain Eukaryota; kingdom Metazoa; phylum Chordata; class Cladistia; order Polypteriformes; family Polypteridae; genus Polypterus; species Polypterus senegalus. The sequence continues at coordinate 16,007,637 of NC_053155.1, forward strand.
TGTTATCCATAAAGATTTTCTCATTATTATTTTTATTTTTATTTCTGGATGAAAAATGATTCCATCTTGACAGAAGTAAGTTTTACCCGGGGTAATGCTAGTCACCTCCATGCACAAATCTAACCAAAACTATTATCATTTACAAACTGAGTGCCGTACATTGGACTACATTTTTAGAAAAGGAAATGCATCTCTTTGATTTCAAGAAAATACAGTCAACAATCAATTAAGCCTCAATTTTGGTAAAAACAACCTTACACATAATGTTGATGTTTTAAAGGTCCTTACTCTTGCTCCAACCCTTTCACTTAAGAATCAGTCAATTGAAAATTCAAGGTCTCACATTTGTATTTTCCAGCCAGACATCATCTTTTTATGTCCATCCTATAGAATCAGAAATTTCTGTCGCTCTCACGTTTTGATTAGCCCCTTACATTTCATACTACTGTATATATTCCACAGTTCATTTTTTTCATTTTCTTGATAAAAACATGTTGTATTTGATGAGGTTTTTCAGAGCTTGAAGGATTAATAGAGAAAGAAATCATTATTGAAATAAACAGGGAAACAATATTGAATGACATGCAGCGAATTTATGGAAAGACAGAACTCCTCAAAAAAAAGCTTCAAGTATGTTTTATTAGAGAACAAGTGCATGATTTTGGCAGATTAACCAAAGATTTTTTTTCTTGTTTTTGGAACTGTGCCTTCACTGAGTGGTTTAAAGGTGAGGATGCTCTTGTACCTTGTATACATCTCTATCATTATCATAAAGCACAAGTATTCTTTACAGTTGTGGGAAGAGTATTGCCTCATATGTGTCAGCTAAATAGACGTATACCTCCAAGATTCTGTAGGTCAACATTGTTTTCTATTGTATTTAATACCTCCACCATTCACAATAACATTCTTATAGATGACTTTCTGCTTCATGTAACTGCTTCAGAACGAATCCTCCTAAAAAAAAGCAATTAACCTCTTTGAAACATTAAGAGACTTTGAAAAACAAGAGCTCTTAACAATTTTTTCTGTAAATGGTATGCATAGTATCCCAACAACACCTATAAATCTTAAGGATCAGATTATTCTTATTGCGCAGAATGAACTAATAATTAAACCAGGGTTCCTCAATAATTTAATTTAATAAGACAGTCAATTCCAGATTCCCATTTCACAGTTTTTTGGTCACAGTTAGATATTGACTCAATTTCCTACCTATACTGGCAAGAAATGCCAACTACAGAATGTGTTTTGATATGCTTTAAAACAGAAACAGATCTCAGGCCAGAGGAAGCAGTTGCATATTATTATTTGTCTGATTTCATTAAGTTAATAGATCCTGAGGAACTGTCCAAATGTTTGCATTTTGTCACAGGTTCACCTTTACAGCCTGCTGAAGTCAATATTACATTCAATCGGTTATGCGGTAGCTTGCGACCCATTGCACATTACTTGCAGCAACACTTTGGAAATTCCAGTTGGCTATACATCAGTTCAAAAATTTAAAAGAGAACTTAAAACTATACTTAATTCTGAGTATGCATTTGGAATGACCATATTATGAAATTGCAAAACAAAAATAACACTTGAAATGTCTTTAAGTGAAACTTTTAGATATCTTTTTTTACTGAGTAACTGAAATCCAGGTTGGCACAACAGATAATATGTATTTTTGAATGAGAGCTAATTCATTTGGGTATAGCTGATATTTTCATGCATATTTCATATATTCAGTTACATACTTTTTTCAGAACTTTAATTTTCCATTAAGGTTTATCCAAAGCTCATATATTTGTTTACAGATACTTACAGGTATAACATGATAATCTGCATTTAAACAAATGCTTCAACATTAAAACAGAACAAATAATAGCACCAACTACAACAGTAATATGTTAAAAATATATGTTTTGATAGTATACAAAAGGTGACACATAAATGTTTTCTTAGTTTATATTTGGAAACCTGTTTGCTTTCACCATTTAAATGTTTCTGATATTGTCATTTAAAATGCTCGCTGTTAATGCTAATATGTGAGTGTATATTGTTTTCAGTACAAGCTGTTAATTTAAAAGAAGTTGTTAAATTAATTCAAATATGGTGTAGTTTATGTACAAACAAATTGTTAATCTATGTTTATTCATCCATCCATCCATTTTCTAACCTGCTGAATCTGAATACAGGGTCACGGGGGTCTGCTGGAGCCAATCCCAGCCAACGCAGGGCACAAGGCAGGAACCAATCCAGGGCAGGGTGCCAACCCACCGCAGGACACACACAAACACACCCACACACCAAGCACACACTAGGGTCAATTTAGAATCGCCAATCCATCTAACCTGCATGTCTTTGGATTGTGGGAGGAAACCGGAGCGCCCGGAGGAAACCCACGCAGACACGGGGAGAACATGCAAACTCCACGCAGGGAGGACCCGGGAAGCGAACCCGGGTCACCTAACTGCGAGGCAGCAGCGCTACCACTGCGCCACCGTGCCGCCCCATGTTTATTCAACTTCATTAAAAAATTTCTTCAAATGTTTTGAGTTGGTGAATTATGTGTCAAGGCCTGTAATACTCAGTAATTTGGTTTAATCGTGAAGGAAACAGTAAAAAGAGAGAGAGATTATTTTTCTCTTTAAAAAATTATTAAAACAAAAATGTTTGCCGTTCGTTAAATGAATAATACTGTAAAATAAATGTACAATTTAATGCTTTATGTCTAATGTCATTTTTATTGTCAAAGATTACAGAATTCAGTTCTGCACACAACAATCATTACCATAAATAACTATAAGACCATTTTACAAAAAAGTAAAAAATGAATTTTGGTTGGTTATAACAAGCTATGTACCATGTAGTATGCACTACTGTTGATGCTGCAATGTACTCATGAACAATTTTTTAATACTATATGCAAAATGGAGTGGACATTATTTTTGGGTATCTGTTAATAACTCATTGGCCTTTTGAACACAACATGCATATTTAACTTTTAAATTTGTTTCAAGCTAAATAGCATCTTGTAGTATGTGTAGATTCTGGACAGACATTTTAAGTGGGTTGAATGTCTCCTGAGGCTCCATATATGCATCATCTGAAAATGATGCACCTATTCTTTGTAGATTTTCTATTAAACTCTCTCTAAACTGTTGTGTATTCATGTCAGATAGACTTGTTTGGTGAGATACAGTGGACAAGCTATCAAACCATATTTGTTCCGGTGTTCTGCTGTGTTCTATGCTTATTCCAGCCTTCTCTGAACATTTCCAATCTTTGATTAATTGTTGAGTAGTAAACATATATCCTTTATCCATATATCCTTAGTATAACAGACATCCTTTGTGTGAACTATTCCCTTCTTCAAGTATACCATTATCTTCCATTTCATAAAATTCTTTGTAGATGGGGAAGAGAACCTGTTGAAATAGATCTCTCCATAGCCTTTCAATTCTCCGGTTGTGGACAGAAAGTCCAGTTATATGGCTGCCACGGTGAAATCCTCTGATGGCATTCATAAGAAGTGCTACCTGAACATTTTCTGTGTCTTGGTCAGACCTCACTCTTAATGGTAATCCATACTGTAGAGCACCCCTGCAGAAAGTCTGTAGCACCGTGGAGGAAGAATTATTTGTAGCACAACTTAAATAAGGTATTAGACGGGAGAAGCCATCGATAGCACTATGTACAACAAAGCCCCACCTATCAATCAAAAGAAAAAATGTTAAGCACATGTGCAGTTTAGTGAAAAAATTGAATTATAGATTAGGTTCCAGAAGGTAAACACAAATAATATACATGTTTATGCATACAGATATGAAAACTGTTTTCTGGATAATGAAAATGTTTAGAATTACACATAATTACCTATTCTATTTTCTATTGCTTGAAAAAATCACTTATTTTATGCAAAAATATAGCTGTATAAACTAAAAAGTGTCACATATTAATTTGGTCCACTTAAGACAATAATGAAGCTGAAAGTGATATTCATTAAATTAAGAAATAAATCCTACAGGTCTTTTCATGTGACTGTCAATGTGCCATATACTGTTAGGTGAGACGGCATGGTATGACCTTCTTTGAACAGTCTGTGCCCATCTCTGAGCAGTGCCAATTGGGTCAAGTCTAGCCAATGTGTGTCAAAGTCTGTCCCTTTGCACATGTATTCCCCTTGCTCTTAGCATTCCTAACATCATCTGTGAAAAAACATAATTTGAACATTTTTAATTATAGGTAACTATCATGTTGTAAGGAAATTAAATCTTTGTTTTGTGAGCATTACAGCTACATAAACTTGTAAGGTCTTGGCAAGGATCATATTTTATTTTAAAAAGATTGTTTGTTAGTGATATATTAAATAGGAATTAATGAAATGGAAGGGAATGTGGCATGGTGGTACAGTGGTAGTTCTGCTTTGTTCATATCCTAGTTCTCTCCGTGTGAAGTTTGCATTTTCTCCCTGTGGCCATCTGGGTTCCCTTCCACAGTCGAAAGGCATGCAGGTTAGTGTAAATGGTGATGCAAATTGGCCTCAGATATGTATGTGTGTGTTGTCGCAGATGGCTGGAGGTCGACACGGCCGGGACACCCTGGAGGACTGGAGGAAGGCTTATGCCCCCCAAAACCATGTGGGGGCAACCGCTCTGGTGCCTATGGGGACCACAGGTACAGAGCTTTAAAGCTCAAACCTGTAGAGGCCCGCGGTCACTGCCAGGGGGCGCCCCAATGCCTGTGGAGCCCTGGACTTCAGCACTTCCGCCACACCCAGAAGTGCTGGAGGGAAGATGAGCAGGGACACTCAGAGTGCTTCCGGGGTTGCAGCCAGCACTTCCGCCACACTGGGGAGTGCCGATGGAAGATTGCTGGGAAGCACCTGGAGCAAATCCGGGTGACTATAAAAGGGCCAGCCTCCCTTCATAGGATGACTAGAGTCTGGTGGAAGTAGGACGACATCTTGTTGGAGGCAAGGAGGCGGCCTGAAGAGTGTAAGGCATTGGACTGGTGGCTTGGACGTTGGGGTTGTGTGGCACTTGTAAATATGTTTAATAAACGTGTGTTGTGTGACACTGATGTGTCCGCCTGTCTGTGTCCGGGTTGGCTTCCACAGTGTGTATGATCACCCTGTGATGGACTGAGGACCTATCCATGGATTGTTCCTGCCTTGCACCTGATGCTTACTGGAATAGGCTCCAGCTACCCTGTGACCCTTAGGATGAAGTGGATTTACAAAATGAATGGATGGATTGGGAGAGACAGCATTGTGTCACAGCAGTTGTTGCTGGTGCTATGAAATTATGTGAAATACTGCAAAACAATTATGCTTGAAAGCTGACTAATCTGTTGTGTGAAAAGATTTTTTTTCAATTTCATATATGATATTCTATGTCAAAACACAACAAATTATTTAAGTTCAGTCAGTCAGTCATTCCCAATCTTACTTAATCCAAGCGGGCCCTGACAGCTGTAGGCATTAACAACCCAAGACAAGGAGCCAGTCTATCACAGGGCTATTACTTAAGATGATAAAAAAGAGCTGTTTAGTACTTCTATATATCTTAATTAAAATTATGTCACATAGTTTTTTAACCACTTAAACATATTAGATTTTTATGTTTTTTTTTTCATTTCTACTGGGTAGTGTAGAAATAAATAATAGTGTTGTTTCACAGCTTAACAATTACTTCTGTTCACCTTTGTGAACTTGCTCACTGTCTGTGGATTTTGCAAATTCCATCTCTGTCTATAAAGGTTTTCTTCCATATCCAAGCAGATATACAGATTAAGATAAAAATACATTCTTGTTGAGTGTGAACACAAGCAGAATTTGTGATTAACATGTCCTCCAGAATGGGGTAGAGGTTCCTGCCTTGCAGACGATGCTACGAGGGAATTCTTTGGTCCTAGACAATTCTAAATTGGAGTAAGAAGGTCTGAAAGTGAATAAATGGGCAAAAATGTAATACTCAATAAGTGAATGAACAATGGATCAATCATAATACATTTTAATTGAAAGTTATTTTTGTTTTAAAAAATGTGTGTGCCCTTTGTTTTCCTGTATAAATCCACTCATAGCTATATGCAGAGTTTATTGCATTGATTTTGAAAAGATCAAAAGTACACATTTTCCTACTATTCTATTCATACTGTATATTATTATCATTATAATGTTAAATCGTTATAGAAGTTTTGTTTTGTGTGGACATCAATTCTGCATTTAAAGCTCCTTTTCTTCCACTTTGCATAGTGTCATTTTCTAGCCTGCTCAATCCAGACCTGGGTCTCAGGGGGGCAAGCAATTGGCACAAGGCAGGAACAGTCCATCTCAGGACGACCCATAAACACACATCAGGGATAATTTAGTATTGCCAGTTCACCAAACCTGCACATCTTTGGGGAGTGAGAGAGAATTGGAGCCACAACCAGATGAAATCCATGCAGACACTGGGAGAACATGCAAACTCCATGTGGTAGAACTGACTTTAAAAATTGCATGTTTTATATGCTGTACTGAAGCATCTTGCAGAAATATTTTAATATTTTGTGATCCAATTTAACAAAATATTTTTGTTTCACATTAGAGTGCAACCATGGTGTGCATAAAATACAAAACAAATAAGTATACCTCAGAACCGGCATTTGGACAACTTGCTTGTAGTCTTTTGCATTCTTCATCCAGTTCATTATCTGTTATACTGCTGAATTTCTGCCTTGGTGACAGACCCTCAGTTTTCAGACGTTTATAAATATAAGATGCAGAACACCCTATGTGTTCTGCAATTCTTTTCCCTGTGTATCCTTGAGAAATTAATAGCTTCAGTTGTTCTTTAGAGATTTTCAACTTTTGGCAAACCAAATTGACCTATTATGAAACAATTTAAAAGAACAATAATAAAGCATCCTACTTTATGTCAATTAACAATAAATGTGTACTAACATTATTTATGAACAATTGACTAAAACAGTCTAATTTCAAAGAATAAGAATTCATTTTGAAAATGTTAAATGTTTATGCAGCAATACCAGCATTTACTAATATATACCAAGGAAAAAGGTAATTTTCATTATGTATAAAACCAGGATGAAAATACGTTTGTACTGCTGTGTTTTTATTTATTAGTTATCTGTGTCATGATGTGTTAACTTCACCTGTAATAAACATTTTTAGTGTTGACTGATGGATTGTGTATGAATGACTTAAGATGGACTAAACAAGAAAGCTTGACATATCCATTAAATTACTGGATAAAAGAAAACTGCAAAAAGAAAAAATGAATACAAATAGTAATAAGGAAATGTTTGGTGTAAATCCAATAACAAATCCTCACAGGTTTAAATTCCAAACTTCAAGTCAGCACTGCAGTACAACATAACATTAAAAAAGGCTGCTTAATGAAATTCAGGTTAGGTGAGGCTGGGACTGATTCCAGAAGTACTGGGCACAAGAAACTGTTGCATGCATGGACACACACCGACACTGACTCTAACAGAAGGAGAATTTGGAATAGCCAGTCTATTTAAGTGCATGCTTTTGGATTTGTGGGAGTAGAACTGAAGAGAACAGGCAACATGAAAATACGGACACCGTCCAGGAGTGGGATTGGAATTCTGGATGCTAGATCTGTTAGCCAGATGCACAAACTTCTGTTCTGTCCTGTCACCACAATGTCCTCCAATGTCGTAATATTCTGCATAAGTGAAGTGCTTTGAAATACTGTATTCATTGAAAATAAATGTATGAAATTAAGATTCATTTAAACTGATGACATAGTGTTGTTGAACAAGCCCATTGGGCTTGGGCTTAAGGATGATAACAAGTTGAGGTGCTTTTACAGTGGAGTAGCATTTTGTCCCCACATTTATTTTTTCCCCCAGAACTGTGGTTCCTTTCAATGTCATGAACATTTTATTAAATCACCTGGTCAGTCTTAACTGGCAGAGTTTTCATATAGCAGTGTTTGAATAAGAGCCAAGACTGCATGCTGTTCCATTCATATTTTGTTCCCAGTACTGCTGAATAAAAATTGAAAGACAGGACAATCGAAAACTAGTGGCATGTTCTAGTTAAATAGCCAGGAGTTCAGTGTGCGCAATAATCCCAATGAGTCTGTGTTGTAATAAAAATTATTTTACTCCTAACTGCAGAACGAGTTAAAAATGGTTACACGAAAAGATGCAGCTCTCTGAAATATTGCAGATAAACAGTGAAATACTGTATGTGAGAGTTCCTGTAGATATTCTTGCATTCTGCCAATTGCAAGAGATGCTGAGGCAAGAAAAATAGATACTTTTATTATGGCCTTTGCAGCGTGGGTGCACAGAAGATGATTCCATCATGTTATGCCTCATTCAGAACTCTCCTACACTTGTACCTGGTGCTGTCGAGACAGGCTAGAACTCTCACAACTATAAAATTGGACTAAGAATATTCTGTAAATGTATTTATTTACTTATGTATTTAATGTAACTTATTATAAGAAAATAGCAAGGAAATCATATTCAATATATCACGTTCAATAGGTGTTAAAATAGATGTTAAAATACTATTCAAGTATAATTCATTGCTGTGGTGGAGAAAAATCTCTGTTCATCCAGAGACTGTCAGAAATTGCTAAGCATCGTTTAAGCATTTTTGTTTTTACAATATCTTAGGACGTGTACCAAAAATGTATTTATTTAAAGTGATAACTCTCAAAATCGCGCAGGTAAAAATGCTGTTTTTTTATTGTGGGTATGGAAATAAAAAAATAAAATTAAACACCCCTTAAAGTAGAACTAATTGCATTTTTCTTCAGTACATCCGACTCATTAATTCAGTTTATGAACACGATCTTTCCAGCATGGGGCTACTATTGTAACGAAAACAGTATGGGTCACGGACAAGAAAGCGACTGTGGATGGAGTGCGGCAGTGCATACTCACATTTATTTTAGATTCCATCTTAGATTAAACAATTACTTCAGGAGTCAAGTATAAAGAACTAACTGGCCCAACATACTGCAACACAGGAGTTTAATGAAATTACTGAATTGAGAAAGAATAACGCCACTGTAAAATACCGCATTTTAAATCGTCTTCATTATGTTATAAATATGAAAATAACATTTTTAAAAATGTCACAAGGGCGGCACGGTGGCGCAGTGGTAGCGCTGCTGCCTCGCAGTTAGGCGACCCAGGTTCGCTTGCATGTTCTCCCCGTGTCTGTGTGGATTTCCTCCGGGTGCTCCGGTTTCCTCCCACAATCCAAAGACATGCAGGTTAGGTGGATTGGCGATTCTAAATTGGCCCTAGTGTTTTCTCGGTGTGTGGGTGTGTTTGTGTGTGTCCTGCGGTGGGTTGGCACCCTGCCCGGGATTGGTTTCTGCCTTGTGCCCTGTGTTGGCTGGGATTGGCTCCAGCAGACCCCCATGACCCTGTGTTCGGATTCAGCAGGTTGGAAAATGGATGGATGGAAAATGTCACAAGACACAGTGTTAAATTTAAGTCAACCCTAGGTGACTCAGTTGAAAAGAAAATACAATTGAATGCATTTATATGTGCATATCGTTAAATGATTGATCAGAAAGAAAGTCTATGTGTGCATTATCCACAAACAAAGACGAGAATTGTTTTTAATAAATTATGATTAAAAATTTTCATCAATACGTTTGACATTCCATGTCAAAGTTCACTTTTTCTAAACTATACCAATAAAGCAACATAAATATTATTCAACTGCGCAAAACATGTTTGCCCTATTGATCAGTTTATTTTCTTATTTAACATTAATTTAAAAAGACATTCATACTTTTGCGATGCTTACCTCCTTTAATGCGCTTAGCAAGAAAGTTGTTGATAACTGGTGGAGAGTTTCTGGCATCGTATCTTTCAATTCGTGGTATCAAATCCTCAAAATAGTCTCTCAATTGTACTCTAATATTTTCTGGTAATGGCGATGAAATTCTATCAAAGTTGTGTTTTGCATTTTGCAATAAATTCTTAGTATCAGAATCAATCACAGACCCTTCCAGAATATTTCTTTCTATTGCAGTGAAAACAGTTCTAATAGTCCTAAAAACTTCAGAAGTCTCTGCATACGCCATTGGAATCTGAACAGGCAGTGAACCTTAACAGGAAGTTATTGAAAATGTATTTGAGATATCTTGAAATGTGCAGCAAGTCATTTTAAGATATCTGAAAACACATTTCAGATATCTCAAAATAAATTTGGGATATCTTAAAATGAGAAGGAAGTTATTTTAAGATATCTCGAAATATAATTTAGATATCTTGAAAAGCATTTAACCTTCTCTGTTTCTTTGACCTTATCTTGGACTACTGTATTGGGATTTTGTTCACCTTGGAATCCCTTACTGTCAACTCCTTTATGCCTTTTTGGTCTCTTTGGAGCTTCACAGGGTAAAACAGTATTTCTGTGAAAAATAAAGCGTTATTTCTGTGTTTGCCGTATTAGTAGCCAGGGTTTTGACAGCAATATTCCCTTTTAGAGTGCATTTTTGGAACTTTTTGGGACTCTTGTACTTTGGGACTCTTAGTTCATAACATTAACTTTCTGTCATTTACCAAAGGTGCTGTTCAACTATTAGAGGTGTCTCTCCTCAGAGAGCTAAAACTGCAGGAGAGAAGTGACAGTACGTTACAAGTAACAGTCTGGATCGTTTTGTAATTTTAAACACTTTATTTATGTTACCCCTTAAACTCTTATAAAACTGAAAAGGCTCAACTCCTTCATCCTCTCCAAATATCTCATAACTCATAGTCCCAGATCAGCCTAGTTGCTCTTCTCTGGACTTTAGCACTGCTTCATTTTTCACAATGTATCCCAGATGTCAAAACACCATCTCCAACCATAATTATTCTTCATTTTAAAGACTTATATTTATGGGTATATTTGTGATATAGTTTTAATTGGTGTTTTTGTGCACTATACTTTTGCTGGTTACTGTTGTATGTTGTAATTTTGAAATGTAATATTCTGTACATTGTATTGGTGTTTGTGTTTTGCTATTGTTGTAGACAAACTCCTAGCAAATACAATGTCTGTCAATTAAGTTTAATTCAAATTGATTCCAGTGATGTTCAGATTAGGTTGATTGGTATTTGAACATTAGCTGAGTGTGGTGTTTAATTGTGTCCTGCAATGCAATGGCACTTCATCCGGGATGTACCCTACCATTAAACTGTGTGATCTACCAAAAAAATTAAACCATGTGCTGCTTTTTCATATTTATCAATTTGTAGGTGCATCCTGGAACTGTTTATAGGTAAGAGTACAATCGAAGAATATCCTGAACTGAATGAATGTTCAACCCTTTCTTAGAAAACTAATGTCAGATGTGCACAACTACAAAGCACTTTGTGGGTTTGCTCAGGTAGCAAAGGGGGACTGAGAATGGTGGGATTTTCTCTCCATTTTTACGTCCAAAGTGGTGGACCACAGCAAAACTTACTTCTGATGTTATTTCCTCGCTGGTACCAGAATACCCACTTTCCTGCTCCACACCCTTTTTAACAAATGGTCAGACCAGAAGTCCGCATTCATTCTCAATTCAGCAACTGATGGAGACAGAACTCCAACCGCAAGAACTCCATTTTCAGCCTGAAGAAGCCCAACCTCAGAATGAACAGTCCTTTTATCTTTATTCTTGACTATGATAACTTTTTACCCATTAAACAGGGTGCCACCACAGACCCCAGCACTTCATCTGTGAACTTGAAAGAAAAGTTTATCAGCTCACATTATTCTATGAATATGCCAATAAATAGAAAAGGCCTAACAGGACTTGTGATGGCACCGTGTTATTTGTGTCACCCCTCTTTCAGAGTGTGCGTGATGACATCCTTGCTCTTGTTAGATGTTATCATAAGTGACACATTAACAGCATATGTGACAAACTGCTGCTCTGAACAATTAGAATGGTGAGTAACCATTAGACTGTAAATCCCCAATTCACACAAGGCAAGTTAGGTGTGTTAAAAATGCTGCAATTAAATGAGTTCTTAGAAACCACTTTATCATTAACAAGTAGAAAATCACAAGAGAAAACTGTTTTAGGTACAGCAGTGTCTCAGGTCCTCTGTGTCTTTGTTTCTCCATAAAAGGACTGAGTCAAAACAAATAGAGATGGACAAACCGAGGACGTGTTGGGCTTTCCTGCTTTATGTTATTTTATCAAAATGTTTCTAATTGCAGCAATAGAAATGAAGTTCTTCATGTTTCTCTTAAATTATTAGGCTTATCAATTAATTTAAAGGCTAAGAAGACACAAAGAATACAGAACTGTAATGAGACGGATTTCACTGAGACACTTCAAAACGTAGGAAGCTTTGGAAGAACTGGGAATGTAGAAAAAAATCTGAAAGGTATCTTTATGTATTTATTTAAGTAATGCAAGAGTAGAATGAAAAGTAATGCCTCCATACTTGCTACTGATGACTGTATGGTAATGTATTAATAAATTATCCTAGAATATGCTCTTTAATTATATATACTCATTTTTCTATATAGTCAACAGATAACTGTACACATTTTTGCCAACATTAAATAAGTTTTGTGAAGCCGTCACAGTTGAAGTCCATTCCACACATATGTCCTGAAGAAATCCTCAGCTTCTTTGTTGGATGCATAATGTTGTCCACAAAGGACAACTTTAAATTTCAGAAAACAATTATCACCTTAAACAGCTTACATACATCAGTAAATTTAAATTGGAATAACATCATCTGCCATCAGAAACTCAATCACAGCATGTTGTGTAAATCACACTGATGAGGGTTCAGCACAGGGTGCCATTTTATATCAAATAATAAGAAAACAAGCATTCATAATGACCTGCTGTGAACTGGGATGATAGCGGAGAATGTACATAATGTATTGCATATCACTGCTGCTCTCTGTAGATGAAATATGAAATTAGAAGTATTTCTTTTCATTCTACCCTCATACTATTATTTTGTACTGATTTTGTACTGATTTTTTCACATGGTCTACTCAGGGTAGTCACTTTCCCATCGCTTCTCAGTCATATCTGCTAGAGGTAACTTCAAACACACTCTCTGTTGCTCTCTCTCTGCTGCTTTAATGCAATTTTCTGAGTAGTTTGAATCTTTACCAGGTATTTACAGTATTCTGTTATAAGTATTACTTGTCTATAGAACTATAGACTATAGAACACACTAGCAAGCTTGTGATTTATATATTTTACAGAAGTATTTTTCTGTTTATTGAAGTTGTCTTCTAATTGTTCAGTACTTAAGTTATTGAATATCCATGAAAACAATAATGGTATCACAACGGCAGTATTTAGTTAATTCTTAGAGAAAGTGAGCTACAGAATGTCTGAAAAACATGATGAAAAAATGATTGGAGGTTCACCATCTTGTACATATATACAAAGCTATCTCAAACATTACTAAAATTATCTTATAAAACTTCAAGCAGTGCTACAATAAAATCCAGAGGACAGCAACAAGGCTGATTCTGGAACTGTGAGGTATGAGCTATAAATAGTTGAACTTTATCATTGTAAGCAAACAAAAATTAAGAGTTATCAAAAGTAAATGCTGGAAGAGGTGTTAGTGAGGCCAGCAGTAGGCACTCAACCTATGGTCTAAATGTGGGAAACGGGGAAACTGTGTGTAAAAATGGCAACGTCCTTCAGATACATATGTCTTCAGAGACATAAAATTGAGGTCCTGACTCTCTGTGGTCACTCCTTTGTAAAGAGTAGGGTGTATCCCAGACTAAGTTGCCCACCATGGCCTAGTTATTCTGGCATCCTAATCATCCCCTGACTCTAACTGGCCAAGTGTCTCTCACCCCTTCACCACTTAACAGCTCATGTGTATCGAGTGTACTGATGCAAAATGGCTGCCATCGCAACTCACAGGTGGAAGTTTAAATGATGGTGGTGGTTGAAGTGACTCCCCACTCATTATGCAAAACGCTTTGAGTAGTGAGAAAATCTCTATATAAATGTAAAGAATTATTATAAAAACGGTGGCCATTTTTTCAGTAGATATATTAGAAGACAGCTTATGCATGGTATGCAGAGTGAATTCCTATCCAGTGTCTGTTAAAGTGAGAGTGCTTCCAATTACACAAATAAGTGTAAAAATAACTATTATGTTCCTCATAGTTTATCCTGTTTTGATACCACAGATACTGCTCTCTGTTTTATCATCGGCTCAGCTCCTATTGTTTAAAAAAATCAATTGTATTAATTTACTATTATTACTGTTATTATACAGTATGTACTTATTTATTGTGTTTGTTTTTAATGTCTAAGCTACTCTCTCTTTTTTACTGTACATTTTGTTATTTTGCAGGTTGGTGTAATTAAAGTGGTTGGTTGTTGAAAACATTATCCTTTCCCGTATTGTTTTAAGTGTTGTCAGTGGTAACATATTCCTTCTTCAGTTGCATTTCAAAATGTTTACATGTTATTTAGACAACTGGAACATTACTGGGTTAAACGAATAACAGAACAAACAGTAGGTTTTTAAGTGAGCATATACATTGAGTGATTGTGTATTTTAATTATATAAAGATAATTTTTCAGTGCTAATTCAACTCCTTGTGATGGCCCAAATTAAAGTCCTGGTTAGGGCCCGCTAAAGGATAGGGATGGCGCTGGCTCCCTCAGTTTTATTTTTTTTTTAGAAATGATGATTTCGCTTTATATTATTTTCATGTGATTTCCACCTCAGAAAGGTTCAAATAAAGACTGATAGCCTGCAACAAGACCACCTTATGCTGTTGGAAAGCAACTTTCAGCCAGAGGCACAGATCAATAGAATAATAGCAATGAAGTAGTTATGAGAATGTGTAAAAGATGAAAAAAAATGTCATGAGGGACCCGAAATATTTAACTATTACTGTGAGGAAAAAAAGTGGCCATGCTGTGGACGCCAGTGCATGAGAAACAGAAGCAAGGAGAACCTTTCTCAAAGACCTTCATGCAGTCAACTTGGCATGGGACAAAACTGAGGCCGCTGATGTTGACCATGCTCAATGGCAATTGCTTGGCACACAATGCGACTCCCAGTGCAGAAGGAACAAAGTCTAAGTAAGTTAAGTGATTTTCTACACTGTGGTGTGCTGGGTTGGTGACATCACTTCAAGAGTGGCCCACCAAATCAACAAGCTAATTAAAAGGGCAGGCTTAGTTATGAATGAAGGTAGTAGCGAAGGAGAAAATGAAGAAAAACTTAAGTGTAATTATAAACAATGCTGCACATCTTCCCTCTGACACATTAACACTGAGGATGTTCAGCCAACAAATCTATCTCTGTATTATATTCCGCCTTTCACGTCTATCTATCTATTGCTTTAATTGGGGGTGGTTTTAGCTGGGTTAGTAAAGAGGTATTTGGAGTTGTATTTCATTTTTCATTTTCTAATATATATTTATATTTTTCATTTATCTTTATTTTTGATTTTTCTGTATTTTGGTGTGAGACCAGAGTTGAAGTTGTGTTGGTCACTGGTTTTTGACTAGTGTTGCTGCTCTAGGGATGACAGCATATCATTCTTCTGCGTTTAGTTTAGTGATTTGAACAGAGTATTACATATTGAATAGCCTGTTCTATTCTAAAGAAGAAATCTAAAAGCACATATCTTTTAGCCTTTCATTTGAGAAACAGCTGAAATCCTACTTTGGGATTGTGGGATATCTAAAGTAATGTCTTTCACAATTAGTCATACATTTTATAATATTAAATGGTTGGTCTATGGTGTGCTGTTAGTTTCTCACTTGACATCTGCTGGTTTCTTCAAAGATTCATAGAGTATACTATTTCCCATGGAGTTATGTGACAGATACCCAAATATTTGTTTTTATTATTCTTTAGATTTATGAAGATGAATGACGCTACCATCGTGACTTAGAATTTATACCATTGAAACAAACCAGTAGACCTTTACGATTTGTGTTCTCTCATTCATCTGGTTCTTCTCAATGTTAGCTTGCGGTGTGCTTTTAGTGGCTACTGTTTCTTCAAAACGTTCATATAGTATACTATCTCCCACCAGGTTACGTATTAGATATTCTAATATTTGTTTTGATTGCTTTTTAGATTTATGAAGATGAAGAACGCTACCATTACTGTCTCAGAATTTATACTTCAATGTTCCATTGAATCAAACCAGAAGACCATCATGATTTCTGCTCTCACATTCATCTACATCATATCAATGTTTGGAAATCTACTGGTGATCTTGGTAATAATCCTGAACCCTCAACTCCATGCTCCAATGTACATTTACATCGGCACTTTAGCGGTGATAGACCTAGCAAACGGCTCAATTCTCATCCCAAAGATGCTGTCTGTTCTTCTGCTCAGCTCTTCAGTGGTGCCTTATGCAGCCTGTGTGTTGCAGATATTTCTTTTACTTCATGTTGAGGAAATGGAATCCCTTCTCTTAGCATTGATGGCCTTTGATCGCTACATAGCTGTTGTTTATCCTTTGCAGTACCCTTTAGCCATTACTAATAAAAAAGTTGTCATTAGTCTGTTAGTGTTAAATATTTTTGCAATATGTTTCAAATTGCATATCCCTATTTTTGCTTCAGAACTATCATTTTGTCATACCAATATCCTTCCTTTCTGTTTTTGTGATTATGCTACCCTGGTCCATGTGTCATGTTCTGACGATCCCAAATACTCAGTACCGATGATTACTGGTGCAGTTGTCTATGGTGTCTCCCCACTGATTTTAGTTCTTTTATCCTACAGCCGGATTGCTATTGAAGCCCTGAGGGTTACTTCAGCAGGTGGGAAAAGTAAGGTCTTCAGCACTTGTGTGACCCACCTGCTTGTGGTTGGACTTTTTCACATTCCACTTGCATTTTTTTATATATTGCCAGCAGCGGGAATCACGATTACAAGAGAAACTTACAATGTGATATTCATTCTTGGAAATGCAGTGCCGTCTATGTTGAACCCAATTATCTACAGTTTTAGGAACCAAGAAATAAATAAAAGCATTCACACACTCTTTATTAGGAGACGATCAACTCCTATAAGGAGGAAATAAAATATTTACTTCATCTTGTGTAGAGATGCAGTAAACTTAGTGATAAACTGAGTAGTGTAGCTTATCACAAACTGATGCTTAAACTCTTAAACTCTGAAAGAGTACTTTATCAATACTAAATCCAGGCAGTTGTTTCACTAATTCAATGAAAAAGTTAAATACAATGTTGTTATATTTGAAAGGAAACTGGTAGCTCAGACACTGCAATGTCTGAATGAGACCATCAATGAGTATTGACTGTTGCTCTCTGTCCAGCTTCCTGAGCTACTCCATGATTTTTCTAACGTGGTGACCAGACTTACATAGAAGTTCATCACTTGGCGAAAGGACACGTCTTCTCTAACAAGAAAACATGGAAACCTAATTCTGAAGAAGAATTTGGCATAATGTCTTAAATTAGATGATGATTAATAGCATTTAACCCCATGATCCTGCCGGAAATTAAGGAGAAGTGCATTTAAGTAGCAATCCGGAAAGAATTGTGGAAATTGAAGTGAAAAGAAACTGCAAAGTCATGTAGCTACAGTGGATACCATAATAAATTTCAAAATGTATTTGGCATTAGATTTCCAAACAAGCTGCATTGTCTTATGTAAGTCATTAAATATTTCAGTTTGTCTGTTTACCTTTCAGATGATGAAATTAAATATATGAATATGATATTCAAATTTTTGCCAGAAATTCTTCTTAAATTGCTAATTTTTTACTGTCATAAAAGTCAAATTTGTTACTTTGTCGGTTATTTGGGATGAAAACTGAAAATGATGACAAAATGTTTCAACAACCAGTGTCATGAAGCCACATTTACCTTTTATCATGTCATTCTTTTATCAGGTCCATATTCTGGGATATGAAGTGCAGTTCTGAAATGATAAGGAAGGTCTACCTCGCTTTTCACCTATCCTGATCATCCCTCGTGCTGTTTTCTTTATTATCTTTAAAGAGTTACTGTAACTACTCCTAACTTCTCTCTGATCTCTCCAGTATACTGAATCCTCAACCCTTGCTTTGTTTTCCTTTTATAAACCTTCTCTCTGCTATTCACCTCCTCAAAGGACGGTCCACTGTTTTGAAGTCCAAGTCTCCTTTCTCCGCCTTATTGGTTAAAGTATCCCACAGGTTCTGTTCTCTCATAGTCCATTAGCAGTCGTGCACCCATCACAGTATTTCATAATATATTGTTAATCCTTTATCTTCACATCATTTCACCAAGTGTTGGACAAATGTCACCTTGACGTTAAGTGCATCTATAAGCCAACAAACTAAAAAGGTCATCAGCCAGCTGGGTGAATAAAAATAAAAAAGAAAGCAGAATCTATGCTAGATGGCTGATATTACCTTGGACTGGCAGAATTTACATGTCTAAGTGTGTTAACCCGAGGTAAGTGGAAATCACTTGATTTGTTAATGGTTGGCTTATTCCCACACACAATAAATTGAAGAAACATATACACACGTCTTCTCCTTCCTCTTCATTTTTTCCCACTTCTGTGTCTGGTCAATATTCTTGATGAACGTTCTCCATACAGCTCGTTCCTGCACCTCCTCCCTATTCAGACCATTTTCCTTTAAATCTTATTTTACTTTATCCATCTACCTCCACTTTGACCTCTTCATTTTCTCTTCCCCTGTACTTCCATTTTCATCACTCTTTGGCTCAAAAATTCTTTGTCTCTCCTCATCACATGTCCATACCACTTCAATCTACTATCATGAACTTTCTTAGATTTCTTTCCTACTTTTGTTGTACCTTAACGCTTGTATCACCAGATCAAAGAGGCAAGGACTTCTAGAAGATGTCTGGTGCAGACCTTCTCTAACTGGGATCTTGTCTGTAACTCCAGCACTGCTTTTAATCCAAGTCCTCATTCCCTCATACAAATCCTGGTTAATCCTCATGTACTTCTCTGGTATTCCTTTCTGCCTCATGCACTACCAGACCTCATGATGTTGTACTTTATCATAAGCCTTCTCCAGATCAATTGTACACAAACATTTTTGTTTTTCTCAATATTTCTCTCTTTGCTGTCTTACATCTTGTCTGAAGAAGAGGCCTGAGTTCCCTTGCAATATTGTAATCTTTTTAGATGGCCAATAAAAGGTGTCAGTTTGCTTGAGTTCTCACTACATTCATAATGGCTAACACGGTACAACACCCTAGTACTACAGGAATAAAGAAATTAATAAAAGCATTCATACACTCTTTATTAGGAGAAGATAAACTCATATAAGAAGGAAATAAATATATACTCCATGTTGTGTTGAGATTAGGGTTAGGGTTAACTTAAAACTGATAAAGTATTGGATGTGTAACTTGTTACAAATTGATGCTTAGATTGTTAAAATGTGCTTTGCAAATACTTAATGCAGATAATGTGTTAACCCATTTAAATTTGAATTTAAATAAACTGTTGTATTTCAACAAAGATTGCTCTCATACACTGCAAAGTCTGAATGATTCCATATCAGGGGTATAGGCTGTTGTCCACCATCCAGCTTTCTGAGCTACTCCATTGCTTTTCTATCATGGTGACTAGACCCCAAGTGGCTAAAGGACACTTCCTCTCTGTGAAGAAACATGGAAAACCTAATTCTGAAAGTGAATATAGCAGAATGTTCTTGTGTATATAGTGATTAAATATGCATTTAATCCAAGAATCCTTGGAAATTTAGTGCATTTTAAAGGCAGTTTGGAAAGAGTTATGGAGATGTGAACGAAACTACAAAGTCATGTAGCTGCAGTGGAAGCCCTAATTAATTTAAAAATGTATCTGGGATATGGCAAAATGTAGCCATTAGATAACTCAGCAAGCTATGTTGTCTTATACAAGTCTTTAATTACTTCAGTTTGTGTATTCACCTTTGTGATGATGAAATTACATGTATGAATATATTTACATTTTTTGTAGAAGTTGTCTTCTCATTACAAATTTTGTTATTTTCATAAAAGTTAATCATTTGTTTTTACTGATGGTATTGAAAATGCCAACACAATATTTCAACAACCAGTGTCATAAAGCCACAGGTTTCTTGTTATCCTGTTATTGTGTCCTTTCATCAGCTCCATATTATAGGTTAGGGTGCACAGCTCTTAAACAAATTTTTTTGCAGAAATCGCTAATTTTGTTACTTCCAAAATAGTCCTTGATTTTTGTTTGTTGTTGAAAATTCTTTCAAAATATTGTCATAACCATTGTCATAGAGTCACAGTTTCCTGTTATCCAGTCAATGTGCCCTTTCATAAAGCACATCTCTGAAACAATGAGGAGCTCTGCCTCTCTTTTGACTTATCCCAATCTTCTCACATTCTGTTTTCTTTATAAATTTAAAAGGTTGCTGTAACTACTACTGACTTCTCTATGCAGTCTCTCAAACCCTCAGCCCCTTTGCTCTTCCTTCCTTTTTTTGAAACCTCCTCTCAGTTACTCATCTCCTCAGAGAATTGTCCATCCTTTTGAAATCAAAATCTCCCATGTCAACCCAATCAGTTAAATTATCCTACAATTCCTGCTCTATCATTGTTCATCAGCAACCGTCTGTCCATCACAGAACTTCACATTATATTGTTAAATCTCCATCTTGACATCTCTTTGCTAAGGCGTTGAATGAAACTGGGCAAATTCCATCCTGCCTCCATAAGCCCACAAATAAAGATGTCATCATTAGCTTGGTGAATAAAAATAAAAAAGAAAGCATAATCTGAGCTGGATAGTTGATATTACCTTGGATTGGCAGAAGTTACACATCAGAGTGTATTATTCTAGGGTGAATGGGGCTTACTAGATTTATTATTAGCATACACTAAATTGAAGACAACAAACACAGTAAAACTCTGACTATGCCTTTTAACTGTGTCATTTCAGCCCAGGGTTCAATTCCATGATCTTTCTTACTTTGCTCAGCCATTTTTTTATGTTAACCCTTTGAATCCTGCCCTTCTCAGTGTTTCAGCACTATAACCCTATGCTCCACATACATTTTCAATAATTGTGATAATCAAAAGCTTAAAATTTATAAAAGTAAAATTTTATTACATGATGCTAATATGATCATATAAGCGACAATGAAAAACAGACTGAAACTATAGAACAGGAATTACCAAGTCCAGTCCTGGAGGACCACTGTGGCTGCAGGTTTTCATTCTAACCCTTTTTTTAATAAGTGCCCTGTTTGTGCTGCTAATTAACTTCTTGTGAATTCATTTTATTTTAATTGCGTTCCTCTGAATTACTTCATTTCTTTCCTTAAATGGCATCCAAACAGAAATGAAATGTGAAGTGAGGGAGCCAACAGAAGACCAACTAAGTCAGGGCCTCAAACTCCAACCAATTTCACTCCAACCAACTGCTTAATGAGGTGCAAATTCTTATCGTTAATTAAACTCGTTCTTTAATTTCGTGGCTTGTTGCTGCTCTTGTGGTGCATTAGCAGACATTTCCAAAATTGTTGATTTTTTCTTTCTAAGAGCTCTATTAAAATGTTTTGGGAACCAGAGAAGATCAACATTCCTAAAGCCTTCACCATTCTTTATTTTCAGATATTGTTTGATGGACACCAGCTGTTTTGGCTCATTTTGTATCTCATTGTTGTTTGGCTGCTAATTGAGGAAAAAGAAACAATTAAGGGGTCTGAGTCTTCCAGAGCAAATAAATTAAAGTTAGTTCAAAAGAAGATAATTAGCAGAAGAAACAGGCCACTTGTTAAGAAAAGGGTTAGAATGAAAACCTGCAGCAATGGTGGTCCTCCAGGGCTGGAGTTGGCAACCCCTGCTGTAGAACATGCTGTATCACTTTCAGTCTCGCAGTTTTCTTCATTTTGTACCATCCATTGCATAGAACACACATCAAAACTGCACCTTTGAGTGATATCTTTCAGTACCAGAAGCAATGGACAAGAACACAGTTTTAGAGTTCTTTGGCAGGTCCTTGTCATTGGATCCCGGATTCACACTCACTGTGTGCTTGCTTGTATTTCTCTGTACACACTACGCATCTCTCCTCCCATTTGAGCCGAGGTGTAGCGGTGAATCCCTGCATTTTCAGCTGTTTTTTTTATCACAAATACTCTCTACACTTCTGGAGAGTGTCTGACTGCTTAGTTGACCATGTTTTATGGATTTGATTCTCTATTACCTACTGCTTTATTAGAACATAGAACATAAGAAATTTGACAAACAAGAGGAGACCATTCAGCCCATCAAGCCTGTTTGTTTAACTAATAGCTAAGTTGTCCCCATATCTCATCCAGACTCTTCTAAAACATTGTCAAGGTTTCTGCTTCAACCCCATGTCTCAGTAGTTTTTTTTGGTTTTAAATGCACCTCCCCTTAATTTTCTTAATGAGGTGCAAATTCTTATCGTTAATTAAACTCGTTCTTTAATTTCGTGGCTTGTTGCTGCTCTTGTGGTGCATTAGCAGACATTTCCAAAATTGTTGATTTTTTCTTTCTAAGAGCACTATTAAAATGTTTTGGGAACCAGAGAAGATCAACATTCCTAAAGCCTTCACCATTCTTTATTTTCAGATATTGTTTGATGGACACCAGCTGTGCACAAACTGTGCGATCTACCAAAAAAATTAACCATATGCATTTTCTACATTTCTACTGCTTTTTCATATTTATAAATTTGTAGGTGCACCCTGAGACTGTTTTTAGGTAAGAGTACAATCGAAGAATATCCTGAACTTAATGAATGTTCAACCCCTTCTTAAAACACTAATGTCAGATGTACACACCTAGAGAGCACTTTGTGGGTTTACTCAGGTAGCATATGGGGGACTGAGAATGGTGGGGTTTTCTCTCCATTTTTACGTCCAAAGTGGTGGAAGACAGCAAGACTTACTTCTGATGTTGTTTCCTCGCTGGTACCAGAATACCCACTTTTCTGCTCTGCACCCTATTTAATAAATGGTCAGACCAGAGGTCCACATTCATTCTTCATTCATCAACTGATGGAGACAGATCTCCATTTTCAGGCTGAAGAAGCCCAACCTCAGAATGAACAGTCCTTTTTTCTTTATTCTTTATGATTACTTTTACCCATTAAACAGAGTGCCACCACAGACCCCAACACTTCATCTGTATACTTGAAAGAAAGGTTTATCATCTCATATTATTCATGAATATGCCAATAATTAGAAAAAGGCCTAACAGGACTTGTGATGGCACTGTGTCATTGATGTCACCCCTTTCCATCTTTCAGAGTGTGTGTGATGACATCCTTGCTCTTGTTAGAAATTAACATAAGTGACACATTAACAGCATATGGGACAAACTGCTGCTCTGAACAATTAGAATGGTGAGTAACCATTAGACTGTAAATCCCCAATTCACACAAGGCAGGTTAGGTGTGTTAAAAATACTGCAATTAAATGAGTTCTTAGAAACCACACTATCATTAGTAAGAAGAAAACCACAAGGGAAAACTGTTTTAGGTACAGCAGTGTCTCAGGTCCCCTATGTGTTTGTTTCTCCATTAAAGGGCTGAGTCAAAACAAATAGAGATGAACACCCCGAAGACATGTTGGGCTTTCCTGCTTTATATTATTTTATCAAAATGTTTCTAATTGCAACAACAGAAATGAGGTTCCTCATGTTTCTCTTAAATTATTAGGCTTTTCAATTAAATTAAAGAAGAAGAAGGCACAAAGAATACAGAACTGTAATGAGACGGATTTCACTGAGACACTTCAAAACGTAGAAAATGAACAAGACGCACGGTTTTGGAAGAACTGGGAATGTAGAAAAAATCTAAAAGGTATCTTTATTTATTTATTTAACAAGTAATGCAAGAGTAGAATGAAAAGTAATGCCTTCATATCTGCTTCTGGTGACTATATGGTAATGTTTTAATTAATTAACCCAGAATATGCTCTTTAATTATATATATTTATTTTTCTACATTGTCACCAGATAACTGTACACATTTTTGCCAGCATTAAATAAGTTTTGTGAAGCCGTCACAGTTGAAGTCCATTCCACACACATGTCCTGAACAAATCCTCAGCTTCTTTGTTGGATGCATAATGTTGCCCACAAAGGTCTCCTTTAAATTTCAGAAAACAATTATCACAGCTTACATAAGTCAGTAAATTTCAGTTGGAATAACATCATCTGCCATCAGGAACTCAATCACAGCATGTTGTGTCAATCACACTGATGAAGGTCCAACACAGGGTGCCATTATATAGCAAACAATAAGAAAACAATCATTCATAATGACCTGCTGTGAACTGGGATGATAGCAGAGAACGTACATAATGTATTGCATATCTCTGCTGCCCACTGTAGATGAGATATGAAATTAGAAGTATTTCTTTTCATTCTACCCTCATACTATTATTTTGTACTGATTTTTGTTTTCATGTGGTCTACTCAGGGTAGTCACTTCTCAGTCATATCTGCTAGAGATAACTTCAAACACACTCTCTGTTGCTATAGTACTTATTTATTGTTTTTGTTATTTAATGGCTAAGTTACTTTCTCTTGTTTACTGTACATTCAGATATTTTGCAGTTTGGTGTAATTAATGTGGTTAGTTGTTGAAAACATTATTCTTTTCTGTATTATTTTAAGTGTTGTCTGTGGTAACATATTCTTTCTTCAGTTGGATTTAAATATTTTTGTTATTAATGTGTCATGTTATTTAGACAACTGGAATGATACCAGGTACAGCAAACAACAGAACAAAAAACAGGTGTTTAAGTGAGCATATACATTGGGTGATTGTGTATTTTAATTATATAAAGATGGTTGTTCAGTGCTAATTCAATTGCTTGTTAAAGTCCTGGGGACTCATGCATAACACCGTGCGTAGTATTCACACTAAAACATGGTGTACAGACAAAAAGGGAAATGTGCGTGCGCACAAAAAAATCCAGATGCCTAAATCTGTGCGTACACCAACTTCCAAGTTCTTCTGCTACATAAATCCTGGTCTGCGTGAAAAGCAATGCACGTGCACGCGCCTGACACCACTCCCCAACTCCTCCATAAAATTACACCTCTTTGAATATGCAAATCAGTATAAATAGCCCTTAAGCTCAGCGTTCTGTGAAAAGGCAATGACAAAAGCATGAAGGAAAATAGACGAATTTCAGCGAATACCAAGTGAAGGCAAGAAAAAACATACAATTTGTTGGGTTAAACCTTGGGTGTCGAACTCCAGTTCTGGAGGGCCGCAGTGGTTGCAGGTTTTCATTCTGACCATCTTCTTCATTACTGACTAGTTTTTGCTGCTAATTAATTTCTTTTGCCTCAGTTTTAATTAACTTGACTCAGACACCTTAGTTATCTCTTTTTCTTTAATTTGCAGCCAAACAATAATGAGACACAAAACGAGCCGCCACATGACCACCTCACCTGTGCCCTTCACACATTATCTAAAAATAAAGAAAGGTGACAGTCTTGGTAAGGTTGATTGTTCATGTCACCAAAACATTTTGACAATGTTCCTAGAAAAAACAGAAAAATCACCATTTTTTGAAAATGTCTGCTATGGCAGATTGAGGATAGCAACAAGAGATGAAATAAATAATAGGTCTAATTAACAGCAAGAATAGGCTTCTCATTAAGAAAGTGATTGGAGTGACATTGTTTTAACTGGTCATCTATTGGCTCGTTTCACATTTCATTTCTGCCATTTAATGAAGAAAGGAATCAATTCAGGGGACTGAATCCTTAAAATCAGGGCTAATAAAATGAAGGGAAAAGAAGTTAATTAGCAGTGAAAACTGGTCATTGATTGGAAAAGGGTCAGAATGAAAACCTGCAGCCACTACGGCCCTTCAGGCCTGGAGATTGACACCGCTGGTTTAAACAGTGGTATAAATAACAAAAGGAAGTTGATCGAGTGACATAGAGTGTCAGAGAAACTCAAAAGCTCATGTTCACAAAGTTGCACAGTGCCCGAAATAAAAAAGAAGTTGTCAGATATCAAAATCACCATGAAAAGGTGAGTCGTAGCCCACCGTCTGAGAGTCATATGGAAGCTAATTAAGGTACAGGGAAAAGAAAAAAAAATAGGCACACTTTGGGGGAAAAAAGCATGGAACTTTAATCTCAAAATTTCCACTTTAATCACGTAGTTTATTTTGTCATTAAAAGAGAACATCATAAACATCTTAAAATCTATAATTTACTACTTTCTCAAATACCATCGTAAATAAAGTAGCACATTAAATGCTTTGTATTGTATGTGTTCTTCTATGTGCTGTATGTGTAAATCACTACGTGATTCTTACATGGGCTTTCTCTTCCTCCGACAGGACACAGAATCCATTTGTGATATTACAACTCTCTGAATAATTTAAATGCTGAGATGTATAGTTGATATATCACTGGGTTACGTATTAGATATTCTAATATTTGTTTTGATTGCTTTCTAGATTTATAAGGATGAAGAATGCTACCATCACTGTCTCAGAATTTATACTTCAATGTGCCATTGGATCAAACCAGAAGACCATTATGATTTCTGCTCTCGCATTCATCTACTTCATATCCATGTTTGGAAATCTACTGGTGATCTTGGTAATAATCCTGAACCCTCAACTTCATGCTCCAATGTACATTTACATTGGCACCTTAGCGGTGATAGACCTAGCAAATGGCTCAATACTCATCCCAAAGATGCTGTCTATCCTTCTACTCAGCTCTTCAGTGGTGCCTTATGCAGCCTGTGTGTTGCAGATATTTCTTTTACTTCATGTTGAGGAAATGGAATCACTTCTCTTAGCATTGATGGCCTTTGATCGCTACATAGCTGTTGTTTATCCTTTGCAGTACCCTTTAGCCATTACTAATAAAAAAGTTGTCATTAGTCTCGTAGTGTTAAATGTTTTTGCATTAAGTTTCAATTTGCACATCCCTATTTTTGCTTCAGAGCTATCATTTTGTAATACCAATATCCTTCCTTTCTGTTTTTGTGATTATGCCACCCTGGCCCATGTGTCATGTAATGATGATCCCAAATACGTAATACCCCTGATTACTGGTGCAATTGTCTATGGTGTCTCCCCACTGGTTTTAATTCTCTTATCCTACAGTCGGATTGCTATTGAAGCACTGAGGGTTACTTCAGCAGGTGGGAAAAGTAAGCTCTTCAGCACTTGTGTGACCCACCTGCTTGTGGTCGGACTTTTTTACCTTCCACTTGAATTTTTTTATATATTGCCAGGAGCGGGAATCACGATTACAAGAGAAACTTACGATATGATATTCATTCTTGGAAATGCAGTGCCGTCTATGATGAACCCAATTATCTACAGTTTTAGAAATCAAGAAATAAATAAAAGCATTCACACACTCTTTATTAGGAGAGGATCAACTCCTATAAGGAGAAAATAAAATATTTATTGCATCTTGTGTAGAGATTCAGTAAACTTAGTGATAAACTGAGTAGTGTAGCTTATCACAAACTGATGCTTAAACTCTGAAAGAGTACTTTATCAATAATAAATCCAGGAAGTGTTTTACTGATTCAATAAAAAAAAGTTAAATAAAATGCTATAGTTGAAAAGAAACCGGTTACTCAAACACTGCAAAGTCTGAATGAGACCTGATTTTATTACCCTTCTCTCAGTTTACCTCTCTGTCAAAATGCTCATGCAACCTGTATGTGTGTGCTAGACCATAATTTTGTTGTCTGTGAGGCTTTTCTCTGAATTTACTATCTTACCCTTCTTTAATTATTCATTTGCTATAGTACAATGCTATGTACTGTATAATCTGTCACTCTTTCTTAAACTCTGTGAAGTGCCTTGAGCATGGGAAAGGCGGTATATAAATAAAATGTATTATTATTATTACATCATGAGTATTGACTGTTGCTCTCTGTCCAAGCTTCCTGCACTACTCCATGATTTTTCTAACATGGTGACCAGACCTGCACAGAAGTTCATCACTTGGCTAAGGGACACGTCTTCTCTAACAAGAAATCATGGAAACCTAATTCTGAAAAATAATTTAGCAGAATGTCTTAAATTAAATAATGATTAATAGCGTTTAACCCCAGGATCCTGCTGGGAATTTAGGAGTAGCAATCAGGAAAGAATTATGGAAATATGAAAAGAAACTGCAAACTCATGTAGCTGCAGTGGAGACCGTAATAAATTTCAAAATGTACTTGGCATTAGATTTCCAAACAAGCTGCATTGTCTTATGCAAGTCATTAAATATTTCAGCTTTTGTCTGTTTACCTTTCAGATGATGAAATTAAATATATGAACGTGATATTCACATTTTTGGCAGAAATTCGTCTTAAATTGCTAATTTTGTTACTATAATAAAACTCAAATTTGTTACTTTGTTGTTTTTTTGTTATGAAAATTGAAAATGATGACAAAATGTTTCAACAACCAGTGTCATGAAGCCACAGTTTTCCTTTTCATCATGTCATCCTTTCATCAGCTCCATATTCTGGGATATGAAGCACAGTTCTGAAATGATAAGGGGGTCTACCTTGCTTTTCACTTATCTTGATCAACCCATTCATCCATCCATCCATTATCCAACCCGCTATATCCTAACTGCAGGGTCACGGGGGTCTGCTGGAGCCAATCCCAGCCAACATAGGGCACAAGAATCACCAATGCACCTAACCTGCATGTCTTTGGACTGTGGGTGGAAACCAACGCAGACTCGGGGAGAACACACAAACAGCATGCAGGGAGGACCCGGGAAACGAACTGCGAGGCAGCAGCGCTACCACTGCGCCACCGTGCAACCCCCCTGATCAACCCTCATGCTGTTTTCTTTATTAACTTTATAGAATTACTGTAACTACTCCTAACTTCTCTCTGATCTCTCCAGTATACTGAATCCTCAACCCTTGCTTTGTGTTCCTTTTATAAACCTTCTCTCTGCTATTCACCTCCTCAGAGGACTGTCCACCGTTTTGAAGTCCAAATCTCCTGTCTCTGCCTCATCTGTTAAAGCAGCGGTTCTCAAACTGTGGGGCATGCCCACCGGAGGGGCGCTGAAGCTGTACAAGGGGGGGGGCGTCGAACAAATGAACAAGACATCAAAATAATTTTTTTAGAGTTTGAACTCCAACTGACAATATCTCTTATGTAACACAATCACAACGACACAGCTATGATCTAAATGACATGTGGCGCCGCTGCTCCTGCTTTTATAGTCGTGTATTTTCAATCCAGAAAGTTCAAGACGTATCAGTATCTGTCATGAACATTCGGGTAACAGTAGATCAGGCGATAATGCGGTGCGACTGCACCACATTGGCAGCGTAGCCAATATTGCCAAATTGAGTTAAATAATTTACTGTGCATTGGGTTATTATCATGATACAACTAACATCGGTATAATATTTGTCGGACGAAAATACTTCGTCTTGCACAGATTGACTTCATCAGTGTCCTCGTTTATGAGATTTTTAAAAATGAAAACATATTTAATCATTTCTTTACATAAAAAATAATTAAATAAGAATAAAGAATTTATTCTTTGTTTTTGGGATTAGAAGTACTACCTTATTTTAAAAAGGCATTTTAACTTATTAAAGCACTTTAAAAAAAATAAATTGCAAATATTTCATCAAAGTTAGCCGAACACATGCAAATCTTATGGAACTAAAAATGATAGGATACCGCGACACCGCACAAGTATCATACCTTTGTTAGTTGTATCATGGGTTATTCTCATCTATCTTATATTATGCAGGGGGCGCAGAATTATTCCAGGTAAAAAAAGGGGTGGGTGAAATACGAAAGTTTGAGAACCGCTTTATCGGTTGTAGTATCCCACAGGTTCTGTTCTCTCATAGTCCATTAGCAGTCGTGCACCCATTACAGTATTGTATAATATATTGTTAATCCTTTATCTTCACATCCTTTCACCAAGAGCTGGACTGAAACTGAACAAATGCCACCTTGACGTTAGGTGCATCTATAAGCCAACAAATAAAAAGGTCATCAGCCAGCTGGGTGAATAAAAATAAAAAAGAAAGCAGAATCTATGCTGGATGGCTGATAATAGCTTGGACTGGCAGAAGTTACATGTCTAAGTGTGTTAACCTGAGGTAAGTGGAAATCACTTGATTTGTTAATGGTTGGCTTATTCCCACACACACTAAATTGAAAGAAACATACACACACATGTCTTCTTCTCCTTCTTCTTCATCTTTTCCCACTTCTGTGTCTGCTCAATATTCTTGATGAATGTTCTCTATACAGCTCGGTCCTGCACCTCCTTTCTATTCAGACCATTTTCCTTTAAATCTTCTTTTACTTTATCCATCTACCTCCACTTTGGCCTCTTCATTTTCTCTTCCCAGTACTTACATTTTCATTACTCTTTGGCTCAAGAATTCCTTATCTCTCTTCATCACATGTCCATACCACTTCAACCTACTTTCCTGTACTTTCTTAGATTTATTTCCTACTTTTGTTGTACCTTTGATTGTCTCATTTCTTATTCTGTCCTTTTCTGTAACTCCACACTTCCATCTCAATATTCTCATTTCTGACACTTCTAACTTCTTCCCCTGCACTCCTTTTACTGGCCATGTCTCAGCTCCATATACCATTGCTTGTCTTATCACCATTTTAAAATCATACCTTTAACCTTTGACTTAATTCTTCGATCACACAATACTCCTGATACCTTCTTCCAATTATTCCATCCACCATGCAGTATTAGGGTTATCTCTGCATCTAGCTTTCCATCTTGGGCTATCACTGATCCTAGATGTTTAAACTTATCCACTCTTTTCAACAGCTCTTCCTGCAGACTAACTTCTGAGCCCACATCATCATTAAACCTCATATACTGTATTCTGTGTTCTAATTTATTTTCAACCCTCTGTATTCCAAAGCCCTTCTCCATTCTTCTAACTTACTCTACTCTTCGTAATCTCTGCTGCTACAAAACACAATGTCACCGGCACAAAGTTTGCACCAGGGGACTGGACTTTTATTCCATGAGTCAACACATGTATCACCAGATCAAAGAGGTAAGGACTTCTAGAAGATGTCTGGTGCAGACCTTCTCTAATTGGGATCTTGTCTGTTACTCCAGCACTGCTTTTAACCCAAGTCCTTATTCCCTCATACATATCCTGGGCAATCCTCATGTGCTTCTCTGGTACTCCTTTCTGTTTCATGCACTGCAGGACCTCATGATGTTATACTCTATCATAAGCCTTCTCCAAATCAATCATACACAAACCTTTTTGTTTTCCTCAATATTCCTCTCTCAGCTATCTTACATCTTACCTGAAGAATGGGCCTGAGTTGCCTTGAAAGCTTTCATATTGTAATCTTTTTAGTTAGCGAGTAAACGCTGTCATTTTGCTTGACTTCCCACTAGCTAAGACGCGCCAATTTCTTTTTTATTTTCAGCGCGACTTCCACAAGTCACGTGAACAACATCAAGGTTTTGAACAAATTTTTTCCTTTCCATTTATTTTTGACACAGATTTAAAAAGCAATTTAATGTAGCTTTCCTTTTTCAAAATAAATTTCAGTTTTAAATAAATCTTTAAAAAAGCGAAGGACTAAGACTGTTTACAGCCTCTGTAGCATTTCAGCTGGTACAGAGAAAACGACAGGAAGACTCACTTCTTAGGGTTCGTTTCATAATTACGGTATGACACAGTGTTTGTTACCGAACTACAATAAGGTGTTATTTCACAGCGGCCATAACACTATGCTCCCTAGAAATGTTCAATAATTGTGAAAATCAAAAGCTTAAAATTTATAAAAGTAAAATATTATTACATGATGCTAGTATGATAATAAAAGCAACAATGGTTTAAAAAACAGATTGATACTCTAGAAAATGCAGTTTACTTCATTTTGTACTATTCATTGCATAGAACACACATCAAAACTGTACCTTTGAGAGATATCCTTCAGTACCAGAAGCAATGGACAAGAACACATTGCATGATTTACACCAATACACAGTTTTAGAGAGCTTTGGCAGGTCCTTGTCACTGGCTCCCAGATTCACACTGTGCTTGCTTGTATTTCTCTGTACACACTACGCATCTATTCTGTCATCTGTGCTGTGATGCAGCAGTGAATCCCTGCATTTGCAGCTGCTGTTTATCACCTAAATTCTCTCTACTTTTGGAGAGTGTTTGATTGCTTAGTTCACCGTTTTTCTCTTGATTTGATTCAATAGACCATTAGAAATTTGACAAACGAGAGGAGACCATTCAACCATCAAGCCTGTTTGTTTAACTAATAGCTAAGTTGTCCTCATATCTCATCCAGACTCTTCTAAAAGATTACTTTTAAAATAAATTTATGGATTATTAATTTTATCAATATTTTGTATGAATGTTGATGTTATTAATATTTCAAATAAAGATTTTATGAAACTATAAAGTATTTATTGGCACCCTGCCCAGGATTGGTTCCTGCCTTGTGCCCTGTGTTGGCTGGGATTGGCTCCAGCAGACCCCCGTGACCCTGTATTCGGATTCAGCGAGTTAGAAAATGGATGGATGATTTATTTATTTTAGGGATCTGAAAAGAATTTTATTTTTTATTTAAAAAATCTTTTACAAATTTTAGGGGGGGTGGATATAAAAACAGGAAAATAATACAAATTTTAAAATGGGAATAAAGTATACCAGTGCTTTCCAATAATGGCCATATCCCCAACCCTCACCCAGACTCTTCTAACAGGTTATCAAGGTTTCTGCTTCAACCCCATGTCTCAGTAGTTTTTTTTTTGCTTAAAGAAGTGCTTCCTGGCTTCTGTTTTAAATGCACCTCCCCTTAATTTTCACTGATGTCCCAGAGTAATTGAGTTTTGCTCGTGTTATCCTTATGTTTCGGCTCAATGAGTAAACCAAAACTAAAGAACATCTGAAACCTACAAGCAAAAACAAAAAGGACCTGCAGCAAAAATACATCAGTGCATCCAGCGTACCAATGTAACTTCACAGCAGTATATTATGTGCGTAATATTGTAAAGGCCGGTCTGCCAGTCAGCTGGGTTATGATGGTAGATTGGTGTAGCAGCCTTTCTGGAATTTGTGCCCCTCAGCGGCGGACTGCAAGGTTTAAAGCATAGCGTATAGTAACAGTAGTATAGCGTAACAACTATGTGTGGGGAGTTAATCAAGCCAGCAGGGATCTGACAATAGATAAGTGGGCCATTTCAGATAGTTTGGTGATTATTTCTTACAAAATCATTTTTCACAAAACAAAACAAAGTTTTGGGGACCATCCCTGTATATTGTCGTGCAGACAATAATGAAAAAAAGTAATTCAAAGTCTTGAGAAGTACAATGAATGTTTTACTCAAAGAAAATGCCGGTTTTATAACAAAATGGATGATGGGACAGGAAATGGTTGGCAGGAAGTGATGCTGCAGCAGGAACCGGAACCAGCGTCATCAAGGTTGGCCGGAAGTGCCGTTATCGCGTCCATTTTGGAAACCGGAAGTTGCGGAAATTACTTTTCTTCAGGATTTCTGTTAATGAAAAGAAGTTCAGGTAAGTACCATGTGATGACCCTCTATCTCGCGATTTTTCACTCACCTTAAGGCTCTTTGACTGCCTCCTAATCGCACATATGTGACAGTAGATAGATAGATAGATAGATACATAGATAGATAGATCGATAGATCGATAGATCGATAGATAGATAGATAGATAGATAGATAGATAGATAGATAGATAGATAGATACATAGATAGATTTTTTACAGTTGCTCTTTCAATAAATAATTAAATAAATAGGAAGAAGAGTTAAGTAAATAAATAAATAAGTAAATAAATAAATAAACACAAACTTTGGTCTGAGCACACTAAGCAAGAAAATTAAAAAGAAAGAAAAAAATCTCCCTTGGCAGGCCCAGTCCCAGAGAGGCACTATAAAGTTGTATTGCTGTTGGTGTTAAAGAGTCCCCTGTTGTGTTTCTTGACACACTTCTGCTGAATAATTCATTTCCTGAAAGTCCTCAGTGTTGGTGTGTCAGAGAGAGGATATGCAGCATTGTTCGTATTCACACTCAGTTTTGTATTAACTCTCTCCTTTGTTACTAGGTTGGTCTGTATATAACGCTATGAAGTTGGTGTGAAAGTTTGCCTCCTGGGTTCATAGGGTTAGTTTTCTGCCTCACTCCGCACTGTCCATGCAACGCGGCCACTGAGAGATTAAACAACACATAAAAAATGACAAGGGGTGAGCAAGCTTCTTTGAATGCTTTTATTGGACGTACCTCGTTGTAAACTGAAATATATACAAAAGAAACATACAGGTATATACAGGTGTACAACCAAAGACAATAAAGAATGATTTACAAAGCAATACATAGCAGACAGTGTACAATAAACAATGAAGCTTTAAAAGACACTTACAAGGTGAGTGATTTCCACAGTTGGATCAAGACAAAGAGATGCGTGTAGACAGAGGTTCCAATTGCTGCGTACCACAACTAACCAGACCCAGGGGTTTATCGGATGTTAACGAAACAAGAGATAAAGGGGTGCCTACATGAGACACATGGGGAGTATTGTATTCATATGTTTATTATGGGACCTACTGTATGTGCTTTACGTGGGTTTCAAAGAATTTTATAGCACCATTGTGAGTGTGGCATATGGCATATACTAAACAGTACATAGAGGCAAACATTGTGTTAACTTTGAACTTATCGATTTTCCAATAGAAAGATTTTTGTGATACGCCTGATAGAGTTTCTGGAGCCTTGAAAGGCAGTCTTAACTTCTATTTTTTGTTCAGTACCATCACTGCTAGGGAATACCAAGGTGACAAATCCCATAGGCCATTTATTGAGTGACAGTGGACTCTTCTTCAACAACACAATGTCTCCTATTTGTAAATTTCTGGATCGGTAAGCCCATTTGCGCCTGATCTGCAAAGTGAAAAGGTATTCACGTTTCCAGCATGTCCAGAATTCATTTGCGAAGGTTTACACTTGTCTCCATTGGGTTTTACAGAGATCGTTTTCCGTGAAACCACCAGGAAGTGCAGACAGTCTGATCCGTGGCAACATGGAGTCAAAAATTGTCCTCAGTACATCGTGATGTGCACACTTGATCAAAGAGGCCAATAGTGTTGGCTCCTCACCGTAAGTCACCCCCTCTCTCAAGTGAAGGTGTCTGTAAAAAGATGTGAAAAGTGAAGGTCGCCCATTTTCCAGCACATTTGTCTTAAAAGTACAAACTATTGGTTTCT
The DNA here is from genome assembly GCF_016835505.1 of Polypterus senegalus. Lineage (NCBI taxonomy): Eukaryota > Metazoa > Chordata > Cladistia > Polypteriformes > Polypteridae > Polypterus > Polypterus senegalus. The sequence goes on from NC_053155.1 coordinate 16,042,851, forward strand.
GGGCATTTCCAAGGCAAACGTCACATACAAGAACCCAACCTAAGTCAAATCTTTGATCAAAGGGTGCATTGTGAGGGCCATTAATTTGCTGTTTGACTTTGTGCACTCTGATGATGTCTCTTCCAAGCAACGGTAGAATGTGGGTATTAGTGTCCAATTCTAGGATATGGGTTTATATACCCTAAGGATATGTTTTGGATGTGACTGAAACAAGAGATAAAGGGGTGCCTGCGTGAGACACATGGGGTGTATTTTATTCAAATGTTTATTATGGGACCTACGTGCTTTACATGATGAAGGGGGAGCATAGCTCAACAAATAACAGCTAACAAGATATGGGACAGAACAGTTAGTGTTATTTTTGTATATCCTTTGCCTGTGTTATGGGGGGGGGGTCCCAAGAGGTGGGGCCACCTGCCAATCACTACAAGGAAGTACCCTTCACCCTATAAAACAAGAGGGTCAAGCGGTTCATTTGAATGCACTAGAGAGTTGGTGAGTTATTGTGATTTTTCTCTGCATGTGCTATTGTGTTTTCAGGAATTTTGACCGTCTGCTACTTTTTTTGACCTTATTTTGGATTACTGCATTGGGATTTTGTTCACTTTGGATTCCCTTACTGGCAACTCCTTTATGCCTTTTTGGCCTCCTTGGACTTTCACAGGGTAAAAGAGTATTTCCGTGAAAAGCAAAGCATTATTTTAATAAGATTGTGTGTTTGCCCTAATAGTAGCCAAAGTTTGACAGCAATATTCCACTTTAGTGTGCATTTTTGGAACTTTTTGAAAGTCTTGTGGTTTGGGACTCTCATTTCATAACATTAACTTTCTGTCATTTACAAAAGGTGCTGTTCAACTATTAGAAGCGTTCCTCCTTAGGGAGCTAACACTGTGGGAGAGAAGTGACAGTATGTTACAAGTAACAGCCTAGATCGTTTTGTAATTTTAAACACTTTATTTATGTTTCCTCTTAAACTCTTATTAAACTGAAAAGGTTCAACTCCTTCATCCTCTCTAAATATCTCATAACTCATAGTCCCAGATCAGCCTACTGCTCTTCTCTGGACTTTAGCACTGCTACATCTTTACAATGTATCCTGGATGTCCAAACACCATCTCCAACCATAATTATTCTTCATGTTAAAGACTTCTATTTATGGGTACATTTGTGAAATACTTTTGATTTGTGTTTTTGGGCATTATACTTTTGCTGGTTGCTGTAGTATATTGTAATGTTTTGTGCGCTTGTGTTTTTCAATTGTGGTAGACAAATGCCTAGCAAATACAGCATCTGGCAATTAAGTTTAATTCAAATTGATTCCAATGATGTTAAGGTTAGGTTGGTTGGTATTTGAAAATTTGCACAGTGTGCTTTATAATTGTGTCCTGCAATGGACTTGCACTTCATCCAGGATGTTCCCTAACATCAAACTGTGTGATCTACCAAAAAAATTGAAACCAGGTGCATTTTCTACATTTTTTAAATATTTAAAAATTTGTAGGTGCACCCAGAGACTGTTTTCAGGTAAGAGTACAATTAAAGAATATCCTGAACTGAATGAATGTTCAACCCCTTCTTAAAAACCTAATATCAAATGGGGGATTTCCTCTCCATTGTTATGTCCAAAGTGCTTACTTTTGATGTTATTTCCTCACTGGTACCAGAATACCCACTTTCCTGCTCCACACCCTATTTAAGAAATGGTCAACTCATCAACTGATGAAGACAGAACTCCATCCGCAAGAGCTCCATTTTCAGCCTGAAGAAGCCCAACCAAGGCATGAACAGTCCTTTTTTCTTTATTCTTGCCTGATTACTTTTTACCCACTGCAGACCCCAACACTTCATCTGTGTATTTGCTTATTTTCTCACACTAAGAAAGAAAAGTTTTTCAGCTCACATTACTCACGAATATGCCAATAAATAGAAAAAGGCCAAACAGGAATTGTGATGGCACTGTGTCATTGATGTCACCCCTTGCCATCTTTCAGAGTGTGCGTGATGACATCCTTTGTCTTGTCAGAAGTTGACATGAGTGACACATTAACAGCATATGTGACAAACTGCTGCTCTGAACAATTAGAACAGTAAGTAACCATTAGACTGTAAATCCCCAATTCACACAAGGTAGGTAGGTGTGTTAAAAATATTGCGATGAAATGAATTTTTAGAAACCACTTTATCATTAACAAGAAGAAGCCACAAGAGAAAACTGTTTTAGGTACAGCAGAGTCTCAGGTCCCCTGTGTGTTTGTTTCTCCATAAAAGGACCAAGTCAAAACAAATAGAGATGGATAAACCAAGGCCATGTTGGACTATCCTGCTTTATGTTATTTTATCAAAATGTTTCTAATTGCAGCAATAGAAATGAGGTTCCTCATGTTTCTCTTAAATTATTAGGCTTATCAATTAATTTAAAGGTGAAGAAAGCACAAAGAATACAGAACTGTAATGAGACGGGATTTTACTGAGACACTTCAAAATGTAGAAAATGAACAAGACGCATGGCTTTGGAAGAACTGGGAATGTAGAAAAAATCTGAAAGGTATCTTTATGAATTTAAGTAATGCAAGAGTAGAATGAAAAGTAATGTCTTCATATCTGCTACTGGTGACTGTATGATAATGTATAAATAAATTATCCTAGAATATGCTCTTTAATTACAGTACGTATACTCATTTTTCAACATAGTCACCAGATAACTGTACACATTTTTACCAACTTTAAACAAGTTTTGTGGCGCTGTCATAGTTGAAGTCCATTCTATAGAAATGTTCTGAAGGGATTCTCATCTTCTTTGTTGGCTGCATAATGATGCCCACAAAGGTCTCCTTTAAATTTCAGAAAGCAGCTATCCCTTTAAACAGCTTGCATACATCAGTAAATTTCAATTGGAGTGACATCATCTGCCATCAGAAACTCAATCACAGCACTTTGTGTAAATCGCACTGATGAGGGTTCAGCACAGGGTGCCATTTTATAGCAAACAATAAGAAAACAATCATTCGTAATGACCTTCTGTGATCTGGGATGATAGCGGAGAACGTACATAATGTATTGCATATCACTGCTGCCCTCTGTAGATGAGATATGAAATTAGAAGTATTTATTTTCATTCTATCCTCATACTATTATTTTGTACTGATTTTGTTTTCACGTGGTCTACTCAGGGTAGCCACTTTCCCATCGCTTCTTAGTCATATCTGTTAGAGATAACTTCAAACACACTCTCTTTTGCTCTCTCTCAAGCTGCTTTAGAGGCATTTTTTGAGTAGTTTGAATCTTTAGCAGGTATTTACAGTATTCTGTTATAAGTATTACTTGTCAAACTATAGAGCACATGTGGAAAAATACAAAACAGCTTGATCAATCTGGTGTGCGTGACAAGAGCCATGCAGACCCTGCTTGCCCATGGTGTACGTGACAAGGGTCATGAAGACCCTGCGTGCCCAAAGTATGCGTGCTAAGTGCTACTTCTTGTTTTAAGGTTACTACACAAAAAACCACAAGTGTGGACTCATCCAGCCCCAAACTAAGGAAACTAACAGATGTATTCCACCTGTAGATTTCTGTTAGTGCTGATTCAGGCTAATATTTTGAAATACTTGTGTAACTAAAGTCATAAGACAAAACCCTATAAAATTTGGGACACCAACCCCTCAGGGCAGACGAAGGGCAGGTGTCCTAGGACTGTGCTTCTCTGTCATTTTACCTTTGCCTGGTGTGTATCAATTAAAGATTTTTACTAACTTTAATTATATCTCTCTGTCTTCAGTCACAAGAAACAACACTATAGAAAAAGTGTCCACACACTCTAGCAAGCTTGTGATTTATATATTTTACAGAAGTAGTTTCCTGTTTATTGAAGTTGTCTTCTAATTGTTCATTACTTATGTTATTGAATGTCCATGATAGCAATAATGGTATCACAACGACAGTGTTTGAGTTAACTCTTAGGGAACATGAAATACAGAATGTCTGAAACACATGATAAAAATAATTATTGGAGGTTCACCATCTTGTACATACATAAAAAGCTATCTCAAACATTACTAAAACTATATTGTAAAAACTCAAGCAGTTCTAGAATAAAGTCCCGAAGAGACCAACAAGGCTAATTCTGGAACTGTGAGGTATGAGTTGTAAGCAGTTGAAGTTTTTCATTGTAAGCAAACAAATTTTAAAAGTTATCAAGAGTAAATACTGGAAGAGGTGTTAGCAAGGCCAGCAGTGGGCGCTCATCCTGTGGTCTGAATATGGGAAATGGGGACACTGTGCGTAAAAATGGCACCGCCCTGACTCTCTGTGGTCACTCCTTTGTAAAGAGTAAAATGTCTCCCGCTCTTCAGAATAAATTGCCCACCATGGCCTAGTCATTCTGGCTCCCTAGTCATCCCCTGTCTCTGATTCGCCAACTGTCTCTCACCCCTTCACCACTTAACAGCTTATGTCTAGTGAGTGTACTTGTGCAAAATGGCTGCTGTCGCAACTCACAGGTGGAAGCTGCACAATGGTGGTGGTTGAAGTGACTCCCCACTAATTATGTAAAGCACTTTGAGTAGTGAGAAAAACACCATATAAATGTAAGGAATTATTATAAAAAATGTGGACATGTTTTCAACAGATATATTAGAAGACAGCCTATGTATGGTATGCAGAAGGGATTCCTATCCAGTGTCTGTTAAAGTGAGAGCACTTTGAATTACACAAATAAGTCAAACAATAACCTAATTTTGTTCCTAATAATTTGTCATGTTAAGATACAACTGTTCTGTCATTGACTCAGCTCCTATTGTTTAAAAAATTCAATTGTATTAATTTACTATTATGTATTTATTTATTGTGTTTGTTATTTAATGGCTAAATTACTCTCTCTTGTTTACTTTACATTCTGATATTTTGCAGCTTGGTGTAATTAATGTGGTTGGTTCTTGAAAACGTTATTCTTTCCCATATTATTTTAAGTGTTGTCTGTGGTAACATATTCTTTTTTCAGTTGGATTTAAATAATTTTATTATTAACGTGTCATGTTATTTAGACAACTGAAATGATACCAAGTACAGCGAACAACAGAATAAACAATAGGTGTTTAAGTGAGCATATACATTGGGTGATTGTGCATTTTAATTATATAAAGATAGTTGTTCAGTGCTAATTCAACTGCTTATTAAAGTCCTGGGGCCTCATGCATAACGCCGTGTGTAGAATTCACACTAAAACATGGCGTACAGACAAAAGCGGAAATGTGCGTACACACAAAAAAATCCAGATGCATAAATCTGTGTGTACACCAACTTCCACATTGTTCCGCTATATAAATCCCGGTCTGCATGAAAAGTAACGCACGTGCATGTGCCTGACGCCACTCAACTCCTCCCAGAATTACACCTTTTTGAATATGCAAATCAATTTAAATATCCCTTAAGCTCAGCATTCTGTGAAAAGGCAATGACAAAAGCACGAGGGAAAATAGAAGAATTTCCGTGAATACCAAGTGGAAGCAAAGAAAAACATACTATTTGTTGTTTTAAACAGTGGTATAAAAAACAAAAGGAAGTTGATCGAGTGACATAGCATGTCTGAGAAACTCGAAAGCTCAAGTTCACAAAGTTGCACAGTGTCCGAAATAAAAAAGAAGTTGTCAGATATCAAAGTCGCCGTGAAAAGGCCAGTCATAGCCCATCATCTGAGTGTCATATGGAAGTTTATTAGGGTACAGAAAAAAGAAAAAAAAAATAGGCACACAATGGGGAAAAAAGCATGGAACGTTAATCTCAAAATTTCCAATTTAATCACGTAATTTATTTTGTCATTAAAGTAGAACATCATAAATTTCATCTTAAAATATTTCATTTCCTAGTTTCTCAAATCCCATTTTAACTAAATTAGCACGTTAAATGCTTTGTATTGTATGTGTTCTTCTACAGTATGTGCTCTATGTGTGTAAATCACTACGTGCTACTTAAACGGCCTTTCGCTTCCTCCGACAGGACACAGAATCCATTACATTCATGATATTACAGCTCTCTGAATAATTTAAATACAGAGAAGTATACTTAATATCATTTTAATGATGGAATTAAAGGATGTTCTTAAACATGGGAACAAGGTAGTGCAGTGATAGTGATGAGCTGGCGCCTCGTCCAGAGATTGTTCCTGTCTCCCATAAGATGTTTGCTGCACCATGCATGACCTTTCGATGAAATAATTTATTGCAGCAGTACTATCTCATTCAAACATACTAACCCCCAATTCTTGTTCTTCCTCTTCTTTCTCCAAGTACCCAATCGCCATACAATTAGCACTGTAATAGATGTTAAGCCATCTGTAACCTTAGAATGCTGATTCTTCAAAGCATTTAAGGAACATTGAATAACTGTAACTGCGTATTACTTATTTAATTATTCTATCCATCCAGTGTCACACCAGTCCAGGCAAGAATACAGCACAAGGCAGGAGCAATCCCTGAACGGGGGCACCAGCTCGTTGCTAGCGCTGCAACACAGAGTCCTCACATGTTTAATTATTTACAATATAGATTATTTAAATGATGTAAACATTTTATCTGTATAATGTAATAAACATTTTCCTGCATTTCATCTTAAAAATGATATCGTCATCATATGTAAATACACGCTTTATAAAGTGGCTCAGGTTGTGCCATATTACAGTTGTAGTGCAAGTTTACAGTGAGGTAATTGTACTAATAAGTACAAACAGTTCTACCAGAAGCACTTGATGGTCTGATTGAGTGCATTTATAGTTCTTGGGATGAAACTGTTTCTGAACCGTGATGTCCCTACATGAAAGGATCTGAAGCATTAGTTGTAGGAGAGCAGTTCAATAGACTGTGTGCATAGCTGAGGCAGCGTGTGCTTTATACTGTATACCAATAATTCTCTTTCCAATCAGTTGATATAGAGCTATAATTCCACAATCAGGTACAGTGGAATAAATACTTGAGAGTAACAACGCTAAAGCAGCTATGGTATTTGGAATAGTTTGGCCATTCTGTGGACCATTATATTGTTACAAGTAAATTACAATCAGATGCCTTAAACTAATAAATAATATGCAATTAATTTAAGTGTATTTGATGAAGTCGCGTTAGGGATGTGGATCTAAAAAAGAAAGGGAAACCACACTGGAACAAAAGCACTGCTTTGATGCTGGGTACTGCCAGTTTGCAAAACCGAGTAGAGAACATGTGTACGCCAGGGATTGAGCTGGCATGAAAATGTGTGTGGCTTTACGTCAAGTTTAGATTTATACATCGCAATGTGAGCGTGGTAACAGGCGTACACACCATTTATACATTAGGATCCTGATTTGGGCCCGCTTAAAGGATAGGGATGGCTCTGCTTCCCTCAGTTTTGTTTTTGGAAATGTGATTTTGCTTTATATTATTTTGATGCGATTTCCACCTCAGAAAAGTTCAATTAAAGACTGATAGTCTGCAGCTTTCCTCCTGTCTTCTCTAGCAGCAGGACCACCTTATGCTGTTTGAAAGCAACTCTGAGACTGAGGCACAGACCAATAGAATAATAGCAGTGAAGTAGTTATGAGAATGTTTGCCCTAATGTAAAAGATGAACAAAAATGTCACGAGGGACCCACGATATTTAACTATTACTGTGAGGAACGGTTGCATGTTATTGGGCTGGTTGTGCACCCATTTGCCTAATTCTTCAATTAGAATGAGCAACAGCCACACCAGAAAGCAGTTTAAACACCCTTTCAGCCTCTGCAGCAAACACATCAATAGTGTGTGTGGAATCCAAATGTAATTAAATTAAAACACTTTTAGCACATAAATAATGTGGCCTGCAGAGGTTGCATTCACCTCCCCAAACCCAACACAGACTGCCACAGACACAAGTACTTTCACACACGACTTTTCTTTTTCTGTGGGAAACTCTTGCTTTCATGTTCCATTAGCCAGTACAGTACAAAGCACCAATAATAATTCCCACCGCACTTCTTCTTCTTCTTCTTTTCTCTTTGTCTCTGTGCTTCTTCTCCAACTCCTTCTCCAACAAGATTTGCCCTTCTGGCTCTCGGAGCAGTGGAGGAGGGCTTTTTTTAGCTTCCACCCAGAAGTACTTCCAGTGGCCCATCTAGCATTCCAGGGGAGATAATGGTTTGTGTATATTCCCCCCCCAGTCCTTCCATTAAGCAGTCGGGCAAGGGTGCTGGCTGTCCACAACAATACCAATGGAGTGTATATATAAACCTAAACAACCAAAATGTCAGAAATGATACATTGTAGAAAACCCAGGAAGATTAATAATAGCCACCAAATTTTCAGTTCTTTAAACTTGAAATGGTATTAATTAATCCAACCAGTAGATTGCATTATTATATGCCCCACATTTTAATACAATTCTGATCAAAATAAAATACAGCATATTACTCTTGAATGTTAATACTGAATAATATTAATAACCTGTACATTTGCAAACAGAAAGGTAGTTATCATTGTTCAGTTACATATATAAGAACTAATTGTTATTAAAATTTAAATATTTGGCTTTAAATTTAAAGTACACTAAACATCCATTATCCAACTTGCTACATCCTAATTACAGGGTCATGGGGGTCTGCTGGAGCCAATCCCAGCCAACACAGGGCACTAGGCAGGAAACAAACCCCAGGCAGGGCGCACACACACCAAGCACACACTTTGGATCGCCAATACACCTAACCTGCATGTCTTTGGACTGTGGGAGGAAAGCGAAGCACTCGGAGGAAACCCACAGGGACACAGGGAGAACATGCAAACTCCCTGTAGGGAGGACCTGGGAAGCGAACCCAGGTCTTCTTACTGCGAGGCAGCAGTGCTACCCACTAAACATTACACTAAACATGCTAAATATTATAAATCCAACAGAAAATGCACTTTGTCAGCAACACATAATTAGCAGGTTTAGAATCAAGCACTGAACAGAAAGCACAAACAAGTGTGGAGTCAGTGAGCGTACTTGCTCTGCATACGTGATAAACTCATTGGGTGTGTCTTGCTCAGCTGGAACGCAAGGCAAGAGGAATTTTGCATACTTACCATTTACAAACTAATGGAATATTCTATTTTTGAATAAAAATCAAAACATTAAGAAACAGTAATAGTATAAAATGTGCATTTCACTTGCAAGAACAGTCCTGTCTTCTTTTTTATTCACTCTTTACACCTTAGACTTTAAATATAACAGCAGGTAATGCCACTTGCAGAAATTATCTGATGATTCTTTACTTACATGGTTTATTGATAAGGAGGATGAGACAAAAGAGAGGACTCAGGTGGGAAACTTCCAGAATTTTCTTCAACTTAATAAACTTACAGAATTTTCTTCAACTTAAAATAAGTGTACCATTTCAACTACCTTGGCTGCATTGTAACGAGAGACTATAGGTCCGATCAAGACACCCTATGTCGGATTTGAATGTCGATAGCTGTTATGTGCTGATCTATCTATACATTCATTCGCCTTCTGAATGTGATTGTAATTCCTACCACTATCTATTCTGGTGAAACACAGAAGGCAAATGCAACCATCATGAAATGCCTGAACGTGTTCCAGCAATGGTGCCTCCAATGGATCTTTTGTATCTCATAGGACAAAACTGAGGCCGCTGATGTTGACCAAGCTCGAAGGCGATTGTTCGCCGCCCAATGCGCCTTCCGGTGCAAAAGCAAATAAATATAAGTTAGTTAAGTGATTTTCTACACTGCTGTAGTGCTGAGTTGGTAACATAATTTCCAGAGTGGCCCACCAAATCAGCAAGGTAACTAAAAGGGCAGGCTTAGTTATGGGACACACCTTTGAAGGTAGTAGCGAAGGAAAAAAATAAAGAAAAACTGTGATTATGAACAATGCTTCTCTCTGATACATTAACACTAAAGACATTCAGCCAACAAATCACCTATCATCTATGTATTATATTCTACCTTTCACATCTATCTATCTATCCATCCATCCATTTCCTAACCCGCTGAATCCGAATACAGGGTCACGGGGGTCTGCTAGAGCCAATCCCAGCCAACACAGGGCACAAGGCAGGAACCAATCCTGGGCAGGGTGCCAACCCACCGCAGGACACACACAAACACACCCACACACCAAGCACACACTAGGGCCAATTCAGAATCGCCAATCCACCTAACCTGCACATCTTTGGATTGTGGGAGGAAACCGGAGCGCCCGGAGGACATCTATCTATCCATTGTTCTAATTGGAGATGGATTCAGGTGGGTTAGAAAACAGGTATTTGCAGTTGTATTTTATTTTTCATTTTCTAATATATATTTATATTTTTCATTTATTTTCATTTTTGTATTTTCTGTATTCTGGTGTGAGACCAGTATGGAATTTGTGTTAATCACGTCTTGTTTTGATTAGTGTTGTTGCTGCTCTAGGTGTGACAGCATATCATTCTTGTGCCTTTAATTTAGTGATTTGAACAGAGTGTTACATATTGAATAGCCCTGTTCTATTCTAAAGAAGAAATCTAAACGCTCATACATTTTAGACTTTCATTTGAGAAACAGCTAAAATCCTACTGTGGGCAATTGATTGTGGGATAACTAAAGTAATGCCCTTCACAATCAGTTATACATTTTGTGATATTGAACAGTTGGTCTATGAGGTGCTGTTAGTTTCTCACTTGACATCTGCTGGTTCTTCAAAGATTCATGGAGTATACTATTTCCTATGGGGTTACGTGACAGATACCCTAATATTTGTTTTTGTGTTTCTTTCGATTTATGAAGACGAACGATGCTACCATGGCCATCTTAGAATTTATACCGTTGAATCAAACCAGTAGACCTTTACGATTTCTGTTCTCTCATTCATCTGCTTCTTTTCCATGTTAGTTTGTGGTGTGCTTTTGTGTCTTACATGGTATCTACTGTTTCTTCAAAGATTCATATAGTAGTTTATCTCGCACCAGGTTACATAATAGATATTCTAATATATTACATGGTATCTACTGTTTCTTCAAATGTTCATATACTATACTATCTCCCACTTCGTTACGTAATAGATATTCTAGTATTTGTTTTGATTGCTTTTTAGATTTATGAAGATGAAGAACGCTACCTTCACTGTCTCAGAGTTTATACTTCAATGTTCCATTGAATCAAACCAGAAGACCATTATGATTTCTGCTCTTGCATTCATCTACTTCATATCAATGTTTGGAAATCTACTGGTGATCTTGGTAATAATCCTGAACCCTCAACTCCATGCTCCAATGTACATTTACATCGGCACCTTGGCGGTGATAGACCTAGCAAACGGCTCAATTCTCATCCCAAAGATGCTGTCTGTCCTTCTGCTCAGCTCTTCAGTGGTGCCTTATGCAGCCTGTGTGTTGCAGATATTTCTTTTACTTCATGTTGAGGAAATGGAGTCACTTCTCTTAACATTGATGGCCTTTGATCGCTACATAGCTGTTGTTTATCCTTTGCACTACCCTTTAGCCGTTACAAATAAAAAAGTTGTCATTAGTCTCTTAGTTTTAAATATTTTTGCAATAAGTTTCAAATTGCATATCCCTATTTTTGCTTCAGAGCTATCATTTTGTCATACCAATATCCTTCCTTTCTGTTTTTGTGATTATACTACCCTGGTTCATGTGTCATGTACTGACGATCCCAAATACTTAATACCCATGATTACTGGTGCAATTGTCTATGGTGTCTCCCCACTGATTTTAATTCTCTTATCCTACAGTCGGATTGCTATTGAAGCCCTGAGGGTTATTTCATCGGGTGGGAAAAGTAAGGTCTTCAGCACTTGTGTGACCCAACTGCTTGTGGTCGGACTTTTTTACCTTCCACTTGCATTTTTCTATATATTGCCAGGAGCGGGAGTCACAATTACAAAAGAATTGTACAATGTGATATTTATTCTTGGAAATGCAGTGCCGTCTATGTTGAACCCAATTATCTACAGTTTTAGGAATCAAGAAATAAATAAAAGCATTCACACACTCTTTATTAGGACAAGATCAACTACTATAAGGAGGAAATAAAATATTTACTTCATCTTGTGTAGAGATTCAGTAAACTTAGTGATAAACTGAGTAGTGTAGCTTATTATAAACTGATGTTTAAACTCTGAAACTCTCAAAGAGTACTTTATCAATACCAAGTCCAGGCAATGTTTCACTGATTCCATAAAAAACTTAAATAAAATGTTGTTATATTTGAAAGGAAACTGTAGTTGCTCAGACACTACAACGTCTGAATGAGACCACATCATGAGTATTGACTGTTGCTCTCTGTCCAGCTTCATGAGCTACTCCATGATTTTTCTAACGTGGTGACCAGACCTGCACAGAAGTTCATCACTTGGCTAAAGGACACTTCTTCTCTAACAAGAAGACATGGAAACCTAATTCTGAAGAAGAATTTAGCAGAATGTCTTAAATTAGATAATGATTAATAGCATTTAACCCAAGGATACTACTGGAAATTTGGGGAGAAGAGCATTTAAGTAGCAACCCGGAAAGAGTTGTAAAACAAACTGCAAAGTCATGTAGCTGCAGTGGAGACCGTAATAAATTTCAAAATGTATATGTCATTAGATTTCCAAACAAGCTGCATTGTCTTATGTAAGTCATTAAATATTTCAGTTTTTGTCAGTTTACCTTTCAGATGATGAAATTAAATATATGAATGTGATATTCAAATTTTTGGCAGAAATTCTTCTTAAATTGCTAATTTTATTACTATCATAAAAGTTACATTTCTTACTTTGTTGTTTTTTCGTGATGAAAATTGAAAATTATGACAAAATGTTTTAACAACCAGTGTCATGAAGCCACTGTTTTCCTTTTTGTCATGTCATCCTTTCATCAGCTTCATATTTTGGAATATGAAGTGCAGTTCTGAAATGATAAGGAGGTCTACCTCGCATTTCACTTTCTGATCATCCCTCGTGCTGTTTTCTTTATTAACTTTAAAGAGTTACTGTAACAACTCCTAACCTCTCTGCTCTTTCCTGTATACTGAATCCTCAAACCTTGCTTTGTGTTCCTTTTATAAACCTTCTCTCTGCTGTTCGCCTCCTCAGAAGACTGTCCACCGTTTTGAAGTCCAAATTTCATGGCTCCGCCTCATCTGTTAAAGTATCCCACAGGTTCTGTTCTCTCATAGTCCAATAGCAGTCGTGTACCTATTACAGTATTTCATTATATAATGTTAATCCTGTATCTTCACATCCTTTCATGAACAGTTTGACTGAAACTGAACAAATGCCACCTTGACGTTAGGTGCATCTATAATCCAACAAATAAAAAGGTCATCAGTCAGGTGGAATAAAAATAAAAAACAAAGCAGAATCTATGCTGGATGGCTGATATTACCTTTAACTGGCAGAAGTTATATGTCTAAGCATGTTAACCCGAGGTAAGTGTAAATCATTTTATTTGTTAATGGTTGGCTTATTCCCACACACTAAATTGAAGAAACATACACACACACACGTCTTCTTCTCCTTCCTCTTCATCTTTTCCCACTTCTGTGTGTCGTCAATATTCTTGATGAATGTTCTCCATACAGCTTGATCCTGCACCACCTCCCTTTTCAGACCATTTTCCTTTAAATCTTCTTTTACTTTATTCATCTACCTCCACTTTGGCCTCTTCATTTTCTCTTCCCCCGTACTTCCATTTTCATCACTCTTTGGATCAAAAATTCCTTGTCTCTCCTCATCACATGTCCATACCACTTCAACCTAGTTTCCTGTACTTTCTTAGATTTCTTTCCTACTTTTGTTGTACCTTTGATTGTCTCATTTCTTTTTCTGTCCTTTTATGTAACTCCAAGCATCCATCTCAACATTTTCATTTCTGACACTTCTAACTTCTTCTCTTGCACTCCTTTTACTGACCGTGTCTCAGCTCCATATACCATTGCTGGTCTTATCACCATTTTAAAATCTTACCTTTAACCTTTGACTTAATTCTTCGATCACACAATACTCCTGATACCTTCTTTCCAATTATTCCATCCACCCTGCAGTATTAGGGTTATCTCTGCATCTAGCTTTCCATCTTGGGCTATCACTGATCATAAATGTTTAAACTTATCTACTCTTATCAATAGTTCTCCCTGCAGACTAACTTCTGAACCCTTAATATCATTAAACCTCATACATTCTGTGTTCGTATTTATCTTCAACCCTCTGTCTTCCAAAGCCCCTCTCCATTCTTCTAACTTACTCTACTCTTCGTAATCTCTGGTGCTACAAAACACAATGTCACCAGCACAAAGCCTGCACCAGTGGATTGGTCTTTTATCCCATGAGTCAACACATATATCACCAGATCAAAGAGGTAAGGCCTTCTAGAAGATGTCTGGTGCAGACCTTCTCAAACTGGGATCTTGTCTGTTACTCCAGCACTGCTTTTAACCCAAGTCTTCATTCCCTCATACATATCTTGTTTAATCCTCATGTACTTCTCTGGTACTCCTTTCTGCCTAATGCACCACCGGACCTCATGACATTGTACTCTATCATAAGCCTTCTCCAAATCAATTGTACGCAAACCTTTTTGTTTTTCTTAATATTTCTCTCTCAGCTGTCTTACATTTTGTCTGAAGAAGGGGCCTGAGTTCCCTTGAAAGCTTGCATATTATAATCTTTTTAGTTAGCCAATAAACATCGTCATTTTGCTTGACTTCTCACTAGCTTATGCTTGCAAGGATTAATAGAATAACAGTGGAAGGTCGAGATTTTAGTTACAGGGCCCCTAAATTGTGAAATGGTCTGCCTGCCACTATAAGAGATACCCCTTCGGTCTCAGCTTTCAAATCCCGGTTAAAGACTCACTACTTCAGTTTAGCATACCCTGACTAGAGTTGCTGATTAACTGTACAGACTGCATCTCTGTTGTTGGTCATTAGTGCTTAAATATAAGTAATATGACAAAATTATAAATTGTTACCAATGCTACCCTATTCTGTTTCTCATCTCGGTACTCCAATGTGGCTCTTGTTGCCACAGCCCACCTGCCAAGTTGTTTTTGCTGCCTGAGGTAAAGTCATCTCTGATGGAGGATCGCAGGATTCATCAGGTAGATCTTTCATCGGATGGCTGGCCCAGCACTGACTTAGCTCTGGAATGGCCAATATACGGATGCAGCTTGATAACCGAGGTCTCCAGGACTCTGAACAAATCCAACTCGTATTATGTGATATCATCTAGTGTTGAATTCTGCTCTGTACTTGTAATATTTCTATTGTACTATTATATTGTATTGAGGGTTACTTGTGTTCCCACAGCATGCCCTACCTACCTTTTTTACAGATGAAATATTTATTATCGTGGACTGTTTTAAACGGGTCAAACCTGCGTATAATCTAAAAGATTACGCAGGTGATGAAATTCAAAGGACATCTTATGCAGAACAGTTACAAAATATAAACCCCGATGCTAACCAGGTGTATCGCATCCAGAAAATTCTACCCATTCGTGGGCCTGGTAGAAACAAGCATGTGTTGGTAAAATGGCTTGGTTGTAACAAGAAATTTAACAATTGGGTCAAGGCTTCAGAAGTGAAAGACATAAGCAGTTGAGAAAGCAAGAAAACATGTCTAAAGCCAGAAATGGATTTTATGAGACACTGCAGAGTAATTCATTGGCCAGGACTTTTCCCAACAACACAATAGCATCATTCACCATTCATCTAACCAAGACAAAAGAACTGTCCAGAGACTGGGAAGTGGCATTGGCGAAACTGACTTACCCAAAAATGTCCAATTCTATCACTTAGGAAGCACATTTTACACTAATGAATGAGAAAACAAGATCAACAAAATGGACATACACTTTAAACAAAAGCTATTTCAGGAATATAAAAGCATTGTTGTTGGGATTTAATCATGTCATTAATACCAACTCAACATCACCTAAGCCAATGCTTAAATACAATCTTGCCAGAAAAGCCATTCACCTGATTGGTGATAAAAACATTTTGCTCCAAGTGACCAGGGAGCTGGCTTACATTCTCGGGTTTGATCCATAGACGCCATCTAACAAGTCACTTCACCTGGCTGATATCACAGGTGGTTTTTCCACCATGTTCATGTATACAGATATTATCGAACCACAACTTGTTGGAGATGTGCATGCCCCATTACTGAGATGTGTAAACATAAAAAATGAAGACGGTGCAAATGTCACCATATTTTTTGAAAAGCCACACCACATGCCCCTCTCTGTGCAAAGCTTCAATACTATAAGGATTAAAATTAAGATAGACCAGAATAAACCAGTTCCATTCCAGTATGGTAAGGTAATAGCCAAGTTGCATTTTCATCCGGCAAGATCTGATTGCTTGTTATGTGAATGCAAAAATACATACAGCACCCAGATGGTTTTAACAAAGAAAGAAATGGTTAAACAACAAATGTTTTTTCTTTTTGTTTTCATACCTGTAGTCTGCCAAGGCATCGTCACACTTCCTAATAAAGTGGTTGAAATACGTCTTGGTGGCTTTGTGGTGCATTTTTTCGGCGAGGCAGTCAAGATTCAAGCAATTTCTCACGTGCTGAAAATCATTGTTAAAAAAAATAATGTAGTGGCAGTATTTTAAAATTAACATTGTACATACAAATATCCTTATACCCTGTTAGGGAGCAAACCAGTAGATTTTTTCACTAATTATACATGTACAGTATATATAATATTCAAATCTTCCCGGGCATTTTGTTGCTAATTCTATGTCGATTGGAAAGGTGTGCATCAAATTCATCCAAATCTAAAAAGTGAGCCATAACGCTGCAGGACTGCGGTGGGTTGGCACCCTGCCCAGGATTAGTTCCTGCCTTGTGCCCTGTGTTGGCTGGGATTGGCTCCAGCAGACCCCCGTGACCCTGTGTTCGGATTCAGCGGGTTGGATAATGGATGGATGGATAACGCTGCAGGAATGCAGAATGCATTAAAATATTTAATGTGTAATTCCGTCCCAATCGGTTATATATAATAGACCGATAACCATCTAACATGACATAATCAAACATTATCGTTTATAAACACACTGTGAAACGTAAATATACAAATTACTGTGGATTGTATCGTTTCATTTTATGTAACAGGGTAGCTCTAGAATGTTCCAACATTATCACTTAAAGACAGACGGTGAAACGTATATTCCAATGAATTTTTATCATTTTATTCCATGGGTACCTCTAGAATGTTCCAACAAGGCCCCCGGACCAAGTACACACGTCTTATCTCAACGAGCATCAACAGATGTTAATTTTGTAAAGAAACCTAGAATTCCATTTTACCATTTAATTTATGGGGGTTATAATAGAATGACATATCGTAATGCACAATCATAATAATATAAACATTTTAAAAGTACATGTCTTACCTTTGCTCTTCTGCTCATACGCGAACCGAAATTACCCGGCTTAAAAAATGACAGCTCTATTAGTGAAGCACCACCGGCCAACACACGTATCAGATGAACTGGTTCTTTTTTCTTATTCTTATTTTAAGGCACAAGTTAATCATGCCAGGGATAAAAAGACTAATTAAACGTGCACACCATCATGACCTATATATACATAAACATTAACGCGTTACCAGATTTTTATTTATTAATTTATTTACAAGACCATCTGCCCTGGCGTGTCTTACCAACTTCTAGGCATATCATAAATTAAATTGCGCGTATTAAGAATGACAACAAGAGCATTCCATTTTTACCTTTTAGTTTATGGGTCTATAATAGAATAACACACCGTAATGCACAATCATAATAATATACAGATTTTAAAAGTACATGTCTTACTTTTGCTCTTCTGCTCAGACGCATAGTGAAATCTCCTGGCTTAGAAAAACGACAGCCCAAATACCCGCACCAGCATTGTATGTGTTACGATATTTTTGTCTGTTACTGTTTAATTCATATGTTAGTAAATTTTTTTCATTGACACACCAGTTCATACATTTTTTTCAGTTGTGCCATGTTGTCTTTCACCCATAGACTTTTCACATTCCCGCCACCCGGTCTGTATCCTGATTGGGTGTTATGAACTTGGAAAGCGCTCGTTGCAGCATGGTGTAATTCCATTGGCTAGCTTAACATGAGGCATATGTCTGTTGATTGGTTAAAAATATGTTGGCGGGTTATCTTAAAAAATCTTATCTTAAAATGTTTTGATTGGCCCGAGAGTTGTAAAAGCCTCGCCCAAAATCATATTTAAAGAGGGGTATTTGGACTGCAGGGCATGGAGCCTGAATAACAAGAATAGGGTATGTTGTGGTAAGCCATCTCCTTATGACCGAGACGTAGCAGGCTGGCCGAGTCCGCTGCTATCAAAGTCAGAAATGAGATACCAACGCTTGTTTTACAGCGAACAATTCTTTTCATGTCGCTTGAACCTACCGCTAAAGCAGAGACTGGTGTCATCATTTTAGAAGATTACCAGTCTGTAGAATGTGAACCTGAACCAGAGAAATCTAAACAGGTCATTTTGAATGTATGCCTTTTTAAAAATGTTCTTGGCTTTCAGTGTATTGCTTTTCTTGACTTTCACACCTATTTACTTTTTCTTTAAAGGAGATGCCAAAAAGAGAAACTCGCCAGTCCGTGAAAAAGACTGAAGCACCTGCTGGAGACAGCACAACTTTTGACGAGAAAAAGCCAACGGAAACGACATGACCTTGGACATGGTGAGTCTGGACTTTAAAAAAATTCTGTTAAGTCTATTTGCATGGTTGTACAAAATAGGTTCTCATTTATTTTATTTTAACTTGTCAGATTGCATGTGGGGAGCCCAAGTATTATGCGAAAAAAAGTACTTTCAGCAGCTTTGAAAGGTCTTATCGATAAAAAGAAAGATGATTTAAAACCATATATTAAAGAATTAATTCGTGAGATTGAAAGTCTTCCTGAAAGAATGTCTGGCTTAGTGGAGTGTTTCCTTTATTCAGGCAGAAGGGCCGATGTAAAAACTATAACGGCTATTTCTAGATGTATCTGTAGATCAATAGGGAATACCATTCCTGTAATGACACGACACGTGATACATTTTTGTGTCTTTTAAGACGTGTAGCTGTATCTGTAATGATGATTCTGTTGAGAAAGCTATCCTGTTGGCTTCTGAAATGTTGTCCAGAATTCTTTTATGTTGTACTGATAGTCCGTTAGGAATATGTATTTTTCGTGTGGGAATATAACTTTTCTTTTTTCCCATATTAGAGTGACTTTAAGATGGCGGGTGACGTGTAAAAGATTGTTCAACTTCAAGGCTGAAGTCTCAAGACCTGTGTATAATTTCTCAAACACTTGTCAGCCATTGCAGTCACAGAGGCGGATTGATTTTAATGAAGCATTGTGTAAATTCTGTTGTAGTCTACGTGGTCAGCACTTGTGTAAGAAATGTATTAACACTAGAATTACCAGAGCCTACGAAAAAACTCGTAGATCCATCCCACCTTAAATCACTTCTTAAAACCGTTCTCACCTCTCCGCCAGTGTCTTTTGTTAATCTAAATGTGCTGATAAAGAAAAGTTGCAAGTAGCCGGCTATTCCATCCCCCACCGACTTAGAACATTCACAAACTTCTCCCAACTCATGCCTTGATTGATTATCTGGGAGTGAAGTGGAGTTTTAGAGTGGAAATAATAGATCATTATTTGGAATACACACATTTCACATGTGTTCCGTTTCTACAGTAATCCGTGTAAACACATTTTTAAAACAGAAACGTTTTTCATATTGAAGTAGTAAATGACAAAATGTAGGCATAAACTACATAATGTATGAAGCCTGAAGTCCACATATCAAGGAAACACTTTCACAAAAGGTACAAATATAACAGAACAAGTATGCTTTTATTCAATAATATAACTGCAGAAAAAAAGCCGCCTTAGCATGCCACATTGACACACACTTACTATAATTGCGACAGTAGCGCAATGGTGTCAGCTGCTGACTAGTAATCAAAAGGTAATGAGTTTGATCCCGCTTTTTTTTTTTTTTTTAATTCACTTTTCATTCTCTCAGTCGTGTTCAGGATCCTTCCCTAACAAACCCCCCCCCCACCCCCCCATCTTAGGATGCTGTTTTCACATAAAGATGCGCTATAGCTCTGCAGCGTACTTATGACTGCATTCTCATACCAATGCTTGCAAACTGCAGTGCCTGCTTGCACTTTTCGTGGCATTACACGTCTATTTTTTGGAGCATGCCCGTGTCGCTCAAACACAGGAACATATGTTGGTGTACAAGTATAACAAAACAAGTGCACTTTTATTCTAGACTATAAGTGAAGAAAAAATAAAGCAAGTTACAGTAGGCGGTTGATACGACAGCTTGCGTGGTGCAATGCTAAGAACTGCTGATTTCCGATCCGTGCTATATAAAATCATCACATTCAAATATTAACAATTCCCACACACCCTTCCTACATTCACGACATGCGTACTTGTTGCAGTGTACACATCTCTCTGTGCTATTACACTGAATGAGCACCTGACATTGTACTTTCTTCCCTATATAAATAACATTTGAGTATAGCGCGTCTCCAAATAAATCACATTCGAGTATAGCGTGTCTCCGAATAAATCACATTTGAGTTATAGCGCGTCTTTATGTGAAAACAGCATTGTCAGATTTGGGTGGTCGTGAACGCGACTGAGAGAAAGGAACTGAATTAAAAAAAAAAAAGCTAACCTTTACAATTATCATGCATTTACACTGGCTCTTACAGACTGACTGAAATCAAATGTAAAAATACATAAAATATGTTTTTATTCTAAAATAGTGCTTTTATTCAAAAATATAACTGCAGAAACAAAAAGCCACCTTAACATGCGACATTGACACCTGACACCCATTTATTGTAACTGCCTCTGTGGTGCAATAGAATCAGTTCTTGCCTGGGAATCAAAAGGTCGTGAGTTCGATCCTGCACCACTCAGTTTTGAGAAGTAAACTGCTCTTACTCTTACTATTTTAGAATAAAAGCATACATTTGATTTCAGTCTGTGACAGCCGGTGCAATTTATGATCCTTGTAAAGGTTAGCTTTTTTAATTCACTTTTCATTCTCTCAGTCGCGTTCAGAATCAATCCATACAACCCCATCTGACACGGCTGTTTTCACATAAAGACGCGCTATAGCTCTGCAGTGTACCACGATGCATACTAACGCCCCAAAAAGGGTTCTGACCCACAAATGCTGGCGAAGCTGCCTTCTTCGTATCTCACCGTCACTTGATTTTCTTTTTATTCAGTTTTATTGAGTGTTCCTGCCAGTGCCCGCATGTTGCTGTATGCTGTTTCTTTTGTACTCCAGGACATGCAGAGGAAAGAATGGTAAAGAGAAGTAAGGCGCTATATGCAATCATCAAACACTCCCCATCTGCCCGTGTCGTTCAAACACAGGAACATATGTTGGTGTAAAAGTATAACAAAAGTGCATTTTTATTCAAGTGCACTTTTTCCATCGCCTTTTCCTGTAAGAAGCAATGTACACACTTCTCTCTATGCTGTGGTTTCTATTACACACCTGAAAGAAAGAGACAATATATGTGAAAATATAATCGCACTAATGCAATATTATTTGAAAATGAACAGCGTCAGATCGGGTGTGAATTTATGCAGGAACTGGAAATTCTCTGATGTGGGACCTTCAGCCAGGGAAGAAAGTACAGTGTCAGGTGCTCATTCAGTGTAATAGGAACCATAGCACAGAGAGGTGTGTACACGGCAACAAGTACACGTGTCGTGAATGTAGGAAGGACGGTCCTTGGGTGTGTGGGAACTGTTAATATTTGAATGTGATGATTTTATATAGCACGAAATGGAAATCAGCACTTCTTAGCATTGCACCATGCAAGCTGTCGTATCAATCGCCTACTGTAACTTGCTTTCTTTTTTCTTCAGTTATACAGGTAGTCTTGAATAAAAGTGCACTTTTATTTTTTTTTTGTGTCTGCATGCAGTTTTCGTGCCATTACACGTGTATTTTTTGAGCATGCCCGTTTGAGCAGTATAAAAAGTATTGAAAAGTATAACAAAACAACGGGCAGATGGGGAGTGTCTGATGATTGCATATAGCGCCGAAGTTACTGCTCTTTACCATTCTCTCCTCTGTATGTCCTGGATTACAAAAGAAACAGCATACAGCAACATGCGGGGACTGGCAGGAACACTCAATAAAACTGAATAAAAAGAAAATCAAGTGACGGTGAGATACGAAGAAGGCAGCTTCGCCAGTGTTTGTGTGTCAGAACCCTTTGGGATGCGTTAGTATGCATCGTGGTACACTTCAGAGCTATAGCGCGTCTTTAGTGAAAACAGCCGTGTCAGATGGGTTTGTATGGATTGATTCTGAACGCGACTGAGAAAATAAAAAGTGAATTAAAAAAAAAAAACAAAGCTAACCTTTACAAGGATCATAAATTGCACCGGCTGTTACAGACTGAAATCAAATGAATGCTTTTATTCTAAAATAGTAAGAGCAGTTTACTTCTTAAAACGGAGTGGTCCAGGATCAAACCCGCGACCTTTTGATTTCCAGGCAGGAACTGATTCTATTGAACTTCGGAGGCAGTTACAATAAACGGGTG
The DNA here is from genome assembly GCF_016835505.1 of Polypterus senegalus. NCBI lineage: Eukaryota > Metazoa > Chordata > Cladistia > Polypteriformes > Polypteridae > Polypterus > Polypterus senegalus. The sequence goes on from NC_053155.1 coordinate 16,065,452, forward strand.
TCAATGTCGCATGTTAAGGCGGCTTTTTGTTTCTGCAGTTATATTTTTGAATAAAAGCGCAATTATTGTGTTATATTTGTACCTCTTGTGAAAATTTTTCTTTGATATTTGGACTTCAGGCTTCATACATTACATAGTTTATGTCTACATTTTGTCATCTACTACTAGAATATAAAAAACGTTTCTGTTTTAAAAATGTGTGTACACAGATTACTGTAGAAACGGAACAGACATGAAATGCGTGTGTTCCAAATAACGATCTATTATTTCCACTCTAAAACTCCACTTCACTCCCAGATACTCAATCAAGGCATGAGCTGAGAGAAGTTCGTGCACGTTCTAAATTGGTGGGGGGGATGGAATACAATACAATACAGTTTATTTTTGTATAGCCCAAAATCACACAGGAAGTGCCGCAATGGGCTTTAACAGGCCCTGCCTTTTGACAGCCCCCCAGCCTTGACTCTCTGAGAAGACAAGGAAAAACTCCCAATAAAACCTTGTAGGGAAAATGGAAGAAACCTCGGGAAAGGCAGTTCAAAGAGAGACCCCTTTCCAGGTAGGTTGGGCGTGCAGTGGGTGTCAAAAGTAGGGGGTCAATACAATACAATATACACAACAGAACAATTCCTTAAGACAGCATAATAAAAATTTTAGAATTACGGTTTAACAGTAGATGATATGACATAATTAGGTTTCGATATTTTTAGAGTCCTGGAGACCTCATCCATCTAGCTGCATCTCCATTTGGCCATGCCACGGCTGAAACATTGCTCCGATGAAAGGACCCCTCTTTCCCATGATTCCTGTGATCCTCCATCAGGGATGACTTTACCATAGGCAGGCAAACAACTTGGCAGGTGGGCCGTGGCACCAATGGCCACATTTGGGTACCGAGAAAAGAAACAGAATAGGTGAGGGTTAGTATTCAAATATAATTATCATGTTACTTATGTTATAGTGCTAATGACTAACAACAGAGATGCAGTATGTACAGTTAATCAGCAGCTCTAGTCAGGATATGCTAAACTGAAGTAGTGAGTCTTCAGCCGGGATTTAAAGGCTGAGACCGAGGGGCATCTCTTATGGAAGCAGGAAGACCATTCCACAGTTTAGGGGCCCTGTAACTAAAAGCTCGACCTCCCACTGTTATTTTATTAATCCTTGGAATCCTAAGCAGACCGGCATCTTGAGATCTTAATGTGCGCTCAGGTTTGTAAGTCATGATAAGTTCAGACAAGTAAGCGGACCTTGGCCATTTAATGCTTTATATGTTAAAAGGAGGATTTTGAAATCTGCCCTAAATTTAACTGGGAGCCAGTGTAAAGATTTAAGAACTGGGGTTATGTGTTCATATTTTCTTGTTCTTGTAATAATTCTTGCAGCGCATTTTGGATTAACTGGAGGCTGTATAGAGAACAGTTTGAACAGCCAGTGAACACCGCATTGCAGTAGTCAATCCTACTAGAGATAAATGCATGAATTAATTTCTCACAATCCTGTTTATTTAGAAAGCGCCTTAATTTCCTAATATTTTTAAGATGGAAAAACATGTTTTGGACGACTTTGTAATATGCTTTAAATGACATGCTAGAGTCAAAGATAACTCCTAGATTGCGGGCTGATTCAGTAAAATTAATTGGGATTCCAACTGAGTTAAATGACGACAAAATATTGCTGTGATCAGCGTCATTCCCTCCAACAATTAACATCTCTGTTTTATCTGTATTTAAAGACAAGTAGTTCTCATTCATCCATTCCTTTAATTCACTAACACAACTAATTAAAGACAACATCGGAGAAACTTCATTTGATTTAAATGAAAGGTATAACTGGGTGTCATCTGCATACAGTGAAAATTAACATTATGTTTCCTAATGAGAGATCCCAGTGGAAGCATGTAAAGTGAAAACAGTAAAGGTCCCAGTACTGAGCCCTGCGGACACCATATTCAACTTCTGTGTATAATGATGGAGTACTGTCAGCACATTTCTGTACATACTGGAATCGATTTGATAAATAAGAACTGAACCAAGCGAGCACGGGCCTGTAAGCCCAACATCGTTTTCTAGCCTGTGCAGTAAAATAGAATGGTCAATGGTGTCAAATGCTGCACTTAAGTCCAACAACATAATTACAGTGGAATTTCCTTCATCAGAGGATATCAGAATGTCATTTACAACCCGTGTTAGTGCCGTTTCTGTACTATGACCAGTGCGAAAGCCAGACTGGAATTTCTCAAATAAATTGTAATGCGTAAGGTGTGACTGAAGCTGACTGGCGACTACTTTCTCTAGTATTTTAGAGAGAAATGGTAAATTTGAAATAGGCCTATAGTTATTTAGTATGTGTGGGTCTAGGTCTGACTTTTTAAGTAAAGGTTTAATGACTGACACTTTTAGTGCATCAGGTACTGTGCCATGCAATAATGAACTATTGATAATGTTTAGAATGGTGCTACAAGAACATCCATTGCACTTTTACTAGTTTTGTTGGCACTGGATCTAGGGAACAAGTAGTGGGCTTCATTTTAAATTAAAGTTAAGACTTCCTGCTCAGTTACAGGATTAAAATTATTAAAGTGCTGAATGCAATGTGACAGGGTCTGCTAAGCTAGTATTTGGTTTGTACTGTGATGCTGAGATCTGGGATCTTATATTTTTAATTTTCTCATTGAAGAAGTTCATAAAGTCTGTACTGCTAATATCTGTTGGTATTTTGCACTGTTGATCTGAATTCCCATTTGTTAATTTAGCCACTGCTCTAAAAAGTACCCTAGGATTTTTATTATTGCTATCTATTAATGTAGAATAGTATTCTGAGCGAGCTTTAAAGAGGGCCTTTTTATATTTATTAACACTCTCTGTCCATGCAATTTGAAAGACATGTAGCTTTGTTGTTCTCCATCTGCTCCAGTTTTCGACACTCTAATTTAAGAGCTCGAGTGTTTTCATTAAACCAGGGAGAGTTTCTATGTGCTTTGATCACTTTTGTTTTAGGGGAGCCACTGTGTCCAGAGCATCTCTCAAGGTCACATTATAATGTGATGTTAGCTGATCTAAATTGTTTTCCACGTTTACATTTGATGTTAACTGATCTAAATGGTTTTCCACAATTACACTCGACTTACTCAAGGTATCTATAAATTTTGAAGCAGAATTACAATCTAGATGTCGCACTGTCTTTGTTTTAATCTGCGAGTGCTGGCATGGGCAGAACTAAATCAAACGTAATTAAGAAGTGATCGGAAATAACTACATTTAATGGAGTAATATTTAAATTTTGAATTTCAACTTTGTAAGTTATAATTAAATCTAATGTATGGTTATGATTATGAGTTGGACCTTTGACAATCTGACAAAATCCTACTGAATTTAACAAATAAGTAAAACATTTGCTAAAAGTGTCAGTTTCCACATCGATGTGTACATTAAAATCCCCCATCAGAACTACGTGATCATAATTTATTGCCAAATCAGACAGAAGGTTGCTAAATTCAGTCATGAACAATGAATATGGCCCTGGTGGTCTGTAGACTAGCACTATAATTGTGTTGGAATCTGTTTTAATATTTAAAATGAATGCCTCAAAGGATGTAAAGTTGCCTAAATTTTTAGGAGTGATTTGCATTTTGTTACAATGAATTATTCCAAGGCCTCCTCCTCGACCAGAATCTCTAGACTTATGAAGGAACGAGTATCCATCTGGTGACGCCTCAGCTAGGGGAACAGTGTCACATTTACTAAGCCAGGTTTCAGTAAGAAGACACAGATCAGATTTTGTACTTAATATTATATCATTTACCAAAACAGCTTTAGTGCCAAGAGAGCGAATGTTCAATAAACAGCATTTAAAACTGCATGGTTCTTTCTGAACTGCTGATATATTTTTTGTTTTAATTTGAATTAAATTTCTATTACAGATGCCCCTGGTGGAGTGTCTAGTTTTATCCCTTGGTCTAATTATAGCCGGCTGCTCCAAGCTTCTCTTTATCAGCACATTTAGAAGACAAAGGGCGCTGGCGGAGAGGTGTGAAGAGATGTGGTAGGCTCTGTTCCAAACAGAGAAAATAGGCTTGCATAATTTAGTGATGTACAAATATATAAAGTATGTGCTGGCTTAAACATTTTATTTTAGGTGTATTACTGGCTCATTGATGGGTTTGGACCTAGTTTGCAATTTGATTTGTGTTCTCATACATGTATACAATTCTTGTGTTTTGTTTCTTTTCAAATGAGTTGCTAATCTGTATACAAACAAGCTTGTGTAAATATTTTACTGCTGTTTCTCCTGCTTTTATTCATACTTTTAAACAATTTTAATGCATAGCACACAGTGTTTAATTCTGAAAGTGAAGACCACGTCTTATTTTGCTTTGTTTGGAATTTTGTTTCAATAAAACTTGTTGTTTTAAGCCACTTTTGGTATCTTTTTTTTAATCATTCAATAAGACTTGTTGTTTTAAGACACTTTGGTATCTACTACATTATGATTTACTTTATAAAGGGCATGGTTTTGCAAGGTGGGTGAGGTAACGGGATGCCCATGGTGTGCTTGGGCTGTACAGACAGGTTCCTTTGGTGTGTAATAGATTCTCTCTAAAACTTTCTTGTACATCCTATCCGAAAGTTATTGTTTTAAGACACCTTGGTATCTTCTACTTTATGATCTGCTTTATAAAGGGTATGGTTTTGGAAGGTGGGTGAGGTAACGGGATGCCCATGGTGTGTTTGGGCTGTACAGACAGGTTCCTTGGGTAATTCTCTCTAAATTCTTGTTGTACATCCTCTCACTGGGGTCTGTCATTCACGCTCTCTGTACTCTCTGTACACAAAACCAGCTCTGTATGCAGATAGGAGCAGGATGTCTGCTCCGCTCAATTGCTGACTGACCTTTTGACACCTTACAGGTCCGTCTCGGCTTACAAAGCTGACCAGCCCATTTTTTTAGGACCAAGGCCAAGACTGGCCAACCAATTCCTTTCGGACGACTGACAAAAGGTCTAATGCCTGTCAAACATCAACCCCGACAATGGGCATAGACCAGAGCCCAATAACCAACTGGCATCTGGCTGGTGGGTACTGGAAATGCCGGGGGGGGGTGGACATACACCTGTCAAAATTTTTTGATGTATAACAGTGACGCTCCTTTACTACTACTGTTTTACATAATTTTGTAATGCTAGATTCTGTACATTGTATTCAAGTTTGTGTTTTGCTGTTATTGTAGACAAACTCCAAGCAAATATGACATCTGACAGTTAAGTTCAGTTCAATTTGATTCTAGTAACATTCAGATTAGGTTAATTAGGGTTTCAAAATTTGTCCAGTGTGACCGATTATGGACAGGGTAGTGAATGTGTCCTGCAATTGGCTGGCACCTCATCCACAAATGCTTCCAGACATAAAACTGTGTGATTTAACAAATAATTAAATCAGGTGAATGTTCTACTTTTCTACTGTTTTTTTTATATTCATCAATTAATAGATGCACCCTGAGATTATCTTCTGGGAACAGCCCAATATAAGAATATAATGAACTGATAAACATTTAGCCCCATCTTGATAACCCAGTGAGCACTTTGCAGTCTTTGCACAGGTAGGGAATGACTGGACTGAGAATGGCGTGACTTCCTTTCCTTTTCTGACCCTAAAATGGACACTGCCACTGACCCCTAATGCCACTATTTGCTGGTACTGCTTCCACCCAGCACCCTATTTAAGAAGCATTTGGACATTCAGCATTCATTCACAAACCTGCAAATGATGGAGACGGAAACCTTACCCTCAGAACCTCCAACTCCAGGCTGACGAAGCCCTATCTTGGACCAAATGATACTTTTTCTATATTTTTGCCCCAAATTACCTTGTTCTCATTATACAGGAAACCACCATGAACTCCAACACTGTGTATTTGCTTTTCTTATAATCGAAGGAAAGAAAACTTAATCAGTTCACATTATTTATGAATATGACCGTACATAGAACAATGCCTAACAATATGAATTAAGGACTCATGATGGCACCTTGTCTTAGACGTTGTAGGACAAAGTGGGCATTGCTCATTCTGCTAGGCTTCTGTGGCACACCAGGCCTGTTAAGAAAACAGATTTAACAGGGATGCAGACATCCAGCTGTGCCTTCCGCCACCTGTATTCCAAACTACAGTAAGTGACTGAAATCCAGCTTGGACCAGGATCTGACTCGACTTCATCTTATAAGGAAGGTGTAAATGAAATTGAATTGGCATCTCGCCAGAGGTTCCTGTGCAGTCCTCTTGAGCCAGAAAGTGCAAAATGGACTCAAACAAGAACAAAGACCTATAATTCAAGAGATGACAACTAGTATGGTCAGAAGAACTCGCTTATTTCAAGACACTGATTTTGTAACTGGAAGTGGTTATCAGGAGGAGCAAAAAGAAAGCTGGAGAATTGTGAATTGAACACACTCAAATTCTGTAGGAAATCCTAGGGAACTCTGGGACTTTCTAAAATCTATTCTTAAACTAAAAGCTATAAACCACTCATCATTGGAGTGCCGAATTTGACAAACTCTTGTCTTTTTGTCCAGGAAGCTGAGACCCAGTCTATAAGGCCAAATCTGTGTGCCAATAGTCTGACAAGGCTGAGAAGTAGCCATTACTTCAAGGGTGGAACTTCAGCATCTAAACTCTCGGGTCAGAATGAGTGGCAAAAGACAGCAGTAGGCAAGCTGAAGAAGCAGCAGTAGCATAGCACTGACTAGGATCACGTAGCAAAGAGAAACACTCCAACACGTAAAGAATCCTCCGCTTGAACCCGAACCAACAAGAAAGCAACAACTCTACACAACATCGGACATCATGCATAAAGGTATCGTAAAACTAATTATCTCTGCCAAGATAAAGAAGAACTGTAATTACCAGTAAACAGCCAGCCTGTATATTATATGTTTGTTTGTCTTCTCTGTCTGCATGCAGTCTTATATGTCAACATATATATGCATTTTTCTTACTGCTAATATCCTTGTGTTTATTAATAATTTAAATTATTCTGTTCCTTAAAATGATTATGCTTCAGTTACCCTGATATAAGTCTAAAGGCCGGAGACCCCATCCTACAACACAGAAAGGTAAGGTAAATAAAATAGGAGTCTTGCTGTATTATTTGATTAATTAGCGGTATTGCTGAAGGCAAAACTGATTAGTAAATAACCAAGTTAAAATTTCTTTTTCAAATCCCAAAATATTATGGCATTCTCCCCAAGTGGCTGTCTTATTAATTATTAATCACCAAAAATCCGACAATGCCACACTTGACATCAGACAGTCCATGTGTGATGACATCAGTGCTCTGCTTAGAGATTAAATTAAACGACACATAAACAGGATATGTGACGTACTGCTGCTCTGAACAATGAAAATGGTGGATGACCATTAGATTATCAGTAAATTCCCAATTTGCACAAGGCAGGTCAGGTTTATTATTAAACAAATTAAATACATGTGTTTTTAGAAACCACTTTGTCAATAACAAGAAGAAGCCACAAGAGAAAATCATTTTATGCCCAGCAGTCACTCTGGTTTCCTGTGTGTTAGTGTCCCAATAAAAGAACTGAGCCATGACAAACTGAGACGGGATAATCTAAGACATATTGGGCTTTGCTGTTTTATGTTATTTTATCAGATATTTTCTATTTGCAGCAATAAAAATCAGATTTCTTGTGCTTCTCTTAAATATTCATGTTTATCAAGCAATTATCAAGTGAAGAAACACATATATGAATTTTAATGAGACAGATTTCACTAAGACAGTTCAGAAAGTGAACAAGATTCTCAGATTTGGAAGAATTAGAGAACATAGCAGGAAATGTGGAAACAATCTGATAAGGTATCTTTAATGTATTTATTTAACTACTTATACAAGGACTAAATGAAAAGTAATGGCTCCACATCTTCTTCAGGTTCTGCATTGGAATATTTCAGTAAATTAAACACAGAAAACATTCTTAGAATTTGCTCATGAATTGTGCATTTTTATTTTCTATATGGCCCATAGATTACTCTACACATTTTTGCCAATGATAAAGAAGTTTTATTTAGTTTATTTTAGGGCGGCACGGTGGCACAGTGGGCAGCGCTGCTGCCTCACAGTTAGGAGTTTGCATGTTCTCCCCGTGTCTGCGTGGGTTTCCTCCGGGTACTTCGGTTTCCTCCCACAGTCCAAAGACATGCAGGTTAGGTGCATTGACGATTCGAAATTGTCCCATGTGTGTACTTGGTGTGTGTGTGTACGGGGTTTGTCTCCTACCTTGTGCCCAGTAGACATTTACGATTTCTTTTCTCTCGTTCATCTGCTTCTTTTCAATATTTGGAAATCTGCTGGTGATTGTGATAATAATCCTGAACCCTCAGCTTCATGTTCCATTGTACATTTACATCTGAACATTGGCAGTGATTGACATAGCAAACTACTCAATTCTTATCCCAAAGATATTCTCAGTTCTTCTGCTCAGTTCTCTTGTTGTGCCTTATGGGGCCTGTATGTTGCAGATGTTTCTTATGGCTCATGTAGAGATGATAGAATCCCTTCTTTTAGTCTTTATGACTTTCTTACATACCTGTCATTTACCCTTTGAGGTAAATATACTGTATGTTGTGTTGAGATTAGGGTTAGGTTAGGGATGTGTAGCTTGTTACAAATTGATGCTTAGACTGTTAAACTGTACTTTGCCAATACTTAGCTCAGATAATGTTTTAATCCAATTCAAAATTTAAATAATGTTTCCTCCGGGTGCTCCGGTTTCCTCCCACAATCCAAAGACATGCAGGTTAGGTGGATTGGCAATTCTAAATTGGCCCTGGTGTGTGCTTGATGTGTGGGTGTGTTTGTGTGTGTCCTGCGGTGGGTTGGCACCCTGCCTGGGATTGGTTCCTGCCCTGTGTTGGCTGGGATTGGCTCCAGCAGACCCCTGTATTCGGATTCAGCGGGTTAGAAAATGGATGGATGGATGTACAGTATATAGTGATTAATACGCATTTAACCCATGCATTCTGTTGGAAATTTTGTGCATTTCAAAAAGCAATCTGGAAAGAGATATAGAAATGTGAAAAAAACTACAATGTCACGAAGCTGCAGTGGAAACCCTAATTAATTTAAAAAATGTATCTGGAATATGGGAGAATTTAGCCTTTAGATAACCAAACAAGCTATATTGTCTTATACAAGTCTTTAATTACTTCAGTTTGTGTATTCACCTTTCAGATGATGGAATTACATTTACTGTATGAACAGGATATTTACATTTTTTGCAGGAAGTTGTCTTCTCATTACAAATTTTGTTACTTTCATAAAAGTTAATCTTTTCTTTTTACTGATGCTATTGGAAATGCTGACAAAATATTTCAACAACCAGTGTGATAAAGCCACGGGTTTCTTATTATCCCATTATTGTGTCCTTTCATCAGCTCCATAATCTGGGTTATGATGCATCGCTCTTAAATAAATTTTGTTACTTCAATATAAGTCATAACCATTGTCACAAAGCCATGGTTTTCCTGATATCCTCTCAATGTTCCCTTTCATAAAGCACATCTCTAAAACAATGAGGAGCTCTGCCTATCTTTTGACTTATCCCGATTATCTCACATTCTGTTTTCTTTAAAAATTTAAAAGGTTACTGTAACTACTCCTAGCTTCTCTCTGCAGTCTCTCGAACCCTCAATTCCTTTGCTCTTCTTTCCTTTTTTAAAACTTCCTCTCAGTAACTCATCTCCTCAGAGAATTGTCCATCCTTTTGAAGTCAAAATCTCCCATGTCAACCCAATCAGTTAAAGTATCCCACAATTCCTGCTCTCTCATAGTTCATCAGCAGCTGTCTGTCCATCACAGAACTTCACATTATATTGTTAATCCTCCATCTTGAAATCTCTTTGCCAAAAGGTTGAATGAAACTGGACACACTCCATCCTCCCTCCGTAAGCCCACAAATAAAGATGTCCTCATTAGCTGGGTGAAGAAAAAGAAAAAAAGAAAGCATAATCTGAGCTGGATGGCTGATATTACCTTGGATTGGCAGAAGTTACATGTCAAAGTGTATTATTCTAGGGTGAATGGAACTCACTAGATTTATTATTGGCATACACTAAATTGAAGACACACAAACACAGTAAAACACTGACTATCCCTTTTAACTGTGTCATTTCATTCCAGGGTTCAATTCCATTATCTTTTTTTACTTTGCTCAGCCATTTTTTTATGTTAACCCTTTGAACCCTGCCCTCCTCAGTGTTTTAGCACTATAACCCTATGCTGCCCAGAAATGTTCAATAATTGTGAAAACCAAAAGCTTAAAATTTATAAAAGTAAAATTTTATTACATGATGCTAATATGATAATATAAGCGACAATGGTTTAAAAAACAGACTAATACTATAGAACATGGTGTATCATTTACGGTCTCGCAGTTTACTTTATTTTGTATCATCCATCACATAGAACACACATCAAAACTGCACCTTTGAGAGATATCCTTCAGTACCATTAGCAATGGACAAAAACACTTTGCGCGATTTACACCAATACACAGTTTTAGAGAGCTTTGGTAGGTCCTTGTCACTGGCTCCCAGATTCACACTGTGCTCGCTTGTATTTCTCTGTACGCACTACGTAGCTATTCTCTCATCTGTGCTGTGGTGCAGCGGTGAATTCCTTATTTTCAGCTGCTGTTTATCACCAATACTCTCTCTACTTCTGGCGAGCGTCTGACTGCTTATTTCACCATTTTTCTCTTGATTTGATTCAATAGAACATTAGAAATTTGACAAACGAGAGGAGACCATTCAGTCCATCAAGCCTGTTTGTTTAACTAATAGCTCAGTTTTCCCCATATCTCATCCAGACTCTCCTAAAAGGTTGTCAAGGTTTCTGGTTCAACTCCATGTCTTGGTAGTTTTTTTTTTTTTGCATAAAGAAGTGCTTCCTGGCTTCGGTTTTAAATGCACCTCCCCTTAATTTTCACTGATGTCATCGAGTAATTGAGTTTTGGCCTCATTTGTGTTATCCTTATTTTTTGGCTCAATGAGTAAATTTAAAACTAAAGTACAACTAAAACCTACAAGCAAAAACAAAAAGGACCTGCAGCAAAAATACATTAGTGCATCCAGCATACCAATGCAACTTCACAGCAGTATATTATGTGCGTAATATTTTAAAGGCCGGTCTGCCAGTCAGCTGGGTTATGATGGTAGATTGGTGTAGCAGCCTTTCAGGAATTTGTGTCTGTCAGTGACGGACTGGGAAATTTAAAGCATAGCGTATAGTAACAGTGGTATAGCGTGACAACTATGTGTGGGGTGTTAATCAAGCCAGCACGGATCTGACAATAGATAAGTAGGCCATTTTAGATAGATAGATAGATAGATAGATAGATAGATAGATAGATAGATAGATAGATAGATAGATACTTTATTAATCCCAAGGGGAAATTCACATTAGACTGTAAATCCCCAATTCACAGAAAGCAGGTCAGGTGTGTTAAAAATATGGTAATTAAATGAGTTTTTTGAATCCACTTTATCATTAACAAGAAGAAGCCACAAGAGAAAACTGTTTTAGGTACAGCAGAGTCTCAGGTCCCCTGTGTGTTTTGTTTCTCAATAAAAGGACCAAATCAAAACAAATAAATATGGATAAACTGAGGACATGTTGGGCTTTCCTGTTTTGTGTTATTTTATCAAAATGTTTCTAATTGCAGCAATAGAAATGAGGTTCCTCATGTTTCTCTTAAATTATTAGGCTTATCAATTAACTTAAAAGTGAAGAAGGCACAAAGAATACAGAACTGTAATGAGACGGATTTCACTGAGACACTTCAAAATGTAGGAAATGAACAAGACGCACGGCTTTGGAAGAACTGGGAATGTAGACAAAATCTAAAAGGTATCTTTATGTATTTATTTACAGTTAACCTTATGGTAATGTATTAATAAATTATTCTAGAATATGCTTCTTAATTATGTATACTCATTTTTCTACATAGTCACCAGATAATTGTACACATTTTTGTCAACTTTAAACAAGTTTTGTGAAGCTATTCAAAACCATTCTGTAGAAATGTTCTGAAGGCATCCTCAGCTTCTTTGCTGGATGCGTAGTGATGCCCACACAGGTCTCTTTTAAATTTCAGAAAGCAGCTATCCCCATAAACAGTTTGCATACAAGGGACTGTGGAAGATTGTGGGTTCACTTCCCGGTTCCTCCCTGTGTAGATAACGCTTTGAGTACTGAGAAAAGCACTATATAAATGTAATGAATTATTATTATTATTATTATTATTATTATTATTATTATACATCAGTAAATTTCAATTGGAATAACATCATCTGCCATCAGGAACTCAAGCACAGCATGTTGTGTCAATCACACTGATGAAGGTCCAGCACAGGGTGCCATTATATAATAATACATTTTATTTATACAAGGCGCCTTTCAGAGAACTCAAGGACACCGAACAAACAATAAATAAATAAATAAATACAAAACACAATTATAAACAACTTAAAACATCAGAAAATCTAAAAATTAAAACCAAGAAAAACCACTATAATTAGGAGGAAGAAGAAAAAGCCATTTTAAACAAATGTGTTTTAAGTTTACATTTGAAAGATGAATATGATTTGATATTTCAGAGGTCCGCAGGTAATGAGCTCCAGTGCTTGGGAGCAGAACGGCTGAAAGCTCTGCTCCCCATGGTGGTTAGACGGGCGGAAGGAACGGTCAGATGGGTGGAGGAAGAGGATCTAAGGTTACGGGATGGAATGGCAACATGTAGAAGGTCAGACAGATATGGAGGTGCGAGGTTATGGATGGCCTTAAAAGTTAGTAGCAGAATCTTAAAATCAATACGGAACTTGATCGGGAGCCAATGAAGCTGCTGCAAGACCGGAGTAATATGGTGAAAAAATGGGATTCCAGTGATGATACGTGCTGCAGAATTCTGGACTAACTGAAGCTTGTGAAGAAATTTATTAGGGAGACCAAAGAGGAGTGAATTACAGTAGTCCAGCCGAGAAGTGACAAGACTATGAACAAGAATGGCAGTAGTATGAGGAGTGAGGGAGGGACGAATGCAATTAATATTATGTAAGTGGAAGTAAGCAGACCGGGTGATGTTATTAATGTGACATTGGAAAGATAGAGTACTGTCGAGGATGACACCCAGACTCTTGACCTGAGATGATGGGAAAACAACAGAGTTATCAATAATAAAAGAAAGATTATTGATTTTGGATAATGACGATTTTGAACCAATGAGGAGAACCTCAGTTTTGTCACTGTTTAATTTAAGAAAATTTGAAGAGAACCAGGATTTAATTTCAGAAATGCAGTCAATAAGTGAGGGTGGTGGAAAAGAGGAGGTGGGTTTACCAGCTGGTAGAGCTGGGTGTCATCAGCATAACGGTGAAAATTAATGTTATATTTGCGAAAAATATTACCAAGGGGAAGAAGGTAAATAATAAAAAGAAGAGGCCCCAGGACAGAGTCTTGGGGCACACCAGACGTAACAGCGGTGGGTTGGGATGTGAAGGTTTTAAGCTGTATGAACTGAGTGCAGCCTGAGAGGTAAGATCTAAACCAATCAAGTGGAGTGTGAGTAATGCCAATCAAAGATAATCTATTAAGAAGAGTGGTATGACAAATAGTATCAAAGGCTGCACTCAGATCAAGAAGGATGAGAATAGTGATTAGACCAGAATCAGCAGCCATAAGGAGGTCATTAGTAATTTTAACAAGTGCCGTTTCTGTACTATGAAGGGGGCTACAACACCAGACTGGAACTTCTCATATAGATTATTGTGAGACAAGTGGGTGTGAAGTTGGATAACTACTATTTTTTCAAGAATTTTAGAGATAAAGGGCAAGTTAGAAATGGGGCGAAAATTATTGAAATTAGTAGGATCACAACCAGGTTTTTTTAATATTGGGGTTATAGCAGCAGTTTTGAAAGATGAGGGAATAATACCAGTAGTAAGAGAAGAGTGAATGATGGCAGAAATAAGAGGGACTAGAGAGGGGAGGCAGGCTTTAACCAAAACTGTAGGCAGGGGGTCCAGCTGACAAGTAGATGACTTGGATTTGCAGATGAGATCTGAGATTTCAGAGGAAGTGGGAAGCTGGAAAGAAGAGAAAGAGTGAAGAGGTGAGTGTAGTTCAGAAGAAATACAGAAAGGATCTGGACCAAGGTGCTGATGTATCTTTTGGATTTTCTCATTGAAAAAAGACATAAGAGAATTACAGAAGGCAGTTGAGTAAAGGTGAGATTTATATAGCAAACAATAAGAAAACAATCATTCATAATGTTCTGCTGTGAACTGGGGTGATATTGGAGAATGTACATAATGTATTCCATATCACTGCTGCCCTCTGTAGATGTGATATGAAATTAGAAGTATTTCGTTTCAATCAACCCTCATAGTATTATTTTTGCACTGATTCTTTTTGACTTGGTCTGCTCAGGGTAACCACTTTCCCATTGCTTCTCAGTCATATCCGCCAGGGATAGCTTTCTGTTCCTCTGTCTCTGCTGCTTTAACAGCCATTCTCTGAGTAATTTGAATCTTCAGAAGGCATTAACAGTATTCCGTTATAAATATTACTTGTCAAACTATAGAAGACACTAGGAAGCTTGTGATTTATATATTTTACAAAAGTAGTTTCCTGTTTATTGACGTTGTCTTGTAATTGTTCAGTACGTAAGTAATTGCATTTCCATGATAGCAATAATGGTATCACAACAGCAGTATTTAGTTAATTCTTAGGGAAAGTGAGCTACAGAATGTCTAAACCAAATGATGACGAAAATAATTGGAGGTTCACCATCTTGTACATACATAAAAAGCTATCTCATACATTACTAACACTATCTTGTAAAACTTCAAGCAGTGCTAGAATAAAGTCCAGAGTATAGCAACAAGGCTGATTCTGGAACTGTGAGGTATGAACTATAAGCAGTTGAACTTTTTCATTGTTAGCAAACAAAGATTAAGAGTTATCAAGAGTAAATGCTGGAAGAGGTGTTAGCGAGGCAAGCGGTGAGCACTTATTCTGTGGTCTGAATGTGGGAAACTCTGTGTAAAAATTACACCATCCTTCAGATGAGACATAAAATTGAGCTCCTGACTCTCTGTGGTCACTTCTTTGTAAACAGTAGGGTGTATCCCAGTCTTCACACTAAGTTGCCCACCATGCCTTAGTCATTCTGGCTTCCTAATCATCCCCTGACTCAAACTGGCCAAGTGTCTCTCACCCCTTCACCACTTAACAGCTCATGTGTATCGAGTGTACTGGTGCAAAATGGCTGCCATCACAACTGACAGATGGAAGTTCCACGATGGTGGTGGTTGAAGTGACTCCCTACTCATTATGCAAAACACTTTGAGTAGTGAGAAAAACTCTATATAAATGTAAGGAATTATTACAAAAACTGAGGACATTTTTTCATTAGATACATTAGAAGACATCATATGCATGATATGCAGAAGGAATTCCTATCCAGTGTCTGTTAAAGTGAGAGCGCTTCCAATTACACAAATAAGTCAAACAATAACTATTTTGTTCCTCATAGTTTATCCTGTTTAGACACCACATATACACCTCTCTGTTCTGTCATCGGCTCAGCTCCTATTGTTTAAAAAATTCAATTGTATTAATTTACTATTATTATATGTATTTATTTATTGTGTTTGTTATTTAATGGCTAAGTTACTCTCTCTTTTTTACTGTACATTTTGTTATTTTGCAGGTTGGTATAATTAAAGTGGTTGGTTGTTGAAAACATCCTTTCCTGTATTCTTTTAAGTGTTGTCTGTGTTAACATATTCTTTGTTCAGTTGGATTTCAAAACGTGTACATGTTATTTAGACAACTGGAACGTTACTGGGTACAACAAATAACAGAAAAAACAGTAGGTGTTTAAGTGAGCATATACATTGAGTGATTGTGTATTTTAATTATATAAAGATAATTTTTCAGTGCTAATTCAACTGCTTGTGAGGGCCCAAGTTAAAGTCCTTGTTAGGGCCCACTAAAGGATAGGGATGGCTCTGGCTCCCTCGGATTTTTCTTTTTAAGAAATGTGATTTCGCTTTATATTATTTTCATGTGATTTCCACCTCAGAAAGGTTCAAATAAAGACTGATAGCCTGCAACAAGACCACCTTATGCTGTTGGAAAGCAAGTTTCAGCCAGAGGCACAGATCAATAGAATAATAGCAATGAAGTAGTTATGAGAATGTGTAAAAAATGACAAAAAATGTCATGAGGTACCCGAGATATTTAACTATTACTGTGAGGAAAAAAGTGGCTATGCTGTGGACACCAGTGCATGAGAAACAGAAGCAAGGAGAACCTTTCTCAAAGACCTTCATGCAGTCAACTTGGCATGGGACAAAACTGAGGCCGCTGATGTTGACCATGCTCAATGGCAATTGCTTGGCACCCAATGCGACTCCCAGTGCAGAAGGAACAAAGTCTAAGTAAGTTAAGTGATTTTCTACACTACATCACAATAATTGTGGCCTACCAAATCAACAAGGTAATTAAAAGGGCAGGCTTAGTTGTTTAAGCACTTTGGTGTTTGGAGTTGTATTTTATTTATAATTTTCTAATATATATTGTAGAGAAAAGCCAAGCAAAATGACACCTTTTATTTGCCTAAATGTGTCATTTTGCTTGGCTTTTCTCTGCATTCATAATAGCTAACACGGTACAACACCCTAGTACTAATATATATTTATATTTTTCATTTATCCTTATTTTTGATTTTTCTGTATTTTGATGTGTGACCAGAGTTGAAGTTGTGTTGGTCGCTGGTTTTTGATTAGTGTTGTTGCTGCTCTAGGGGTGAAAGCATATCATTATTGTGCCTTTAGTTTAGTGATTTGAACAGAGTGTTACATATTGAATAGTAATCCCTTTCACAATCAGTCATACATTTTGTGATGTTAAGTGGTTGGTCTACGGTGTGCTGTTAGTTTCTCACTTGACATCTACTGGTTTCTTCAAAGAATCATAGAATATATCATTTCCCATGGGGTTACGTGACAACAACAACAACAACAACATTTATTTATATAGCACATTTTCATACAAACAGTAGCTCAAAGTGCTTTACATAATAAAGAATAGAAAAATAAAAGACACAATAAGAAAACAAAATAAATCAACATTAATTAACATAGAATAAGAGTAAGGTCTAATGGCCAGGGGGGACAGAAAAAAAAAAACTCCAGACGGCTGGAGAAAAAAATAAAATCTGTAGGGATTCCAGACCATGAGACCGCCCAGTCCCCTCTGGGCATTCTGCCTAACATAAATGAAACAGTCCTCTTTGGATTTAGGGTTCTCATGGAAGGGCTTGATGATGATGGTCACGTAGACTTCTGCCTTTTAATCCATCCATCATTGTTTGAGCATCATGAAGCTTTTAGTAGGTGGAGGTGGCGCAGGCCACCACCACAAAGAAACCGGAAAAAGAAACAGAAGAGAGAGTAGGGGTCAGTACAGATTTTAGAGCCACCATGAATAGTTATTATGAAGAATTGAACATACAGAGTATCAGGATTAAGTTAAATTAAGTTAAATTGAAGTTATAAAAAGGCCATGTTAAAGTAATGTGTTTTCAGCAGTGTTTTAAACTGCTCTACTGTATCAGCCTGGCGAATTCCTATTGGCAGGCTATTCCAGATTTTAGGTGCATAGCAGCAGAAGGCCGTCTCACCACTTCTTTTAAGCTTTGTTCTTGGAATTCTAGGGAGACACTCATTTGAGGATATAAGGTTACGATTTGGAATATAAGGTGTCAGACATTCCGATATATAAGATGGGGCGAGATTATTTAAGGCTTTATAAACCATAAGCAGAATTTTAAAGTCAATTCTGAATGACACAGGTAACCAGTGTAGTGACATTAAAACTGGAGAGATGTGTTCGGATTTTCTTTTCCTAGTTAGGATTCTAGCAGCTACATTCTGCATTTGTTGCAAACGGTTTATGTATTTTTTGGGTAGTCCTGAGAGGAGTGCGTTACAGTAATCTAGTCGACTGAAAACAAATGCGTGAACTAATTTCTCAGCATCTTTCAAAGATATAAGAGGTCTAACTTTAGCTATGTTTCTTAGGTGAAAAAATGCTGTCCTAGTGATCTGATTAATATGCGATTTAAAATTCAGATTACAGTCAACAATTACCCCTAAGCTTTTTACCTCCGTCTTGACTTTTAATCCTAATGTATCCAGTTTATTTCTAATAGCCTCATTGTATCCATTATTGCCAATCACTAAGATTTCAGTTTTCTGTTTATTTAACTTGAGAAAGTTACTATTCATCCATTCTGAGATACAAGTCAGACATTGTGTTAGTGAATCAAGAGAATCGGGGTCATCAGGTGCTACTGATAAGTACAGCTGTGTGTCATCAGCATAGCTGTGGTAGATCACGTTGTGCCCCGAGATAATCTGACCTAACGGAAGCATTTAGATTGAGAAGAGCAGCGGACCCAGGATAGAGCCTTGTGGAACACCATATTGGATATCATGTGTCTTTGAGTTGTAATTACCACAACTAACAAAAAATTTTCTCCCTGTCAGGTAGGATTCAAACCAATTTAAGACACTGCCAGAGAGGCCCACCCATTGACTAAGGCGATTTCTAAGAATGTTGTGATCAATGGTGTCAAATGCAGCACTCAGATCTAAGAGGATGAGAAAAGATAAATGGCCTCTGTCTGCATTCATTCGCAAATCATTTACTACATTAATGTAATTTCTGTGCTGTGATTTGTTCTAAAACCCGACTGAAATTTTTCAAGAATAACATGTTTATTGAGGTGGTCATTTAACTGCATAATGACTGTCTTTTTTAGAACTTTACTTAAGAAAGACAGGTTAGAGATGGGTCTAAAATTTTCAGGAGTCGAGGGGTCAAGATTATGTTTTTTAAGAAGGGGTTTAACTACAGCAGCCTTAAGACAGTCTGGGAAGACCCCCGTATCTAATGACGAATTTACTATGTCAAGAAAATTATCAATTAGCACGCCGATACTTCTTTGAAAAACCTTGTTGGTATTGGGTCAAGGACACAGGTGGAGGGTTTTAATTGAGAGATTATTTTTTGCAAATCATGTAAATCTATCCTAGTGAAATAGTTTAATTTGTTTATAACAGGATGCTGGTGCAATAAAATCTATTTTTTTATCACTAATAAGATCGTTGATAAAAACCGTTTTGTTAGTTAAAGCTCTAACATTTAATAGTGCCATATTTAATGTTTCGGAGGTGCAGAGATGAATACTATGTGCGTTATTGATATTTGGAATAGGAACTAAATTATCTTTATTAGCGCTCTGTGTGTATTTTTTGTTTAATCTGTGATCTGTTTTTACAGTTTTAATACATTGTTCTTTTAAAATAGTAATTTTAATTAGATTATTGGAGTTTATGCCATATTTTCTAGATTTTTTACGTGCATTGAGATTGCTTATTACAGTATTAATGGTGTGCACTTTAACGGAAGACTCTATTAAACATTCATCATGTCCTGGCACAACAGTATAATTTCGGAAGGGGTTAAGAGCAGAGATAGATAGTCAAGATAAACGAATTACCTTCGATATGTTTTCGGAGAGGACCCGGGCGCCAAAACTGTTCGTATGCAGGCCATCACGCTTGAAGAAACGCGGCCTTTCCAAAAAGAGATTCCAATTGTTGATGAAACCGACGTCTTTCTTCTTGCAGAAACCCTGTAGCCAGTTCTTCAATCCTAGCAGATGACTGTAGTACTCGTTGGATCGTCTGATGAGAGGTAGTGGACCCGAAACGAAAATTTTTGCCGATGGGGTCCTCTCCTTCGTGTCTTTAATCAAAGCTTCGAAGTCAGCCTTGAGGATTTATGATTGTCGGTGCCTTATATCGTTTACGCCGGCATGCAAAACGATTGCTCCAACTGCCCTCTCCTTGTGCTTCTCGTAGACTGCTGGCGCACGTCTCATCACATCTCGGACATGAGCACCGGGAAAACAAGAAACAAACGATTTTCCATTAGGGTATGTAACATTATGGTTTCTAACAACAGAATCACCTACCTGTTCGTCAAGTGCCTAGAGTTCTTCAACTACGATTTCAACGCGAGTTACCCCACTGTCAGCCATTTTCTGCTTCTGCTTCGTGCCCAAGGAGGAATGAGAGAGAGAGAGAGAGGTTAGAGTCAGACAGACTCATGTATGGAATGCTTGTGACAAACACCATAATATTTGTTTTTATTATTCTTTAGATTTATGAAGATGAATGACGCTACCATCACTTTCTCAGAATTTATACCATTGAAACAAACCAGTAGACCTTTACGATTTCTGTTCTTTCATTGATATGCTTCTTTTCAATGTTAGTTTGCGGTATGCTTTTATTGTCTTACATGGTACCTACTGTTTTTTCAACCATTCATATACTATACTATCTCCAACCAGGTTACGTATTAGATATTCTTATATTTGCTTTGATTGCTTTTTAGATTTATGAAGATGAAGAACGCTACCATCACTGTCTCAGAATTTATACTTCAATGTGTTATTGAATCAAACCAGAAGACCATTATGATTTCTGCTCTCGCATTCATCTACTTCATATCCATGTTTGGAAATCTACTGGTGATCTTGGTAATAATCCTGGACCCTCAACTCCATGCTCCAATGTACATTTACATCGGCACTTTAGCGGTGATAGACCTAGCAAACGGCGCAATTCTCATCCCAAAGATGCTGTCTGTTCTTCTGCTCAGCTCTTCAGTGGTGCCTTATGCAGCCTGTGTGTTGCAGATATTTCTTTTACTTCATGTTGAGGAAATGGAATCCCTTCTCTTAACATTGATGGCCTTTGATCGCTACATAGCTGTTGTTTATCCTTTGCAGTACCCTTTAGTCATTACTAATAAAAAAGTTGTCATTAGTCTCTTAGTGTTAAATATTTTTGCAATATGTTTCAAATTGCATATCCCTATTTTAGCTTCAGAGCTATCATTTTGTAATACTAATATCCTTCCTTTCTGTTTTTGTGATTATACTACCCTGGTTCATGTGTCATGTACTGATGATCCCAAATACTTAATACCCATGATTACTGGTGCAGTTGTCTATGCTGTCTCCCCACTGGTTTTAATTCTCTTATCCTACAGTCGGATTGCTATTGAAGCCCTGAGGGTTACTTCAGCAGGTGGGAAAAGTAAGCTCTTCAGCACTTGTGTGACCCACCTGCTTGTGGTCGGACTTTTTTATCTTCCACTTACGTTGTTCTATATATTGCCAGGAGCGGGAGTCACAATTACAAAAGAAACGTACAATGTGATATTTATTCTTGGAAATGCAGTGCCGTCTATGATGAACCCAATTATCTACAGTTTTAGGAATCAAGAAATAAATAAAAGAATTCACACACTCTTTATTAGGAGAAGATCAACTCCTATAAGGAGGAAATAAAATATTTACTTCATTTTGTGTGGAGATTCAGTAAACTTAGTGATAAACTGAGTAGTGTAGCTTATCCAAAACCGACGCTTAAATTCTCAAACTCTCAAAGAGTACTTTATCAATACTAAGTCCAGGCAGTGTTTCACTGATTCAATAAAAAGTTAAATAAAATGTTGTTATATTTGAAAGAACACTATAGTTACTAAGACACTACAAGGTCTGAATGAGACCACATCATGAGTATTGACTGTTGCTCTCTGTCCAGCTTCCTTTTCTAACGTGGTGACCAGACCTGCACAGAAGTTCATCACTTGGCTAAAGGACACGTCTTCTCTAACAAGAAAACATGGAAACCTAATTCTGAAGAAGAATTTAGTAGAATGTCTTAAATTAGATAATAATTAATAGCGTTTAACCCCAAGATCCTGCTGGAAATTTAGGGGAAGAGCATTTAAGTAGCAACCCGGAAAGAGTTGTGGAAACAAACTGCAAAGTCATGTAGCTGCAGTGGAGACCGTAATAAATTTCAAAATGTATATGTCATTAGATTTCCAAACAAGCTGCACTGTCTTATGTAAGTCATAAAATATTTCAGTTTTTGTCTGTTTACCTTTTAGATGATGAAATTAAATATATGAATGTGATATTCAAATTTTTGGCAGAAATTCTTCTTAAATTGCTAATTTTGTTACTATCATAAAAGTAAAATTTCTTACTTTGTTGTTTTTTCGTGATGAAAATTGAAATTGATGACAAAATGTTTTAACAACCAGTGTCATGGAGCCACAGTTTTCCTTTTTATCCTGTCATCCTTTCATCAGCTCCATATTCTGGGATATGAAGTGCAGTTCTGAAATGATAAGGAAGGCCTACCTCGCTTTTCACTTATCCTGATCATCCCTCGTGCTGTTTTCTTTATTATCTTTAAAGAGTTACTGTAACAACTCCTAACTTCTCTCTGATCTCTCCAGTATACTGAATCCTCAAACCTTGCTTTGTGTTCCTTTTGTAAACCTTCTCTCTGCTGTTCGCCTCCTCAGAGGACTGTCCACCGTTTTGAAGTCCAAATCTCATGGCTCCGCCTCATCTGTTAAAGTATCCCACAGGTTCAGTTCTCTCATAGTCCAATAGCAGTTTGACTGAAACTGAACAAATGCCATCTTGATGTTAGGTGCATCTATAAGCCAACAAATAAAAAGGTCATCAGCCAGCTGGGTGAATAAAAATAAAAAAGAAAGCAGAATCTATGCTGGATGGCTGATAATAGCTTGGACTGGCAGAAGTTACATGTCTAAGTGTGTTAACCTTAGGTAAGTGGAAATCATTTGATTTATTAATGGTTGGCTTATTCCCACACACTAAATTGAAGAAACATACTCACACACGTCTTCTTCTCCTTCCTCTTCATCTTTACCCACTTCTGTGTGTCGTCAATATTCTTGATGAACGTTCTCCATACAGCTCGGTCCTGCACCTCCTCCCTATTCAGACCATTTTCCTTTAAATCTTCTTTTACTTTATTCATCTACCTCCACTTTGGCCTCTTCATTTTCTCTTCCCCCGTACTTCCATTTTCATCACTCTTTGGCTCACATATTCCTTGTCTCTCCTCATCACATGTCCATACCACTTCAACCTAGTTTCCTGCACTTTCTTAGATTTCTTTCCTACTGTTGTTGTACTTCTGATTGTCTCATTTATTATTCTGTCCTTTTCTGTAACTCCAAGCATTCATCTCAACTTTCTCTTTTCTGACACTTCTAACTTCTTCTCCTGCACTCCTTTTATTGGCTGTGTTTCAGCTCCATATACCATTGCTGTTCTTATCACCATTTTAAAATCTTACCTTTAACCTTTGACTTAACTCTTCGATCACACAATACTCCTAATACCTTCTTCCAATTAATCCATCCACCCTGCAGTATTAGGGTTATCTCTGCATCTAGCTTTCCATCTTGGGCTATCACTGATCCTAGATGTTTAAACTTATCCACTATTTTCAATAGCTCTCCCTGCAGACTAACTTCTGAACCCTCATCATCATTAAATCTCATGCATTTTGTGTTCATATTTATCTTCAACCCTCTGTCTTCCAAAGCTCTTCTCCATTCTTCTAACTTCCTCTACTTTTCCTAATCGATGGTGCTACACAACACAATGTCACCAGCACAAAGCCTGCAGCTTTGGGGGATTGGTCTTTTATCTCATGAGTCAACACATGTATAACCAGATCAAAGAGGTACGGACTTCTAGAAGATGTCTGGTGCAGACCTTCTCTAACTGGGATCTTGTCTGCTACTCCAGCACTGCTTTTAACCCAAGTCTTCATTCCCTCATACATATCCTGGTTAATACTCATATACTTCTCTGGTACTCCTTTCTCTCTCATGCACCACCGGACCTCATGACATTGTATTCTATCATAAGCCTTCTCCAAATCAATTGTATGCAAACCTTTTTGTTTTTCTCAATATTTTCTCTCAGTTGTAAAGGTGTAATTTTTCTTGACTTCTCACTAACTTATATTTCCAAGGATTAATAAAATAACAGTGGGAGGTTGAGCTTTTAGGGTCACTAAATTGTGAAATGGTCTGCTTGCTACTATAGGAGATACCCCTTCGGTCTCAGCTTTCAAATTCCGGCTGAAGACTCACTACTTCAGCTTAGCATACCCTGACTAGAGCTGCTGATTAACTGCACAGACTGCATCTCTGTTGTTCGTAATTAGTACTTAAATATAAGTAATATGACAATATTATAAATTGTTACCAACGCTACCCTATTCTGTTTCTCGTCTCAGTACTCAAATGTGGCCCACCTGCCAAGTCGTTTTGCCTGCCTAAGGTAAAGTCATCTCTGATGGGGGATCACAGAAATCATCAGGTAGATTTGTCCTTTCATTGGATGGCTGGCCCAGCACTGACTCAGCTCTGGAATGGCCAATAGGGGGAATGCAGCTTGATGGCCGAGGTCTCCAGGACTGAACAAATCTAAATCATATTATGTGATATCATCTACTGTTGAATTCTTGTAAAATTTATATTGCACTATTATATTGTATTGAGGGTTTACTTGTGTTCTGTTCTGTGTATTGTGTTGTATGTTATTTTTTTGACAACCTACCTGGAAAGGGGTCTCTCTTTGAACTGCCTTTCCCAAGGTTTCTTCCGTTTTTGCCTACTCGAAGGGCCTGTCAAAAGGCAGGGCCTGTTAAAGGCACACTTCTTGTGTGATTTTGGACTATGCAAAAATAAATTGTATTGTATTGTATTGTATTGTACTAGCTGTCTTAATGCAAAGACTGTACATCACACAAACACACACTCACACACACACTAAAACACTAACTATGCCTTTTCTCATACTGCAAACTTAGCAATGGTGCGTTGATCCTGTCAGTGTTAATCAATTACTGTCACTTAGATGTCCTAACACTTTCTTCCAGCCTTAATTATGACTCATTTTAAAGGCTTATATTTTTTTTGAACTGAATAAACATTTATCCCCATCTTGATAACCCAATAAGCACTTTGCAGGCTTTGCGCAGGTAGGAAATGACTGGACTGAGAATGGCGTGACTTCCTTTCCTTTTCTGACCCTAAAATGGACACTGCCACTGTCTCCTAATGCCACTTTTTCCAGCACTGTTTCCACCCAGCACCCTATTTAAGAAGCATTTGGACATTCAGTATTCATTCGCATACCTGCAAATGATGGAGATGGAAACCTTACCCTCAGGACCTCCACCTCCAGGCTGATGAAGCCGTATCTTGGACCAAATGATACTTTTTCTATATTTTTGCCCCAAAATTACCTTGTTCTCTTTATACAGACAACCACCATGAACTCCAACACTGTGTATTAGCTTTTCTTATAATCCAAGGAAAGAAAACTTAATCAGTTCACATTATTTATGAATATGCCTGTACATAGAACAATGCCCAACAATATGAATTAAGGACTCATCATAGCATCTTGTCTTAGACGTTATAGGACAAAGTGGGCATTGCTCTTTCTGCTAGGCACACCAGGCCTGTTAAGAAAGCAGATTTAACAGGGATGCAGACATCTAGCTGTGCCTTGCCTACAGTAAGACTGAACTCC
The DNA here is from genome assembly GCF_016835505.1 of Polypterus senegalus. NCBI lineage: Eukaryota > Metazoa > Chordata > Cladistia > Polypteriformes > Polypteridae > Polypterus > Polypterus senegalus. Next base: position 16,091,050 of record NC_053155.1, read on the forward strand.
TGCCTGAACCAGGATCTGACTCGACTTCATCTGATAAGGAAGTTGTAAATGAGAGTTGAATTGGCATCTCTCCAGTGGTCCCTCTGCATACTTCTTGAGCCAGAAGGCGCAAAATGGACTCAAACTAGAAGAAAAACCTATAATTCAAGAGATTACAACTACTATGGTCAAAAGAACTCACTTATTACAATACACTGATTTTGTAAATGGAAGTGATTTTAATCCAATCAGGAGAAGGTTTAACCTTCCTTTAAAACCACATGCACTTCATCTTTATAATTAAGGGAGAAGGAGCAAAGAATGACAGAGAATCAGGAGGAGCAAAATGAAAGCTGGAGAATTGTGAATTGAATACATTCAAATTCCGTAGGAAATCCTAGGGAACTTTGGGAATTTCTAAAATCTATTTTTAAACTAAAAGCTATGAACCACTCATCCATGGAGAGCTCTTGTCTTTGTGGACCGGAAGCTTAGACCCAGTCTATGAAGCCAAGGCTGTGTGTCAATAGCCTGACAAGGTGAGAAGTAGCCATTACTTCAAGAGTAGAACTTCAGCATCTAAACTCTTGGGCCAGAATGAGTGGCAAAAACAGCAGTAGGCAAGCTGATGAAGCAGCAGCAGCAGCATAGCACTGACTAGGATCACATAGCAAAGAAAAAGACTGCACTCCAACACATAAAGGATCCTCCGCTTGAACCTGGACCAACAACAAAGCAACAACTCCACACAAAATCAGACATCATCCATAAAGATTTGGTATCGTAAAACTAATTATCTCTGCAGTCTTTTGAACCCTCAATCCCTTTGCTCTTCCTTCCTTTTTTAAAACCTCCTCTCAGTAACTCATCTCCTCAGAGAATTTTTACAGATGCTCTTTAAATAAATAATTGCATAAATGGGAAGAAAAGTTAATAAGTAAATAAATAAATAAATACACTTTGGTCTGAACATACAAAGCAAGAAAATTAAAAAGAAAGAAAAAATCTCCCTTGGCAGTCCCAGTCCCAGTGAGGCACTATAAAGTTGTATTGCTGCTGGTGTTAAAGAGTCCCCTGTCACGTTTCTTAACACATTTCTGCTGAATAATTCATTGCCTGAAAGTCCTCCGGGTTGGTGTGTCAGAGGAAGGATGTGCAGTATTGTTCGTAATGACACTCAGTTTTGCTTTAACTCTTTCTTTGCTTCTAAGTTGGTCCGTATATAACGCTATGAAGTTGGGGTGAATGTTTGTCTCCTGGGTTCACAGGGTTAGTGTTACTTTTGTTAATTATATGTTCTACTTTCTTGGCCTGTGTTATGTCCCATGTTTTTTTTGTTGGGAGTGGGGTCCCAAGAGGTGGGGCCACCTGCCAATCACTACCAGGAAGTGCCCTTCACTCTATAAAACAAGAGGGCCTAGCGGTTCATTTGAATGCACTAGAGAGTTGGTGAGTTACTGTGATTTTTCTATGCATGTGCTGTTGTGTTTTCTGGAATTTTAGACCTTCTGCTCCGTTTCTTTGACCTTGTCTTGGATTATTTTATTGGGATTTTGTTCACTTTGGATTCCCTTACTGGCAACTCCTTTATGCCTTTTTGGTCTCCTTAGAGCTTCACAGGGTAAAAGAGTATTTCCGTAAAAAATAGAGCTTTATTTTAATAAGATTCTGTGTTTGCCTTTTTAGTAGCTAGGGTTTTGACATCAATATTCCCCTTTAGTGTGCATTTATGGAACTTGTTGGGAGTCTTGTGCTTTGGGACTCTCAGTTCATAACATTAACTTTCTGTCATTTACCAAAGGTGCTGTTCAACTATTAGAGGTGTCCCTCCTCAGGGAGCTAACACTGCGGGAGAGAAGTGACAATACATTACAAATAACAGCCTTGATCCATTGTACTAATTATTTTTGGAATTTTAAACACTTTATTTATTTTACCTCTTAATCTCTTATTAAACTGAAAAGGCTCAACTCCTTCATCCTCTCCAAATATCTCATAACTCACAGTCGCAGATCAGCCTAGCTGCTCTTCTCTGGACATTAGCACTGCTACATCTTCACAATGTATCCTGGATGTCCAAACACCACCTCCAACCATAATTGTTATTCATTTTAAAGACTTCTATTTATGGGTACATTTGTGATATAGTTTTGATTGGTGTTTTTGTGGATTATATTTTTGTTGGTTGCCATTGTATGGTGTAATGTTGAAATGTAATATTCTGTACATTGTATTGGCACTTGTTTTTTGCAATTGTGGTAGACAACCTCCTTTCAAATAGAAAATCTGGCAATTAAGATTAATTCAAATTGATTCCAATGATGATCAGGTTAGGTTGATTGGTATTTGAACATTTGCTCAGTGTACTTTTTAACTGTGTCCTGCAATGGACTGGCACTTCATCCGGGATGTTCTCTACCATCAAAGTATGCGATCTACCAAAAAAATGAAACAATGCTCATTTTCTACATTTCTACTGCTTTTTCATATTTATAAATTTGTAGGTGCACCCTGGGACTGTTTTCAGGTAAAAGTACAATCAAAGAATTCCCTGAACTGAATGAATGTTCAACCCCTTCTTAAAAAAACTAATGCCAGATGGGCATCTAGAGAGCACTTTGTGGGTTTGCTTGGGTAGCATATGGGGGACTGAGAATGGTGGGATTTTCTCTCCATTTTTGCATCCAAAGTGTTGGAGGACAGAAAGTCTTACTTCTAATGTTATTTCCTCGCTGGTACCAGAATACCCACTTTCCCGCTTCACACCCTGTTTAAGAAATGGGCAGACCAGAAGTTCACATTCATTCTCGATTCATCAGCTGATTGAGACAGAACTCCACCTGCAAGAGCTCCATTTTCAGCCTGAAGAAGCCCAACCTCAGAATTAACAGTCCTTTCATCTTTATTCTTGACTTTTAGAACTTTTTACCCATTAATCAGGGTGCTACCACAGACCCCAGCACCTCATCTGTGAACTTGAAAGAAAAGTTTGTCAGCTCACATTATTCACAAATATGCCAATAAATAGAAAAAGGCCTGACAGGACTTTTGATGGCACTGTATCATTTCTGTCACCCTTGCCATCTTCCAGAGTGTGCGTGATGACATCCTTGCTCTTGTTAGAAATTAACATAAGTGACACATTAACAGCATATGTGACAAACTGCTGCTCTGAACAATTAGAACGGTAAGTAACCATTAGACTGTAAATCCCCAATTCACACAAGGCAGGTTAGGTGTGTTAAAAATATTGCAATTAAATGAATTTTTAGAATCCACTTTATCATTAACAGGAAGATGTCACAAGAGAAAACCAAATTAGGTGCAGCAGAGTCTCAGGTCCCCTGTGTGTTTGTTTCTCCATAAAAGGACTGAGTCAAAACAAATAGAGATGGACAAACTGAGGACATGTTGGGCTTTCCTGCTTTATGTTATTTTATCAAAATGTTTCTAATTGCAGCAATAGAAATGATGTTTCTCTTAAATTATTAGGCTTATCAATTAATTTAAAGGTGAAGAAGGCACAAAGAATACAGAACTGTAATGAGACGGATTTCACTGAGACACTTCAAAACGTAGGAAATGAGCAAGACGCACGGCTTTGGAAGAACTGGGAATGTAGAAAAAATCTGAAAGGTATCTTTATGTATTTATTTAACAAGTAATGTTAACCATATGGTAATGTATTAATAAACTATCATAGAATATGCTCTTTAATAATGTATACTAATTTTTCTACATAGTCTTCAGGTAACTGTACTCATTTTTGCCAGCATTAAATAAGTTTTGTGAAGCCGTCACTGTTGAAGTCCATTCCACACACATGACCTTAATAAATCCTCAGCTTCTTTGTTGAAAGAGTAATGTTGCCCACAAAGGTCTCCTTTAAATTTCAGAAAGCAGTTATCCCCATTAACAGCTTGCATACGTCAGTAAATTTCAATTAGAGTAACATTATCTGCCATCAGAAACTCAATCACAGCACTTTGTGTAAATCGCACTGATGAAGGTCCAGCACAGGGTGCCATTTTATAGCAAACAATAAGAAAACAACCATTCATAATGACCTGCTGTGAACTGGGATGATAGCGGAGAACGTACATAATGTATTGCATATCACTGCTGCCCTCTGTAGATGAGATATAAAATTAGAAGTGTTTCTTTTCATTCAACCCTCATACTATTATTTTGTACTGATTTTGTTTTCACATGGTCTACTCAGGGTAGCCACTTTCCCATCGCTTCTCAGTCATATCTGCTAGAGGTAACTTTAAACACACTCTCTGTTGCTCTCTCTCTGCTGCTTTACAGCCATTTTCTGAGTAGTTTGAATCTTTAGTAGGTATTTACAGTATTCTGTTATAAGTATTACTTGTCAAACTATAGAACACACTAGCAAGCTTGTGATTTATATATTTTCCTGTTTATTGAAGTTGTCTTCCAATTGTTCAGTACTTATGTTATTGAATGTCCATGACAGCAATAATGGCATCACAACAGAAGTATTTGAGTTAATTCTTAGGGAAAGTGAGCTACAGAATGTCTAAACCACATGATGAAAAAATTATTGGAGGTTCACCATCTCGTGCATACATAACTAAAACTATCTTGTAAAACCTTAAGCAGTGGTAGAATAAAGTCCAGAGGAGAGCAACAAGGCTGATTCTGGAATGGTGAGGTATGAGTTGTAAGCAGTTGAACTTTTTCATTGTAAGGAAACAAATATTAAGACTTATCAAAAGTAAATGCTGGAAGAGGTATTAGCGATGCCTGCAGTGGGCACTCATCCTGTGGTCTGAATGTGGGAAATGGGGACGCAGTGTGTAAAAATGGCACCGTCCTGACTCTCTGTGGTCACTCCTTTGTAAAGAGTAAGGTGTATTTCGGTCTTCAAATAAATTTCCCACCATGGCCTAGTCATTCTAGCCCCCTAATCATCCCCTGTCTCTAACTGGCCAACTGTCTCTCACCCCTTCACCAATTAACAGCTTATGTCTAGTGAGTGTACTTGTGCAAAATGGCTGCTGTCGCAACCTACAGGTGAAATCAGCACAATGGTGGTGACTCCCCACTAATTATGTAAAGCACTTTGATTAATGAGAAATGCACTATATGAATGTAAAGAATTATTGTTAAAAATCTGTACATGTATTCAATATATATATATATTAGAAGACAGCCTATGCACAATATGCGGAAGGGTTTCCCAGTGAGTGTCTGTTAAAGTGAGAGCACTTCCAATTACACAAATAAGTCAAAAAATAACTTTATTTTGTTCATAACTAGTGATGAGCGAGCATGCTCAGCTGAACATGTGTTTGGCTCGAGGTTCGCTATGCTCAGAGCATGCTCAGAGCATTTCGCAGGTTGGCGACAGCCAATCAAGGGGCAGGTAAGTACTGCCCTCACTGTAATGCCAGTAGCCATGTCAGGTGCTGGCATTACAGTGATTGGCTGGCCGGAACACGTCATCGGGTGCTATATATACAGGCACTGTCATATAATGTTTTAGAGCATCAGCTCACCTGCAGGCACTGGAATATAATGTTTTAGAGTGTAATTTTTCCTGTAAAATTGATTTTTTGGGGCGTTTTGGGCGTGTTTTTGTCAGCCTGTAAAAGTGGCGTACAACTCGGACAAACTGGTTCCCAGCAGCGACTTGGGAGTCCAAGATGCATCCAGAGATTGTCCCCATGCTGTTCCTGGTCCATTTGGGTGGTGTTTCTGTCACTTTCTGACCTTTTCTAATGGACCAGGCACCCTCCCCTCTTCAGAGCAGATATATTTTATATATTTTTTAGCCTATACAGTTCTAGGTACCCCACTTCCTGATTAACAAGGCTTGAGCTGGGAGAGGTTTTTGCTGTTTCTGCAGCGGTGGGAGGATGGGATAGCAGGCTGCTTGCTGCTCGGGCTTATCAATACATTTACAACACAAAAGACGCTGAATAGAGAGGTGAGAATGGATTCAAGATGGACACGGTTTACAAGTTTTCACGTAGGCTTTGCGAATTTTAGTGTTATACACTCTATCAGGCTCTGCAGCAAATACATTAATTGTGTGTGTATGGAATCCAAATATAATTAAATTAAGATATACAGTGCGCACATAAATAATGTGGCTTGCACCCAGAAGTACTTCTGGTGGCCCATTAGAATGGTCTGGAAGCACTTCTGGGTGAGGCGGAAGCACAGCAAAGTAGTGCTTCATAGTCCCTGCAGCACTCACAGAACCCAACAGGGCTTTGCCAAACTCCAACTTGCGTGAAGCAGAGTGGGAATGCAAGGCACCGCTGCAATCCAGGGGGGCTGCCATCTAGCACTCTAGGGGAGATAATGCATGTGTATTCTCTCCCCCAGTCCTTCCATTAAGCAGGCGTCCCAGCCGGGCAAGGGCACTGGCTGTCCACCACAATACCAATGGAGTGTGTATACAATCCTTAACAACCAAAATGTCAGAACTGATACACTGTTGTTAAATCCAACCAGTAGATTGCATTATTACCCCAATTTCCAAAAATTGGCACTACGTGGGCCCAAAACAGCATTCACATACAAAAAGGGAAATGCCCCACATTTTAATACAATTCTGAGCAAAATAAAATACAGCACATTACTTTTGAATGTTAATACTGAATATTATTAATAACCTGCTCATTTGCAAACAGAAAGGTGATTATCATGGTGCATTTACTGTATATTTACAGTACAATAACTAATTGTTATTAAAATTTAAATATTTGGTTATAAATTTAAAGTACACAAAACATGCTAATTTTTATAAATCCAACAAAAAATGCACTTTTTCAGCAATGCACAACATATAATTAGCGGGATTTGAATAAAGCACTGAACAGAAAGCACAAACAAGTACGGAGTCTGTGAGTGTACTGGCTCAGTATATGTGATAAACTCATTGGGTGTGTCTTGCTCTGCTGGAATGCAAGGCAGAAGAATTTTGCATATTTACCATTTACAAACTAATGGAATATTCTGTTTTTGAATAAAACTCAAAACATTAAGAAAAAGGAATAGCGTAAAATGTACATTTCACTCACAAGAAACAGTTCTGTCTCCTTTTCTATTCACTCTTTACACCTCAGATTTTAAATATAACAGTAGGCCATCTCACTTGCAGAAATTCTCTGATGATTATTTACTTATCGAGTTTATTGACAAGGAGGATAAGACAGAAGAGAGGAGTCAGGTGGGGAACTTCCAGAATTTTCTTCAACTTAACATAAGTATACCATTTCACCTACCTTGGCAGCATTGTAGGGAGAGACTATGTCTGACCAAGACACTCTATGTCAGATTTGGAAGTTGATAACTATTATGTGCTGCTTGGGGTCTATCTGTACATTCAACAGCATCGTCCTACCAGCTAAAATTTGCCTTCTGAATTTGATTGTAATTCCTACCACTATGTATGCCAGTGAAATGTAGAAGGCAAATGCAACCATCGCGAAACTCCTGAACGTGTTCCAGCAACGGTGCCTCCGACAGATCCTTTGTATCTCATACTGTGACCACGTCAGAAATGAAGAAGTATATTGTCAAACCATTACTCACTTTCTAGCCGATATTGTCACTGAATGCTGGTTCTGGTTCGCAGGCCACATTCTCAGAATGTCCCCGGAACACCTACTAAAAGTGGCCATGCTGTGGATGCCAGTGCAAAAGAGAAACAAAAGCAAGGACAATAAACTTGGCATGGGACAAAACTGAGGCCGTTGATGTTAACCAAGGTCAATCGTGATTGCTTGGCACCCAATGCGACTCCCAGTGCAGAAGGAACAAAGTCTAAGTAAGTAAAGTGATTTTTCTACACTGTGGTGTGCTGGATTGGTAACATCGCTTCAAGAGTGGCCAACCAAGTCAACAAGCTAATTAAAAGGGCAGGCTTAGTTATGGATGCACTTTGGACCTGAAGGAAGTAGCAAAGGAGAAAATGAAGAAAAACCTAAATGCAATTATAAACAATACTGCACATCTTCTCTCTGACACATTAACACTGAAGATGTTCACCCAACAAATCTATCTGTGTATTATATTCTGCCTTTCACGTCTTTATCTATTGCTTTAATAGGGGAGTGTTTTAGGTGTGTTAGTAAATAGATATTTGGAGTTGTATTTTATTTTTCATTTTCTAATATATTTTTATATTTTTCATTTATCTTCATTTTTGTTTTTTCTGTATTTTGGTGTGAGACCAGAGTTGAAGTTGTGTTGGTCGCTGGTTTTTGATTAGTGTTGTTGCTGCTCTAGGGGTGGAAGCATATCATTATTGTGCCTTTAGTTTAGTGACTTGAACAGAGAGTTACATATTGAATAGCCCTGTTCTATTCTAAAGAAGAAATCTAAAAGCTCATTCCATTTAGCCTTTCATTTGAGAACCAGCTGAAATCCTTCTTTGAGCAACAGATTGTGGGATAGCTAAAGTAATGCCTTTCACAATCAGTCATACATTTTGTGATGTTAAACGGTTGGTCTACGGTGTGCTGTTAGTTTCTCACTTGACATCTACTGGTTTCTTCAAAGATTCATAGAGTATACTATTTCCCATGTGGTTACATGACAGATACCCTAATTTTTGTTTTTATTATTCTTTTGATTTATGAAGATGAACCATCACCATCTCAGAATTTATACCATTGAATCAAACCAGTAGACCTTTACAATTTCCATTCCCTCATTCATCTGCTTCTTTTCAATGTTAATTTGCGGTATGCTTTTAGTGTCTTACATGGTATCTACCGTTTTTTCAAATTTTCATATAGTATACTATGTCCCACCAGGTTACATATTAGATATTCTAACATTTGTTTTGATTTCTTTCTAGATTTATTAAGATGAAGAACGCTACCATCACTGTCTCAGAATTTATACTTCAATGTGTCATTGAATCAAACCAGAAGACCATTATGATTTCTGCTCTCACATTCATCTACTTCATATCAATGTTTGGAAATCTACTGGTGATCTTGGTAATAATCCTGAACCCTCAACTCCATGCTCCAATGTACATTTACATTGGCACCTTGGCGGTGATAGACCTAGCAAATGGCTCAATTCTCATCCCAAAGATGCTGTCTGTCCTTCTGCTCAGCTCTTCAGTGGTGCCTTATGCAGCCTGTGTGTTGCAGATATTTCTTTTACTTCATGTTGAGGAAATGGAATCCCTTCTCTTAACACTGATGGCCTTTGATCGCTACATAGCTGTTGTTTATCCTTTGCAGTACCCTTTAGCCATTACTAATAAAAAAGTTGTCATTAGTCTCTTAGTGTTAAATATTTTTGCAATATGTTTCAAATTGCATGTCCCTATTTTTGCTTCAGAGCTATCATTTTGTCATACTAATATCCTTCCTTTCTGTTTTTGTGATTATGCTACCCTGGTTCATGTGTCATGTTCTGACGATCCCAAATACTTAATACCCCTGATTACTGGTGCAGTTATCTATGCTGTCTCCCCACTGGTTTTAATTCTCTTATCCTACAGTCGGATTGCTATTGAAGCCCTGAGGGTTACTTCAGCAGGTGGGAAAAGTAAGCTCTTCAGCACTTGTGTGACCCACCTGCTTGTGGTCGGACTTTTTTATCTTCCACTTGCGTTGTTCTATATATTGCCAGGAGTGGGAGTCACGATTACAAAAGAAACTTACAATGTGATATTTATTCTTGGAAATGCAGTGCCGTCTATGATGAACCCAATTATCTACAGTTTTAGGAATCAAGAAATAAATAAAAGCATTCACACACTCTTTATTAGGAGAAGATCAACTATTATAAGGAGGAAATAAAATATTTACTGCATCTTGTGTAGAGATTCAGTAAGCTTAGTGATAAACTGAGTAGTGTAACTTATCACAAACTGATGCTTAAACTATAAACTCTCAAATAGTACTTTATCAATACTAAGTCCAGGCAGTGTTTCACTGATTTAAAAAAAAAGTAAAATACAATGTTGTTATATTTGAAAGGAAACTGGTAACTCAGATCCTGCAAAGTCTGAATGAGACCACCTGATGAGTATTGACTGTTGCTCTATGTCCAAGCTTCCTGAGCTACTGCATGATTTTTCTAACATCACTTGGCTAAAGGACACATCTTCTCTAAGAAGAAAACAAGGAAACCTAATTCTGAAAAAGAATTTAGTAGAATGTCTTAAATTAGATAGCGATTAATAGCATTTAACCCAAGGATACTGCTGGAAATTTAGGAGAAATGCATTTCAGTAGCAATCCGCAAAGAGTTGTAGAAATATGAAAAGACCTGCAAAGTTATGTAGCTGCATTGGAGACCCTAAGAAATTTCAAAATGTACTTGGCATTAGATTTCCAAACAAGCTGCATTGTCTTATGTAAGTCATTAAATATTTCAGTTTGTCTGTTTACCTTTCAGATGAAATTAAATATATGAATGTGATATTCAAATTTTTGGCAAGAAATCTTCTTTAATTGTTCATTTTGTTACTATTATAAAAGTTACATTTCTTACTTTGTTGCTTTTTTGTGATGAGAATTGAAAATGATGACAAAATATTTCAACAATCAGTGTCATGAAGCCACAGTTTACCTTTTATCATGTCTTTCTTTCATCAGCTCCATATTCTGGGATATGAAGCACAGTCCTGAAATGATAAGGAGCTCTACCTCACTTTCTCTAATTTTGATCATCCCTCATTCTGTTTTCTTTATTAACTTTAACTTTACTGTAGCTATTCCTAACTTCTCTCTGATCTCTCCAGTATACTGAATCCTCAACCCTTGCTCTGTGTTCCTTTTATAAACCTTCTCTCTGCTATTCGCCTCCTCAAAAGATCGTCCACCCTTTTGAAGTCCAAATCCCCTGTGTCCACCTTATCGGTTAAAGTATCCCATGGGTTCTGTTCTCTCATAGTCCATTAGCAGTCGTGCACCCATTACAGTATTTCATAATATATTGTTGTTTTCCTCTAGGGGGCGATAGCTCACTGGTTAGAATAAGTTCTTTTTAATTGCTGTGTTTTAAGTAACCTGAACCTAAATGATGTATTATAACGAGGCTATATCCCTCCCATAGTGATACGGTGGTAAGAAATCACATAAGAGAAAATAACAACTTTCTTTAATGATGATTTACGCAGCATAACAGATGAGGAAGCCAATGGCTAGACTAATACTGAAGTGGGAGGAAGGATTTTCATGATCGGATGAAGTAATCTTCCACCTGTCTATCAGCTTCAAAGGTGTGCCGGGCAATGTTCCAAGGCTTTATACTCTTTCTCCATGTGCAGGCCCTTACTTAGGTAAATCATGTCATTCAAGGCAAAAAGATGATCCAATATCATGCTGACTCTGTCACACAAAAATTGTACAATGCCCATTTTCGTAGTTGTCCCTTTCTTGTCTTCAAATGCTTGCCTAACAGTTCTAAATGCTAAGCCTCTGTGTGCTAAATCTGGCCTTTAGCTGTACATGTGAGAAGAAGCAGATTTACAAAATATTCTTTGTACAGAGCACAATGGCATATTAAACATATAAACTTTTTACAATTGGGTGAATAAAAATAAAAAAACAGAACAGAATTTATGCTTGGTGGCTGCTATTATCTTGGACTGATAGAAGTTACACATCTTAAGTGTGTTAACATGAGGTACAGTAAGTGGAGATCACTTGATTTGTTAATGGTTGGCTTACTCCTTCACAATAAATTGAAGAAACATACACATACACGTCTTCTTCTCCTTCTTCCTCATCTTTTCCTACTTCTATGTGGGGTCAATAGTTTGATGAATATTCTCAATACAGCTCGGTCCTGCACCTCCTCCCTATTCAGACCATTATCCTTCAAATCTTGTTTTACTTTATCCGTCTTCCTCCACTTTGGCCTTTTTTGCTCACATATTCAATGCCTCTCCTCAGCACATGTCCATACCTATGTTCCTGTACTTTCTTAGCCATCTCTCCCATTTTTGTTCACCTCTGATTGTCTCATTTCTTATTCTGTCCATTTCCGTAACTCCACAAATTCATTTCCACATTCTCATTTCTAACACTTCTAACTTCTCCTGCACTCCTTTAACTGGCCATGTCTCAGCTCCATACATCATTTCTGGTCTTATCATCATTTTAAAAAAACGTACCTTTAACCTTTGACTTAATTCTACAATCATACAATACTCCTGATACCTTCTTCCAATTATTCCATCCACCCTGCACTCTTAGGGCTCATTTATACTTCACGCGACGCGACGCATGCTGCAGCAGACGCTCCTGCTACGCAAGCATTGAAGTGTTTATACTTGCGCGCGTACTTTACGTAAATCTGGAGGAGTCCACCAGGTGGCAGTGTGAGATATTATCACGGTGACAACATGTTTGGCTTCTCTGTGTTGTGAATTGCCTAAAACACCTATTAAATTCCGATAACACCTTACCGCAATATCTGTGAAAAGGATGTTTATTGATTAAATCCATCAATCCAGGGATGTGTCCATTCCAACAAGCATTGGGCACGACTGAGAAACAATCCCTGGACGAGGTCTCCGCTCATCGCAAGGTGAATACAAGCACACACATACACTAGCGTCATTTTAGCGGCACCAAATCCCCAAATCTGCTTATCTTTGGAAGGAAACCGGAGCACAGTGTGGAATACAAGCAGGAAATACCAGCAACGTAACTCCCTGCGAGACAGCAGTGCTATTGCTCCGCCACCGTGTCACCCCCATGTGTGTAATTATTAACAGTATTCATTATTTAAATGAAATTATATGTAAATGTAACATACACACTTTAATGCATTTCATCATGAAAGTGATATCAAGTATGAATCTAAAGATTCTAAATGTGCAGAGAGTTGGAATATCATACATTTAATTTGTTCTGTGTGGTGATCTTTTGCTGCTTGCCGCAGCTGTCAGGTCCAAGAAGCTCGTAGCGATTAAAAACTGGGATGACGCTTTACGGTCTGCTTTAATGATAAAGTAAACCACAAGGTTAAAGTGGACAATTCGAGATTAAAGCCGAAATTTCCACTTTAATCACAAAATACACGTTTTCACCGTGTCCTTTATTTTTTTCTCAGTGGTTCAAATATAACGCTATACATTATGTTGCTGTTGTTAAGTTGCAAAAATAAAAAAAATAAAAAAGACGACACAAAAGATGGTATGTGAGACTTTTAAAATGTATCGTGTCATTACGATAGGGAATATGCGACGCTTGATTATAAAAGCACCACGAATGCAATTGTATGTCGGCATTTTGCTTCAACACTTTGAACCATTCATCAAACAGCAAAGTGCGCACATCGATCCCCGAAGGATCTCCATAGAGGCTTGCTGTCACATGTAGATAGTAAACAGAGACTCTGACGTCACGTTCCGACTTTTAGCACACTGCCCCGACTTTTGCTGGTACTGCAACTCGCGACGCAGCGTCACGTTAATTTTTGAGGACCTGCTCAGAGGACGCGTGAAATGAACGCTGGGAACGCGTGGCAGCCATGATGCGGACGCGTACGCGTTCTGAGCGTGAAGTATAAATGAGCCCTTAGGGTTACCTCTATATCTTTTCCATCTTGGGCGACCACTGATCTTAGATATGTAAATGTATCCAGTCTAACTTCTGAACCCTCATCATCGCTAAACCTCATATATTCTGTGTTCTTCCTATTTATCTTCAATCCTCTATATTCCAAATCCTCTCTCCATTTTTCCAACTTCCCCCCCACTTGCTCTTTTCTGGTGCTACACAACACAATGTCGTCAGCACAAAGCCTCCATCAGGGGAATTGGTCTTTTATCCCAGGACATAACACATCCATAACAGGATAAAAAAGGTGAGTATTTCAAGACGTTCTCTGTTGCAGACCTTCTCTAACTGGGATCTTGTGTGTTACCCCGGCACTGCTTTTAACCCAAGTCCTTATTCCCTCATACATATCCTAGTTAATCGTCATGTGCTTCTCTGGTACTCATTTCTGTCTCATGCACCACTGGACCTCTTGAAATGATACTCTATCATAACCCTTCTCCAAATCAATAGTGCTATTCAATTTTTGTCACTTAGATGTCCTAACACCTTCTTCCAGCCTAATTATGACTCATTTAAAAGACTTGTATTCTACAGATAGGTGTAGAGTACCACTGTTATACAGTTTTTGTGTGCAATGAATATTATTCTTAGTCACTGTTTTATATAATGTTGTAATGTTATATTCTGTATATTGTATTGAAGGTTGTGTTTTGCTGTTATTGCAGACAAACTCCTAGCAAATATGATGTATGGCAGTTAAGTTCAATTCAATTTGATTCCAGTGACATTCAGGTTAGGTTGATTAGGGTCTCAAAATTTATCCAGTGTGACTGAATATGGACAGGGGAGTGAATGTGTCCTGCAATGGACTGGCACCTCTTCCACGAATGCTTCCTGACATAAAACTGAGTGATATAATAAATAATTCAATCAGGTGAATGTTCTACTTTTCTACTTTCTTTTATTTATCACTTAGTGAGCTTATCTTCTGGGAAGAATATATAAGAATATAATGAATTGAATAAACATTTATCCACATCTTGATAACCTAATTAGTATTTTGCACTCTTTGAGCAGGAAGGAAATGACTCAACTGAGAATGGCGTGGCTTTCTTTCCTTTTCTAACCCTAAAATGGACACTGAGACTATCCCCGAATGCCACTGTTTGCTGGCACTGCTTCCACCCAGCACCCTATTAAAGAAATGATTGGACATTAAGCATTCATTCACAAACGTGCAAATGATAGAGATGGAAAGAAGCTGAGGAAGCACTATCTTCAGAGGCTGAAGAAGCACTATCTTGGACTAAACAACACTTTTTCTATATATTTTTACCCAGAATTGCTTTGTCCTCATTAAACAGGAAACCACCACAAACTGCAACACTTCCTCTTGGTATTTGCTTTTCTTATATTCCAAGGAAAGAAAAGTTAATCAGTTCACATTATTTATGAATATGCCTGTACATAGAAAAATGCCTAACAATATGAATTAAGGACTCATGAGGGCACCTTGTCTTAGGATGTTGGAGGGCAAATTGGGCATTGCTCATTCTGCTAGTCTTCAGTGGCACACCAAGCCTGGTAAGAAAGCAGATTTAACAGGGATGCAGACATCCAGCTGTGCCTTCCACCACATGTAGTCCAAACTAAGTGACTGAAAGGTGCTAAGTTAAAGTAGAACTGTAATTACCAGTAAACAGCCAGCCTGTATGATATATGTTTTGTTTGTCTAGTCTGTCTGCATCTAGTCTTATATGTCAACATTTATATGCATTTATCTTACTGCTGTAATTCTTGTGTTGATTAACACGTTATTGTATATTATTCTCTTCCTTAAAACAACTTCACTTCAGTTACCTTATTACAAGTTTAAAGGGAAGGAGCCTTGCTGTATTATTTGATTAATTAGCAGTATTGCCAAAGGCAAAAGTAAATAACCAAGTTAAAATTTCGGTAACACTTTACATTAAGTGTCCATAATTACACTATAACTACTATGTAATTACCTGTATAGGTATAGTGTAACTATGAGTTATTACTCCATGCTTACTGTGTAATACAAAGTAACGTTATAGTTAATTACTCAGTTGTCATTGTTATTCCACAGTTTATATAATTACAATGTAACAATTTATCACTGATCCAAAAACAAGTGTACTTACATAGTTACCTTGTATCTGTACTTTCAAAATGTAATAAAAACATCAGGGTATGTAACTACAACTATGTTGCAGATGTTCCAGTAAGTAGTAAATTATCTGCGGGTAAATGCAGACAGGGGCCATTTATCTGTTCTCATCCTCTTAGATCTGAGTGTGGCATTTGACACCATTGATCATAATATTCTTAGAAATCGCCTTAGTCAGTGGGTTGGTCTCTCTGGCAGTGTCTTAAATTGGTTTGAATCCTACCTGGCAGGGAGAAAACTCTTTGTTAGTTGTGGTAATTACAACTCAAAGACACATGATATCCAATATGGTGTTCCACAAGGCTCTATTCTGGGTCTGCTGCTCTTCTTAATCTACTTGCTTCCGTTAGGTCAGATTATCTCAGGTTACAACGTGAGTTACCACAGCTATGCTGATGACACACAGCTGTACTTATCAATAGCACCTGATGACACCGACTCTCTCGATTCACTAACACAATGTCTGACTGGTATTTCTGAATGGATGAATAGTAACTTTCTCAAGTTAAGTCAAGAGACAACTGAAATCTTAGTGATTGGCAATAATGGATACAATGAGGCTATTAGAAATAAACTGGATACATTAGGATTAAAAGTCAAGATGGAGGTAAAAAGCTTAGGGGTAACTGTTGACTGTAATCTAAATTTTAAATCGCATATTAATCAGATCACTAGGACAGCATTTTTTCACTTAAGAAACATAGCAAAAGTTAGACCTCTTATATCATTGAAAGATGCTGAGAAATTAATTCACGCTTTTGTTTTCAGTCGACTAAATTACTGTAACGCACTCCTCTCAGGACTACCCAAAAAAGACATAAATCGTTTGCAGCTAGTGTAGAATGCAGCTGCCAGAATCCTAAGTAGAAAAAGAAAATCTGAGCACATTTCTCTAGGTTTGATGTCACTACACTGGTTACCTGTGTCATTCAGAATTGACTTTAAAATTCTGCTTATGGTTTATAAAGCCTTAAATAATCTCGCCCCATCTTATATATCGGAATGTCTGACACCTTATATTCCAAATCGTAACCTCAGATCCTCAAATAAATGTCTCCTTAGTATTCCAAGAACAAAGCTTAAAAGAAGTGGTGAGGCGGCCTTCTGCTATTATGCACCTAAAATCTGGAATATCCTGCCAATAGGAATTTGCCAGGCTAATACAGTGGAGTACTTTAAAAAACTGCTGAAAACACATTACTTTAACATGGCCTTCTCATAACTTCACTGTAATTAAAATCCTGATACTCTGTATATCCAACTCAATATAATAACTATTCATGGTGGCTCTAAAATCTGTACTAACCCCTACTCTCTCTTCTGTTTCTGCTTGCGCCACCACCATCTACTCAAAGCACTGTGATGTTCCAACAATGATGGATGGATTAAAAGCCAGAAGTCTGTATGACCATCAACATCAAGTGATTCCGTGAGAACCCTAACTACAAAGAGGACTGTTTCATTTATGTTAGGTAGAATGCCCAGAGGGGACTGGGCTGGGGTTACCACTTTTAATACAAAAAAATAAGGGACGCATACTGCAGCGGGGGCCACAACCCTTGTTACCCAATCAAAAGTAGGAAAGGAGGCATCTTCATAAAATGCGTGTGGGATGATTTGCATGAGACGCTGCTTTAAAAAAAATTATAAAAAAAATACGGGACAAAACCCGTCCCATATTGATTCAAAACGGGACGTGCAATTTCATTCTCAAATACGGGACGATTCCGTATTTTAAAGGACGGGTGGCAACCCTAGACTGGGCGGTCCCGTGGCCTGGAACCCCTGCAAATTTTAATTTTTTCTCCAGTCGTCTGGAGTTTTTTTTTTGTGTTTTCTGTCCACCCTGGCCATCGGACCTTACTCCTTTTCTATGCTAACTAATGTTGTCTTATTTTAATTTCTTATTTTGTCTTTTATTTTCTTTTCTTCATTATGTAAAGCACTTTGAGCCACTTTTTGTATGAAAATATGCTATATAAATAAATGTTGTTGTTGTTGATATCTGGAGGATCAAAAACTTTAATTAATAATAACAATAATGGGGCATTGTTTTCGGAACAATTATTTGAGATATTTTGTTTGAAAGGGGAAATGAGTATAAAATACGGAAATCTGTGTTATACAATACAATACGATACAGTGCATAGATGGTATGACAATAAAGCCTCTTTTACTCCTTTTTACTTATTTTTTACCTAACACGCAACATTTGAATTTGGCTCAATTGCACCTTCTCTAACGTAATACTTACCTACTTACCCAGTAAGACATTATACAGTATAACAGATATTAAATTGGATGAATTACACTCCTTTCTGATAACATCAGAAAAAAAACAATATCAGCTCACGTTATTTATTAATATACCAGTGACAATATGAAGAGAGGACTAATGATGGCATTGTGTCATTGACTTTACTCCATGTTTCACTGAGTGTGTGGTGACATCTGTTGGGCTTTCTTGTTTTACGTTATTTTATCCTTTTTTTTTTATTTGCAGCAGTAAAATCTAGGTTCCTTGTGTTTCTGTTAAATTTCCAGGTTTATCAAGCAATTTAAGAAGGCACAAAGATTACAGAACTGTAAGGAGACAGATTTCACTGAGACACTTTGAATCTTAGAAGAAAGCTGCTCACCTTCAAAACAACTGGACATGAAGAAAGCACTTGAAAGGTAACTTTATGAGATCATTTAACAACATATGCTATTCATTTTAGTGATATTTTTTAAACTGGCGAGCCAGATTTCCCCTTCTTCCCTTCTTTCATTTTGCACCACATAATTTTCCATTTTTGCAGCTCCAGGATGATATTATTCCTGTGTATAATTTGCAGTATTAAAACTGCATAATAGTGGCGTGCCAAAAGTGCAGCACACCATCGTGGGGATGTGAGCAACAATCTATGCCCCAAACCTGCCCAACCTAATAAGTGACAGACGGAGCTGCTGAAGGACCAGCACCTGCCTGGACCACCCAGATGTTCATCAGTGTTTACTGTTCGCTGTTCAAATTTCAATACAATGTCCCTTAAATGCCCCTAAAAATATTCATCAGGAGGAGAGTAGAGGAAAATTAAGAAGAAGAAGCAGAGAAATAAAGATTTTAAGAGATTTCTCCAGTTTGAACAATTTGTTTTGGCTTGTAGTTACTCAAAGAAAATGAAGCAAAGCTGATGTCTTTATGCCACCGGGGGCAGATTCAAACTCTGCCACTTTAACAGCCATTTTTTGGGTAGTTTAAATACTGCGATATTGTTAATAGTATTCAGTTATCAATAATACTCATCAAATTATAGAACACATAAGCTACAGTAGCTATCATGATTAATAAAATCTTTAGAAGTATGACTTAGATACAGTGGTTTCAGAAAGTATTATGACCCCTTCACTTTCTGCACACTTTATTGTACTGTCAATTTATTTTTAAGTGGATACATTTGCCATTTTTTTCCCATCGATCTATATTCAATAACCCATAATGACAAAATCTAAATATGTTTTCACAAAAGTTTGCAAATTTATTAAAAATCCAAAATTGAAATCTCTCCCTCACATAAGTATTCAGACCCTTAGGTGTTGCACTCACAAATTTTACTCAGGTACATCCAGTTTACTTGAATTCTCTTTAAGAAATTGTTTCTAAAATTTGAATAAAGTTCACCTGTCGAAACAACAGAAATTATTGGACATCATTTAGAAAGGCACGTGTGTACCAGTGCATATAAGGACCCACAATTCATACTGCATGTCAGGAAAAACACCAAGATATGCTGTCCAAGGAACTCTTTGTAGACCTCCATGATTGTGGTGAGGCATAAAAGCATAAAAAACCATTTCTAAAACTTTGAATGTTCCCAAGAGCACAATGGCTTCAATAATCATGAAAAGGAAGAAGTTCGGAATCACCAGTACTCTCCCTGGAGTTGTGTATCCAGCCAAACTGAGTAACCGAGCAAGAAAGACCTTAGTTAGGGAGATGACTAAGAAAGGTCATCCTAACAGAGCTTTAGCTGTCTTCAGCTGAGATGGAAGAACATGTTTGAAGGACAGCCATCTCAGGGGCACTCCATCAATCACGCATGTATGGCAGAGTGGCTAGACAGACGTCACTCTTGGCTTATGGCATTTTAAAGGACTCTGAGAGATTTGTCTGGTCCGAAGAGACAAAAATGTATCTCTTTGGGCAGAATTCCAAGCCCTATATCTAGTGAAGACCAGGCACTGCTCCTTACCTGCATAATATCATACCTACAGTGAAGTATGGTGGTGGCACATCACGCTCTGGGCATGCAGGAATAGGGAGACTGGTCAGAGTTGATGGAAGGATGAATGCAGCTGAATACAGAGAGATCATCAAAGAAAACTTTCTTTTATTTAGCAAAAACTCTTACAATGGGGTAAGCAAAATTTACATGACAAGCTAAATAGACTTAAATACAAATTTCTTGTTAAGTTGATAAATCTTACTAGAAGGAAACAAGATTTAATGCCTTGGTATTATCAGATTTCATATTTGCAGAGATACTTCTATGGGAGATTACAGTTTTTGATTGTTAATAAATTTGCAAACCTTTTTGAAAACATGTTCACTTTGTCAGATGGTTTACTGAGCTTAGATTGCTTGACAGAAATAGCAAATATATATTGTCACGCTTGGGTTACAGATTTTCACAGAGACACTGGAGGTCGTAGAAACAAGAAGGAGTTTTATTCAAACACATGAGCTTAAATGTGCTCCATGACAAGTCAGAGATGACAGTTCCGCTAGGAGCAGAGAGAGATAAAATCAAACAATCAATTCCAAAACTGACAGGCGCTGCGCAAGGCTTATAAGTCGGCGGAGTACCGCGCGAGGCTTGTATTACGCGTTATAGTGCAAGGATAAGGAGCAATGTGAGGGTAGTCAGTGTTTCAGGGTTTGTGGTTTTCCCAGGGGCGTCTGTCTCTATTTGGGGTGCGATCAGCCCTCCAGCTCACAATATCCATTTGAAATTCAATCTACAACACAATAAAGTGTGTAGAGAAAGATGGGGTCTGAATACTTCCTGAATGTACTGTAGTACTTCTTTCCTTGAAGTTATATATGTATATATGTTTTTTAATTCTATTGATTTTATTGAAATCACACATCATTCCATACAAATAGATACATTTTACAAAAATAGAATTCAAAACACATTAAACCCTCACCCCTGAGAAAGAGAGCATGGGCAGCAGAATAAAATTTAAAGCTAGTAAAAATAAGTAAATAAATGAATTAATAAGTGAATAAAGATAACTTGAGAAGAAAAAAAATTGGGGAGATAATCTGCTTCTCAGTGCTTTAAAAGCTTATTTTAAAATGTTAATGTGAAGAGACGGGGTTTGAATAATGATGCAAGCAGCAGAATTCTGGACTAGATGACCAAAGAGAAGTGAATTGCAATAGTCCAGATGAGAAGTAACAAGACTGTGAACAAGAATGGCAGTGGTATGGGGAGTGAGGGAGGGGTGGATGCGATTAATATTACGTAGGTGGAAGTAAGCAGACCGGGTGATGTTATTAATGTGAGATTGGAAAGATAGAGTACTGTCAAGGATAACACCAAGACTCTTGACGTGAGGTGAAGGGGAAACAAAGGAGTTGCTGTATCAATAGCAAGTGAAAGATTATCGGCTTTGAATAATGATGATCTTGTACCAATGAGGAGAACCTCAGTTTTGTCACTGTTTAATTTAAGAAAGTTTGAAGAAAACCAGGATTTAATTTCAGCAATGCAGTCAATAAGGGAAGATGATGGAAAAAAAAGAGGTGGGTTTACTAGCAAGGTAGAGCTGGGTGTCATCAGCATAACAGTGAAAATTAATGTTATATTTACGAAAGATATTGCTAAGGGGAAGAAGGTAATTAATAAAAAAAAGGCCCCAGGACAGAGCCTGAAGTAACAGCGGTGGGTTGGGATGTGAATGTTTTAAGCTGAATGAACTGAGTGTGGCCTAAGAGGTAGGATCTAAACCAATCAAGTGGAGTGTGAATAATTTATTTATTTTATTTTATTGATTTTATTAAAATCACACAACATTCCATAAAAATAAATCAATTTTTACAAACATAAGATCTATTAAGGATAGTGGTATGACAAATAGCATCAAAGGCCACACTCAGATCAAGGAGTATGAGAATAGTAATTAAACCAGAGTCAGCAGCCATACGAAGGTCGTTGGCAATTTTAAGATCACTTCAAGAGATTCCCACGGAATTAACAAACTGATAAAAAAAGGCAGACTCAGTTATGTGATGCACCCTGGATCACCTGGAGATAGTAATAGTGGGGAGAATGAAGACAAAACCTAGTGCCATTAAGAACAATGCTGAACATCCCTTCTGTCATACTAGCATTGAAGACTGTTAGGCAATTAATTATTTAGTACTTAAATGAATAATAATGTGGACATATTTTTAATAGATATATTTCTTGACAGCCTATACATGATATACAGAAGGGATTGATGTTGTGTCTGTTAATGTGAGAGCAAGTCTCATTTAAATAAAAAGTTAAAAAGACACCACAGGCACAACAACAACCATGTATTTGTTGTATAGCCCAAAATCACATAAGGAATGCCTCAATGGGCTTTAACACGATTTGTTTTTTGACAGACCCCATCCTTGACTCTCTAAGAAGACAAGAAAAAGTCCCCCAAAAAAACCCTTGCAGGGAAAAAATTGGAAGAAATCTTGGGAAAGATAATTCAGAGTGAGACCCCTTTACTGGTAGGTTGGGCATGCAATGAGTGTCATAAAATGAAGTAAATACAAATTCACAAAGTAACACAAGTAATCCTATTCACAGGCCTACCTAGCCAATCTTTTCTTGCCACCTCAGAATTACAATACAATAATACAAAATATAGGGCAAAATGCATACGTACACTAGATTATACCACTAACGAAATACAGAAATATCATACAAGAGGATACAGATTTGTTCAAATACATCAAAAACAAAGTAGAATCTAATTAAAATAAACGAAAAACAACAACATCTGTCCACCAGTTCATTGTAACATGTGGTAGTAATGACCATCATCCCCAGGGTGACCCAAAACCTCTAAAAGACAACAAGCAGGAGGAAGTTTAAATCATTAACCATTTATTCTCTTCAAAGAGGGAGCACTCCTATTACAAGACGCTGTAACTAGATGCACACAGCATTCTGTAATAGGATGCACACCTTTTTTGCCATATTAGGTCATTTTTATACACAAGTAAAAGGTACAGAATTAGATTACTTATATCATACAAAGTTTATCATTGAATACTTCCAGTTGCTAGCCAGACACAGAGGAAAATGAACCATGCTAAACTATAAGTAAACACGGTCAGCAAAAACACGTAGGTCATTAATGTCCAGCATCGAGTGTTTGCTGTGTCAATTTCAGCTCCTCTCTTTATTGCCACAGAAGCTGATGGCAGCTGCGTTTCTCATATAGTAAATAAACAGATAGTTTCCCGCTGACAGCTTAATATTATCTACTTGCTTAACTGAAAACGCTTTTACATTACATAGTGAAATTTGCTAAATGTGCTTAATTACTTTAAGATATAAAATCCAAACTTCACAACTATTAAAAAATACCATAACAAAGACAAATTAATTACCACAAGAACCACAGCCAGATTGCAGAAAAGGAGTCAGACAAGCCAGACACAATCAGAGTCTTGGAGACCTCAGCCGACAAGCCACCTCCCATCTATTGGCCATAAGTCAATGCTGGGCCAGCCAATCAGATAAAAGGACACTTCTACCTGATGATTTCATTACTCCTTTATCTGAGATGACTTTTCCATAGGCAGGTAAAAAACTTCCACATGTGAGTATCAAGAAGAGAAACAGAATATGGAAACACTATATTATTTATATTTTAGTACTAATGATTAACTACAGAGAATGTAGTATGAACAGCTAAACAGCAGTTCTAGTCAGGGTGTGCTAAACTGGTTGTGAGTCTTCAGCCTGATTTAAAAACTTGAGATTGAAGGGGTACCTGTTATAGTAGCAGGCAGACCATTCCACAGATTCTGGGCATTGTAACTACAAACTCGACATCATCCTGTTACTTAGTTAATTCCTAGAATCTTAAGAAGGCTGGCATTGAGGTTGGGGGAGCAAATGCTGATACTCACCACACAACGAAACACCTGGATTGGGACCCAAGTGGAGCAGGTGACACCTCAGCACCACACTGGAACAGTGTGAGGTTTTTTGTGGCTGGAGTGACATCTTGAGATCTTATTTGTTCACTCTGTCTTGTAAATAATGATAAGTTCAGATAAGTAAGCAGAGCCTTGGCCATGTAAGGCTTTATATGTTAAAAGGAGGATTTTGAAATCTGCCCTAAACTTAACCAGGAGCCAGTGTAGGGACGTAAGGAGTACAGTTATGTGTTCATACTTTCTGGTCTTTGTAATAATTCTTGATGCAAAATTTTGAATTAACTGAAAGCGATATATAGAATTATTTAAGCAAGTGAATAAACAGCTCCCAGTTCTGTCATCAACTCTGCTCCCCTTGAGGACAAGTATAATCTAATCTAATTGTTTAAAACATTCAATTATTTATTCAGCTCTCTTTATGTTTTATTTTCATGTTCAAGGATAATTATTTTTGTTTAATTATTATTATTATAGGTTTGTATGTAATGATCTTGTTATTTAGCAGCTAAGTTACATTTTTTACACTCTGTTATTTTGCACTTTGGTGCAATTAAAAATGGTTGTTTATGGAAAAAATGATTGCACCCCATTTTGAGTACAGTAAGTTGTGATGTGGAGAGGAACCTGCTATAAAACTTTATTAAATTAAGTGTGCTTGAGATGGTATGGTGGATTTCAGTCATGTCAATAAATGCATTGCATAGTTGTATTTTTGTTGCATTCATCTAAGAAAGAAGAATTCAAATGGTTCATTAAGAAGTTCTATAACCACTTTTAAATAAGTCGTAGTTTAGATTAAGAGAGATTGCTGATTGATTGATTAATTAATAACTAAGTAGCTCAATATTTAATTAAATGGCTTGAAGAAACATAGAAGTGGTATTTTAAAAATACAACTTTGTTAAACATTTATGCATTTCACATTTTACAAACGTTAAGTAGTCCTCTTCTAAAGAAGACATCTAAAAGCTCATACTTTTAAACGTTCACTAGAGAAATGACTAAAGTCATATTTTGGGAACTCAAGTGTCATAGATTGTGGGACAGCTAAAGTAATCCCTTTCATGATCAGTCACACATTTTTTGATATTAAACAATTGATTAGATTAGACGCCATTAGTTTCTGATATGGTATCTATAATTTCATGATTTTATGATTTATACAGTATAATATTTCCCACAGAGTTACATGAAAGATAT
The DNA here is from genome assembly GCF_016835505.1 of Polypterus senegalus. Taxonomy (NCBI): domain Eukaryota; kingdom Metazoa; phylum Chordata; class Cladistia; order Polypteriformes; family Polypteridae; genus Polypterus; species Polypterus senegalus. Next base: position 16,116,143 of record NC_053155.1, read on the forward strand.
CCAAATATTTGGTTTTATTACTTTTTAGATTTTTGATGATGAACAACACCTCCATTGCAATCTCAGAATTTTTACTTCAGTGTGCCATTGAATCAAGCCAGAAGACCATTACGATTTGTGTCCTTACATTCATCTACTTTATATCCATGATTGGAAATTTACTGGTGATTGTGGTAATAATCCTGTACCCTCAACTCCATGCTCCAATGTACATCTACATCGGCACTTTGGCGGTTATAGACCTAGCAAGTGGCTCAATTCTCATCCCAAAGATGCTCTCAGTCCTTCTGCTCGGCTCCCCAGTGGTGCCTTATGCAGCCTGTGTGTTGCAGATGTTCCTTTTTTTTCATGTTGAGCAATTGGAATCCTTTCTCTTAGCCTTCATGGCTTTTGATCGCTACATAGCTGTCATTTACCCTTTAGAGTACACTTCAAAAATTACTAATAAAAATGTTTCCATTGGTCTTTTAGTGTTAAATATTTTTGCTGTAATCTCCAAAATGCATATTCTATTTCTGGTCACTGAGCTTTCGTTTTGTCGTACTAACATCCTGCCTTTCTGTTTCTGTGATTATGCTAGCATGGTCCATGTGTCATGTACTGACGATCCCAAATACTTAATACTTTTGTCTTCTTCTCTTGTAATCTATGGTGTCTTCCCACTGGTTTTTATTCTTATTTCCTACAGTCGGATTGCTATCGAAGCCCTAAGGATTTCTTCAGCAGGTGGGAAAAGTAAGGTTTTCAGCACTTGTGTGACCCACCTGCTCGTGGTTGGACTCTTTTATATTCCGCTTTCATTATTTTATTTATTGCCAGGTGCGGGTGTTAAGATTACAAGAGAAACTTACAATATTATGTTTATTCTTGGAAATGCAGTGCCGTCTATGATGAACCCCATTATCTACAGTTTTAGGAATAAAGAAATAAATAAAAGCATTCACACATTCTTTATTGGGAGATCAACACCAGTATGGAGGAAATAAAGTACCATATATACTGGATCTTGTGTAGAGATTTAGTAATTGACT